>NC_091127.1:93815760-94143133 GCF_040183065.1 Periplaneta americana
TTAATAAAATCTCTGTATTCCAACTGATTGTGCTAATTTTTGCACAGAGTGTTTAATATACATGACTAAACAGTATTATATCACTGGTTTCGATTTTCCCCACTAACCAAAAATCTTTCAAAAAATTTCATTTTTGCGAGATTTATAACTATATAAATATGAATAAAATCTACAAATTAAGTGGGATTTGTCTAATTTCTAAAAAAAGATTTAAATTCGTGTGGAATCACCTATATATCACAACAATTACACGTTCGCATGCTGAGGAATATGGGTTTGTATGTGTAAATCGTCCAATTGTAAAAATCGTCGTTTCATGCGGTAAAAACACGATTTTTCTATAAATGTTAATAAAGCCTCTGTATTCCAACCGATTGTGCTAATTCTTTCACAGAGTGTTTAATATACATGACTAAACAGTATTATGTCACCGGTTTCGATTTTCCCCACTAATCAAAATTTTTCAAAAAATTTCGTTTTTGCGAGATTTATAACTATATAAATATGAATAAAATCTACAAATTCCGTGGGATTTGTCTAAATTCTTAAAAAAGTGTTAAATTCGTGTGCAATCTCCTATATATAACAACAATTTCACGTTCGCATGCAGGGGAATATGGGTTTGTTTGGGTAAAGCATCCAATTGTATAAATCGTCGTTTCTTGCGGTAAAAACACGATTTTTCTATAAACGTTAATAAAATCCCTGTATTCCAACCGATTGTGCTAATTCTTGCACAGAGTGTTCAATATACATGATTGAACAGTATTATATCCCTGGTTTCGATTTTCACCACATACGAAAATCTTTCAAAAAATCGTTTTTGCGAGATTTATAACTATATAAATAAGAATAAAATCTACAAATTCCGTGGGATTTGTCTAAATTCTTAAAAAAGTGTTAGATTCGTGTGGAATCTCCTATATATCACAACAATTTCACGTGCGCATGCTGAGGAATATGGGTTTGTATGTGTAAATCGTCCAATTGTAAAAATCGTCGTTTCATGCGGTAAAAACACGATTTTTCTATAAATGTTAATAAAAAATCTGTATTCCAACCGATTGTGCTGATTCTTTCACAGAGTGTTTAATATACATGACTAAACAGTCACTGGTTTCGATTTTCCCCACTAACCAAAATCTTTAAAAAAAATTCGTTTTTGCGAGATTTATAACTATATAAATATGAATAAAATTTACAAATTCCGTGGGATTTGTCTAATTTCTTAAAAAAGTGTTAAATTCGTGTGGAATCACCTATATATCACAACAATTTCACGTTCGCATGCTGAGGAATATGGGTTTGTATGTGTAAATCGTCCAGTTGTGAAAATCGTCGTTTCATGCGGTAAAAACACGATTTTTCTATAATTGTTAATAAAATCTCTATATTCCATCCGATTGTGCTAATTCTTTCACAGAGTGTTTAATATACATGACTAAAAAGTATTATGTAACTGGTTTCGATTTTCCCCTCTAACCAAAATCTATCAAAAAATTTCGTTTTTGCGAGATTTATAACTATATAAATATGAATAAAATCTACAAATTCCGTGGGATTTGGCTAATTTCTTAAAAAAGTGTTAAATTCGTGTGGAATCACCTATATATAACAACAATTTCACGTTCGCATGCAGGGGAATGTGGGTTTGTTTGTGTAAAGCGTCCAATTGTATAAATCGTCGTTTCTTGCGGTAAAAACACGATTTTTCTATAAACGTTAATAAAATCTCTGTATTCCAACCGATTGTGCTAATTTTTGCACAGATTGTTTAATATACATGGCTAAACAGTATTATATCACCGGTTTCGATTTTCCCCACTAACCAAAAATCTTTCAAAAAATTTCGTTTTTGCGAGATTTATAACTATATAAATATGAATAAAATCTACAAATTCCGTGGGATTTGTGTAATTTGTCAAACAAAAGTGTTAAATTCGTGTGGAATCACCTATATATAACAACAATTTCACGTTCGCATGCAGGGGAATGTGGGTTTGTTTGTGTAAAGCGTCCAATTGTAAAAATCGTCGTTTCTTGCGGTAAAACCACGATTTTTTTTATAAACGTTAATAAAATCTCTGTATTCCAACCGATTGTGCTAATTCTTGCACAGAGTGTTCAATATACATGATTGAACAGTATTATATCCCTGGTTTCGATTTTCACCACAAACGAAAATCTTTCAAAAAATCGTTTTTGCGAGATTTATAACTATATAAATAAGAATAAAATCTACAACTTCCGTGGGATTTGTCTAATTATTTAAAAAGTGATAAATTCGTGTGGAATCACCTCTATATAACAACAATTTCACGGTCGCATGCAGGGGAATGTGGGTTTGTATGTGTAAATCGTCCAATTGTAAAAATCGTCGTTTCATGCGGTAAAAACACGATTTTTCTATAAATATTAATAAAGCCTCTGTATTCCAACCGATTGTGCTAATCTTTCACAGAGTGTTTAATATACATGACTAAACAGTCACTGGTTTCGATTTTCCCAATAACCAAATTCTTTCAAAAAATTTCGTTTTTTCGAGATTTATAACTATATAAATATGAATAAAATCTACAAATTCCGTGGGATTTGTCTAATTTCTTAAAAAAGTGTTATATTCGTGTTTAATCATCTATATATCACAACAATTTCACGTTCGCATGCTGAGGAATATGGGTTTGTATGTGTAATCGTCCAATTGTGAAAATCGTCGTTTCTTGCGGTAAAAAAACGATTTTTCTATAAATGTTAATAAAATCTTAGTATTCCAACCGATAGCGCTAATTCTTTCACAGAGTGTTTAATATACATCAATAAACAGTATTATGTCCCTGGTTTCGATTTTCCCCACAAACGAAAATCTTTCAAAAAAATTTCGTTCTTGCGAGATTTTTAACTACATAATTATGAATAAAATTTACAAATTCCGTGGGATTTGTCTAATTTCCTTATAAAAGTGTAAAATTCGTGTGGTATCACCTGTATATAACAACAATTTTACGTTCGCATGCAGGGGAATATGGGTTTGTTTGTGTAAAGCGTCCAATTGTATAAATCGTCAATTCTAGTGATAAAAACACGATTTTCCTATAAACGTTAATAAAATCTCTGTATTAAAACCGATTGTGCTAATTCTTGCACAGAGTGTTCAATATACATGATTGAAGGGTATTATATCCCTGGTTTCGATTTCACCACGAACCAAAAATCTTTGAAAAAATTTCGTTTTTGCGAGATTTATAACTATATAAATATGAACAAAAATTACAAATTCCGTGGGATTTGTCTAATTTCTTAAAAAAGTGTTAAATTCGAGTGGAATCACCTATATATCACAACAATTTCACGTTCGCATGCTGAGGAATATGGGTTTGTGTTTGTAAATCGTCAAATTGTGAAAATCGTCGTTTCTAGCGGTAAAAAAACGATTTTTCTATAAATGTTAATAAAATCTCTGTATTCCAAACCGATTGTGCTAATTTTTGCACAGAGTGTTTAATATACATGACTAAACAGTATTATATCACAGGTTTCGATTTTCCCCACCAACCAAAAATCTTTCAAAAAATTTCGTTTTTGCGAGATTTATAACTATATAAATATGAATAAAATCTACAAATTCCATGGGATTTGTCTAATTTCTAAAGAAAGTTTTAAATTCGTGTGCAATCACCTATATATAACAACAATTTCAAGTTAGCATGCAGGGGAATATGAGTTTGTTTGTGTAAAGCGTCCAATTGTATAAATCGTCGATTCTAGTGGTAAAAACACGATTTTTCTATAAACGTTAATAAAATCTCTGTATTCCAACCGATTGTGCTAATTCTTGCACAGAGTGTTCAATATACATGATTGAACAGTATTATATTCCTGGTTTCGATTTTCCCCACTAACCAAAAATCTTTGAAAAAATATCCTTTTTGCGAGATTTATAACTATATAAATATGAATAAAATCTACAAATTCCGTGGGATTTGTCTAATTTCTTAAAAAAGTGTTAAATTCGAGTGGAATCACCTATATATCACAACAATTTCACGTTCGCATGCTGAGGAATATGGGTTTGTGTGTGTAAGTCGTCCAATTGTGAAAATCGTCGTTTCTTGCGGTAAAAAAACGATTTTTCTATAAATGTTAATAAAATTTCTGTATTCCAACCGATTGTGCTAATTCTTTCACAGAGTGTTTAATATACATGACTAAACAGTATTATGTCACCGGTTTCGATTTTCCCCACTAATCAAAATCTTTCAAAAAATTTCGTTTTTGCGAGATTTATAACTATATAAATATGAATAAAATCTTCAAATTCCATGGGATTTGTCTAATTTCTTAAAATAGTGTTAAATTCGTGTGGAATCACCTATATATAACAGCAATTTCACGTTCGCATGCAGGGGAATATGGGTTTGTATGTGTAAATCGTCCATTTGTAAAAATCGTCGTTTCATGCGGTAAAAACACGATTTTTCTATAAATGTTAATAAAAACTCTATATTCCATCCGATTGTGCTAATTCTTTCACAGAGTGTTTAATATACATGACTAAAAAGTATTATGTAACTGGTTTCGATTTTCCCCTCTAACCAAAATCTGTCAAAACATTTCGTTTTTGCGAGATTTATAACTATATAAATATGAATAAAAGCTACAAATTCCGTGGGATTTGTCGAATATCTTAAAAAAGTATTAACTTCGTGTAGAATCACCTATACATAACAACAATTTCACGTTCGCACGCAGGGGAATATGGGTTTGTTTGTGTAAAGCGTCCAATTGTATAAATCGTCATTTCTTGCGGTAAAAACACGATTTTTCTATAAACGTTAATAAAATCTCTGTATTCCAACCGATTGTGCTAATTCTTGCATGGAGTGTTTAATATACATGACTAAACAGTATTATATCACTGGTTTCGATTTTACCCACTAACCAAAATCTGTCAAAAAATATCGTTTTTCCGAGATTTATAACTATATAAATATGAATAAAATCTACAAATTCCGTGGGATTTGTCTAATTTCTTAAAAAAAGTGTTAAATTCGTGTGGAATCACCTATATATAACAACAATTTCACGTTCGCATGCAGGGGAATGTGGGTTTGTTTGTGTAAAGCGTCCAATTGTATAAATCGTCGTTTCTTGCGGTAAAAACACGATTTTTCTATAAACGTTAATAAAATCTCTGTATTCCAACTGATTGTGCTAATTTTTGCACAGAGTGTTTAATATACATGACTAAACAGTATTATATCACTGGTTTCGATTTTCCCCACTAACCAAAAATCTTTCAAAAAATTTCGTTTTTGCGAGATTTATAACTATATAAATATGAATAAAATCTACAAATTAAGTGGGATTTGTCTAGTTTCTAAAAAAAGATTTAAATTCGTGTGGAATCACCTATATATCACAACAATTACACGTTCGCATGCTGAGGAATATGGGTTTGTATGTGTAAATCGTCCAATTTTGAAAATCGTCGTTTCTTGCTGTAAAAACACGATTTTTCTATAAATGTTAATAAAATCTCTCTATTCCAACCGATTGTGCTAATTCTTTCACAGAGTGTTTAGTATACATGACTGAACAGTATTATGTCACCGGTTTCGATTTTCCCCACTAATCAAAATTTTTCAAAAAATTTCGTTTTTGCGAGATTTATAACTATATAAATATGAATAAAATCTACAAATTCCGTGGGATTTGTCTAATTTCTTAAAAAAGTATAAAATTCGTCTGGAATCACCTTTATATAACAACAATTTCACGTTCGCATGCAGGGGAAAATGGGTTTGTTTGGGTAAAGCGTCCAATTGTATAAATCGTCGTTTTTTGCGGTAAAAACACGATTTTTTTATAAATGTTAATAAAATCTCTGTATTTAAACCGATTGTCCTAATTCTTTCACAGACTGTTTAATATACATGGCTAAACAGTATTATGTCACTGGTTTCGATTTTCCCCACTAACCAAAATCTTTCAAAAAATTTCGTTTTTGCGAGATTTATAACTATATAAATATGAATAAAATCTACATATTCCTTGGGAATTGTCTAATTTCTTAAAAAAGTGTTAAATTCGTGTAAAATCACCTATATATAACAACAATTTCACGTTCGCATGCAGGGGAATATAGGTTTGTTTGTGTAAATCGTCCTATTGTAAAAATCGTCGTTTCTTGCGCTAAAAACACGATTTTTCTATAAATGTTAATAAAAAATCTGTATTCCAACCGATTGTGCTAATTCTTTCACAGAGTGTTTAATATACATGGCTAAACAGTATTATGTCACTGGTGTCGATTTTCCCCACTAACCAAAATCTTTCAAAAAATTTCGTTTTTGCGAGATTTATAACTATATAAATCTGAATAAAATTTACAAATTCCGTGGGATTTGTCTCATTTCTTAAAAAAGTGTTAAATTCGTGTGGAATCACCTATATATAACAACAATTTCACGTTCGCATGCAGGGGAATATAGGTTTGTTTGTGTAGAGCGTCCAATTGTATAAATCGTCATTTCTTGCGGTAAAAACACGATTTTTTTATAAACGTTAATAATCTCTCTGTATTCCAACCGATTGTGCTAATTCTTGCACAGAGTGTTTAATATACATGACTAAACAGAATTATGTCACTGGTGTCGATTTTCCCCACTAACCAAAATCTTTCAAAAAATTTCGTTTTTTGGAGATTTATAACTATATAAATAGGAATAAAATTTACAAATTCCGTGGGATTTGTCTAATTTCTTAAAAAAGTGTTAACTTCGTGTGGAATCAACTATATATATATAACAACAATTTCACGTTCGCATGCAGGGGAATGTGGGTTTGTTTGTGTAAAGCGTCCAATTGTATAAATCGTCGTTTCTTGCGGTAAAAACACGATTTTTCTATAAACGTTAATAAAATCTTTGTATTCCAACCGATTGTGCTAATTCTTTCACAGAGTGTTTAATATATGACTAAACAGTAATATGTCACCGGTTTCGATTTTCCCCACTAATCAAAATCTTTCAAAAAATTTCGTTTTTGCGAGATTTATTACTATATAAATATGAATAAAATCTGCAAATTCCGTGGGATTTGTCTAAGTTCTTAAAAAAGTGTTAAATTCCAGTGGAATCACCTATATATAACAACAATTTCACGTTCGCATGCAGGGGAATATGGTTTTTTTTTTTGGGTAAAGCGTCCAATTATATAAATCGTCGTTTCTTGCGATATAAACACGATTTTTCTATAAACGTTAATGAAATCTCTGCATTCCAACCGATTGTGCTAATTCTTGCACAGAGTATTCAATATACATGATTGAACAGTATTGTATCCCTGGTTTTGATTTTCCCCACAAACGAAAATCTTAAAAAAAATTTCGTTTTTGCGAGATTTTTAAGTACATAATTATGAATAAAATCTACAAATTCCATGGGATTTGTCTAATTTCTTAAAAAAGTGTTAAATTCGTGTGGAATCACCTATATATCACAACAATTTCACGTTCGCATGCTGAGGAATATGGGTTGATATGTGTAAATAGTCCAATTGTGAAAATCGTCGTTTCTTGCGGTAAAAACACGATTTTTATATAAATGTTAATAAAATCTCTGTATTCCAACCGATTGTGCTAATTCTTTCACCGAGTGTTTAATATACATGACTAAACAGTATTATATCACTGGTTTCGATTTTCCCCACTACCCAAAATCTTTAAAAAAATTTCCTTTTTGCGAGATTTATAACTATATACATATGAATAAAATCTACAAATTCCATGGGATTTGTCTAATTTCTTAAAAAAGTGTTAAATTCGTGTGGAATCACCTATATATCACAACAATTTCTCGTTCGCATGCGGAGGAATATGGGTTTGTATGTGTATATCGTCCAATTGTGAAAATCGTCGTTTCTTGCGGTAAAAACACGATTTTTTTATAAATGTTAATAAAACCTCAGTATTCCAACCGATTGTGCTAATTCTTTCACATAGTGTTTAATATACATGACTAAACAGTATTATGTCACCGGTTTCGATTTTCCTCACTAATCAAAACCTTTCAAAAAATTTAGTTTTTGTGAGATTTATAACTATATAAATATGAATAAAATCTACAAATTCCGTGTGATTTGTCTAATTCCTTAAAAAAGTGTTAAATTCGTGTGGAATCACCTATATATAACAACAATTTCACGTTCGCATGCAGGGGAATATGGGTTTCTTTGTGTAAAGCGTCCAATTGTATAAATCGTCGATTCTTGCGGTAAAATCACGATTTTTCTATAAACGTTAATAAAATCTCTGTATTCCAACCGATTGTGCTAATTCTTGCACAGAGTGTTCAATATACATGATTGAACAGTATTATATCCCTGGTTTCGATTTTCCCCACAAACGAAAATCTGTCAAAATATTTCGTTTTTGCGAGATTTTTAACTACATAATTATTAATAAAAACTACAAATTCCGTGGGATTTGTCTAATTTCTAAAAAAAGTGTTAAATTCGTGTGGAATCACCTATATATAACAACAATTTTACGTTCGCATGCAGGGGAATATGGGTTTGTTTGTGTAAAGCGTCCAATTGTATACATCGTCATTTCTTGTTGTAAAAACAAGATTTTTCTATAAACGTTAATAAAATCTCTGTATTCCAACCGATTGTGCTACTTCTTGCATAGAGTGTTTAATATACATGACTAAACAGTATTATATCACTGGTTTAGATTTTCCCCACTAACCAAAATCTTTCAAAAAATTTCGTTTTTGCGAGATTTATAACTATATAAAGAGGAATAAAATTTACAAATTCCGTGGGATTTGTCTAATTTCTTAAAAAAGTGTTAAATTTGTGTGGAATCACCTATATATAACAACAATTTCACGTTCGCATGCAGGGGAATGTGGGTTTGTTTGTGTAAAGCGTCCAATTGTATAAAGCGTCGTTTCTTGCGGTAAAAACACGATTTTTCTATAAACGTTAATAAAATCTCTGTATTCCAACCGATTGCGCTAATTTTTGCACAGAGTGTTTAATATACATGAGTAAACAGTATTATATCACTGGTTTCTATTTTCCACAATAAAGAAAAATCTTTCAAAAACTCTCGTTTTTGCGAGATTTATAACTATATAAATATGAATAAAATCTACAAATTCCGTGGGATTTGTCTAATTTCTTAAAAAAGTGTTAAATTCGTGTGGAATCACCTATATATAACAACAATTTCACGTTCGCATGCAGGGGAATATGGGTTTGTTTGTGTAAAGCGTCCCATTGTATAAATCGTCGATTCTTGCGGTAAAAACACGATTTTTCTATAAACGTTAATAAAATCTCTTTATTCCAACCGATTGTGCTAATTCTTGCACAGAGTGTTCAACATACATGATTGAACAGTATTATATCCCTGGTTTCGATTTTCCCCACAAACGAAAATCTTTCAAAAAATTTCGTTTTTGCGAGATTTTTAACTACATAATTATGAATAAAATCTACAAATTCCGTGGGATTTGTCTAATTTCTTAAAAAAGTGTTAAATTCGTGTGGAATCACCTATATATAACAACAATTTCACGTTCGCATGCAGGGGAATGTGGGTTTGTATGTGTAAATCGTCCAATTGTAAAAATCGTCGTTTCATGCGGTAAAAACACGATTTTATTTTTAAATGTTAATAAAATCTCTGTATTCCAACCGATTGTGCTAATTCTTTCACAGAGTGTTTAATATACATGACTAAACAGTATTATGTCACTGGTTTCGATTTTCCCCCCTAACCAAAATCTTTCAAAAAATTTCGTTTTTGCGAGATTTATAACTATATAAATATGAATAAATTCTACAAAGTCCGTGGGATTTGTCTCATTTCTTAAAAAAGTGTTAAATTCGTGTGGAATCACCTATATATAACAACAGTTTCACGTTCGCATGCAGGGGAATGTGGGTTTGTTTGTGTAAAGCGTCCAATTGTATAAATCGTCGTTTCTTGCGGTAAAAACACGATTTTTCTATAAATGTTAATAAAACCCCTGTATTCCTACCGATTGTGCTAATTCTTGCACAGAGTGTTTAATATACATGACTAAATAGTATTATATCATTGGTTTCGATTCTCCCCACTAACCAAAAACCTTTCAAAAAATTTCGTTTTTGCGAGTTTTATAACTTTATAAATATGAATAAAATCTACAAATTCCGTGCGATTTGTCGAATTTCTTAAAAAAGTGTTAAATTCGTGTGGAATCACCTATATATCACAACAATTTCACGTTCGCATGCTGAGGAATATGGGTTGGTATGTGTAAATAGTCCAATTGTGAAAATCGTCGTTTCTTGCGGTAAAAACACGATTTTTCTATAAATGTTAATAAAATCTCAGTATTCCAACCGATTGTGCCAATTCTTGCACAGAGTGTTTAATATACATGACTAAACAGTATTATGTCACAGGTTTCGATTTTCCTTACTAACCAAAATCTTTCAAAAAATGTTGTTTTTGCGAGATTTATAACTATATAAATATGAATAAAATCTACAAATTCCGTGGGATTTGTCACATTTCTTAAAAAAGAGTTAAATTCGTGTGGAATCACCTATATATCACAACAATTTCACGTTCGCATGCTAAGGAATATGGGTTTGTATGTGTAAATCGTCCAATTTTAAAAATCGTCGTTTCATGCGGTAAAAACACGATTTTTCTATAAATGTTAAAAACCCTCTGTATTCCAACCGATTGTGCTGATTCTTTCACAGAGTGTTTAATATACATGACTAAACAGTCACTGGTTTCGATTTTCCCCACTAACCAAAATCTTTAAAAAAAATTCGTTTTTGCTTGATTTATAACTATATAAATATGAATAAAATTTACAAATTCCGTGGGATTTGTCTAATTTCTTAAAAAAGTGTTAAATTCGTGTGGAATCACCTATATATCACAACAATTTCACGTTCGCATGCTGAGGAATATGGGTTTGTATGTGTAAATCGTCCAATTGTGAAAATCGACGTTTCATGCGGTAAAAACACGATTTTTTTATAATTGTTAATAAAATCTCTATATTCCATCCGATTGTGCTAATTCTTTCACAGAGTGTTTAATATACATGACTAAAAAGTATTATGTAACTGGTTTCGATTTTCCCCTCTAACCAAAATCTTTCAAAAAATCTTTTTTTCCGAGATTTATAACTATATAAATATGAATAAAATCTACAAATTCCGTGGGATTTGCCTAATTTCTAAAAAAAGTGTTAAATTCGTGTGGAATCACCTATATATAACAACAATTTCACGTTCGCATGCAGGGGAATATGGGTTTGTATGTGTAAATCGTCCAATTGTAAAAATCGTCGTTTCTTGCGGTAAAAACACGATTTTTCTATAAATGTTAACAAAACCTCTGTATTTAAACCGATTGTGCTAATTCTTTCACAGACTGTTTAATATACATGACTAAACAGTATTATGTCACCGGTTTCGATTTTCCCCACTAATCAAAATCTTTCAAAAAATTTCGTTTTTGCGAGATTTATAACTATATAAATATGAATAAAATCTACAAATTCAGTGGGATTTGCCTAATTTCTTAAAAAAAGTGTTAAATTCGTGTGGAATCACCTATATATAACAACAATTTCACGTTCGCATGCAGGGGAATGTGGGTTTGTTTGTGTAAAGCGTCCAATTGTATAAATCGTCGTTTCTTGCGGTAAAAACACGATTTTTCTATAAACGTTAATAAAATCTCAGTATTCCAACCGATTGTGCTAATTTTTGCACAGAGTGTTTAATATACATGACTAAACAGTATTATATCACCGGTTTCCATTTTCCCTACTAACCAAAAATCTTTCTAAATAATTTCATTTTTGCGAGATTTATAACTATATAAATATCAATAAAATTTACAAATTCCGTGGGATTTGTCTAATTTCTTAAAAAAGTGTTAAATTCGTGTGGGATCAACTATATATCACAATAATTTCACATTCGCATGCTGAGGAATATGGGTTTGTATGTGTAAATCGTCCAATTGTGAAATTCGTCGTTTCTTGCGGTAAAAAAAACGATTTTTCTATAAATGTTAATAAAATCTCTGTATTCCATCCGATTGTGCTAATTCTTTCTCAGAGTGTTTAATATACATCACTAAACAGTATTATGTCACCGGTTTCGATTTTCCCCACTAATCAAAATCTTCCAAAAAATTTCGTTTTTGCGAGATTTATAACTATATAAATATGAATAAAATCTACAAATTCCGTGGGATTTGTCTAATTTCTTAAAAAAGTGTAAAATTCGTGTGGAATCACCTTTATATAACAACAATTTCACGTTCGCATGCAGGGGAAAATGGGTTTGTTTGGGTAAAGCGTCCAATTGTATAAATCGTCGTTTTTTGCGGTAAAAACACGATTTTTTTATAAATGTTAATAAAATCTCTGTATTTAAACCGATTGTCCTAATTCTTTCACAGACTGTTTAATATACATGGCTAAACAGTATTATGTCACAGGTTTCGATTTTCCCCACAAACCAAAATTTTTCAACAAATTTCCTTTTTGCGAGATTTATAACTATATAAATATGGATAAAATGTACATATTCCGTGGGAATTGTCTAATTTCTTAAAAAAGTGTTAAATTCGTGTGGAATCACCTATATATAACAACAATTTCACGTTCGCATGCTGAGGAATATGGGTTGGTATGTGTAAATAGTCCAATTGTGAAAATCGTCGTTTCTTGCGGTAAAAACACGATTTTTATATAAATGTTAATAAAACCTCTGTATTCCAACCGATTGTGCTAATTCTTTCACCGAGTGTTTCATATACATGACTAAACAGTATTATATCACTGGTTTCGATTTTCCCCACTACCCAAAATCTTTAAAAAATTTTCGTTTTTGCGAGATTTATAACTATATAAATATGAATAAATTCTACAAAGTCCGTGGGATTTGTCTAATTTCTTAAAAAAGTGTTAAATTCGTGTGGAATCACCTATATATCACAACAATTTCACATTCGCATGCTGAGGAATATGGGTTTGTATGTGTAAATCGTCCAATTGTGAAAATCGTCGTTTCATGCGGTAAAAACACGATTTTTCTATAATTGTTAATAAAATCTCTATATTCCATCCGATTGTGCTAATTCTTTCACAGAGTGTATAATATACATGACTAAAAAGTATTATGTAACTGGTTTCGATTTTCCCCTCTAACCAAAATCTTTCAAAAAATTTCGTTTTTGCGAGATTTATAACTATATAAATATGAATAAAATCTGCAAATTCCGTGGGATTTGTCTAATTTCTTAAAAAAGTGTTAAATTCGTGTGGAATCACCTATATATAACAACAATTTCACGTTCGCATGCAGGGGAATGTGGGTTTGTTTGTGTAAAGCGTCCAATTGTATAAATCGTCGTTTCTTGCGGTAAAAACACGATTTTTCTATAAACGTTAATAAAATCTCTGTATTCCAACCGATTGTGCTAATTTTTGCACAGATTGTTTAATATACATTGCTAAACAGTATTATATCACCGGTTTCGATTTTCCCCACTAACCAAAAATCTTTCAAAAAATTTCGTTTTTTGAGAGATTTATAACTATATAAATATGAATAAAATCTACAAATTCCGTGGGATTTGTCTAATTTCTCAAAAAAAGTGTTAAATTCGTGTGGAATCACCTATACATAACAACAATTTCACGTTCGCATGCAGGGGAATGTGGGTTGGTTTGTGTAAAGCGTCCAATTGTAAAAATCGTCGTTTCTTGCGGTAAAAACACGATTATTTTTATAAACGTTAATAAAATCTCTGTATTCCAACCGATTGTGCTAATTCTTGCACAGAGTGTTCAATATACATGATTGAACAGTATTATATCCCTGGTTTCGATTTTCACCTCAAACCAAAATCTTTCAAAAAATCGTTTTTGCGAGATTTATAACTATATAAATATGAATAAAATCTACAAATTCCGTGGGATTTGCCTAATTTCTAAAAAAAGTGTTAAATTCGTGTGGAATCACCTATATATAACAACAATTTCACGTTCGCATGCAGGGGAATATGGGTTTGTATGTGTAAATCGTCCAATTGTAAAAATCGTCGTTTCTTGCGGTAAAAACACGATTTTTCTATAAATGTTAACAAAACCTCTGTATTTAAACCGATTGTGCTAATTCTTTCACAGACTGTTTAATATACATGACTAAACAGTATTATGTCACCGGTTTCGATTTTCCCCACTAATCAAAATCTTTCAAAAAATTTCGTTTTTGCGAGATTTATAACTATATAAATATGAATAAAATCTACAAATTCAGTGGGATTTGTCTAATTTCTTAAAAAAAGTGTTAAATTCGTGTGGAATCACCTATATATAACAACAATTTCACGTTCGCATGCAGGGGAATGTGGGTTTGTTTGTGTAAAGCGTCCAATTGTATAAATCGTCGTTTCTTGCGGTAAAAACACGATTTTTCTATAAACGTTATTAAAATCTCAGTATTCCAACCGATTGTGCTAATTTTTGCACAGAGTGTTTAATATACATGACTAAACAGTATTATATCACCGGTTTCGATTTTCCCTACTAACCAAAAATCTTTCTAAATAATTTCATTTTTGCGAGATTTATAACTATATAAATATCAATAAAATTTACAAATTCCGTGGGATTTGTCTAATTTCTTAAAAAAGTGTTAAATTCGTGTGGGATCAACTATATATCACAACAATTTCACATTCGCATGCTGAGGAATATGGGTTTGTATGTGTAAATCGTCCAATTGTGAAATTCGTCGTTTCTTGCGGTAAAAAAACGATTTTTCTATAAATGTTAATAAAATCTCTGTATTCCATCCGATTGTGCTAATTCTTTCACAGAGTGTTTAATATACATGACTAAACAGTATTATGTCACCGGTTTCGATTTTCCCCACTAATCAAAATCTTCCAAAAAATTTCGTTTTTGCGAGATTTATAACTGTTTAAATATGAATAAAATCTACAAATTCCGTGGAATTTGTCTAATTTCTTAAAAAAGTGTAAAATTCGTGTGGAATCACCTTTATATAACAACAATTTCACGTTCGCATGCAGGGGAAAATGGGTTTGTTTGGGTAAAGCGTCCAATTGTATAAATCGTCGTTTTTTGCGGTAAAAACACGATTTTTTTATAAATGTTAATAAAATCTCTGTATTTAAACCGATTGTCCTAATTCTTTCACAGACTGTTTAATATACATGGCTAAACAGTATTATGTCACTGGTTTCGATTTTCCCCACTAACCAAAATCTTTCAAAAAATTTCCTTTTTGCGAGATTTATAACTATATAAATATGAATAAAATGTACATATTCCGTGGGAATTGTCTAATTTCTTAACAAAAAGTGTTAAATTCGTGTTGAATCACCTATATATAACAACAATTTCACGTTCGCATGCAGGGGAATATAGGTTTGTTTGTGTAAATCGTCCTATTGTAAAAATCGACGTTTCTTGCGCTAAAAACACGATATTTCTATAAATGTTAATAAAAAATCTGTATTCCAACCGATTGTGCTAATTCTTTCACAGAGTGTTTAATATACATGACTAAACAGTATTATGTCACTGGTGTCGATTTTCCCCACTAACCAAAATCTTTAAAAAAATTTCGTTTTTTGGAGATTTATAACTATATAAATAGGAATAAAATTTACAAATTCCGTGGGATTTGTCTAATTTCTTAAAAAAGTGTTAACTTCGTGTGGAATCAACTATATATAACAACAATTTCACGTTCGCATGCAGGGGAATGTGGGTTTGTTTGTGTAAAGCGTCCAATTGTATAAATCGTCGTTTCTTGCGGTAAAAACACGATTTTTCTATAAACGTTAATAAAATCTCTGTATTCCAACCGATTGTGCTAATTCTTTCACAGAGTGTTTAATATATATGACTAAACAGTAATATGTCACCGGTTTCGATTTTCCCCACTAATCAAAATCTTTCAAAAAATTTCGTTTTTGCGAGATATATTACTATATAAATATGAATAAAATCTGCAAATTCCGTGGGATTTGTCTAAGTTCTTAAAAAAGTGTTAAATTCCTGTGGAATCACCTATATATAACAACAATTTCACGTTCGCATGCAGGGGAATATGGTTTTTTTTTTTGGGTAAAGCGTCCAATTATATAAATCGTCGTTTCTTGCGATATAAACACGATTTTTCTATAAACGTTAATGAAATCTCTGTTTTCCAACCGATTGTGCTAATTCTTGCACAGAGTATTCAATATACATGATTGAACAGTATTATATCCCTGGTTTCGATTTTCCCCACAAACGAAAATCTTTAAAAAAATTTCGTTTTTGCGAGATTTTTAACTACATAATTATGAATAAAATCTACAAATTCCGTGGGATTTGTCTAATTTCTTAAAAAAGTGTTAAATTCGTGTGGAATCACCTATATATCACAACAATTTCACGTTCGCATGCTGAGGAATATGGGTTGGTATGTGTAAATAGTCCAATTGTGAAAATCGTCGTTTCTTGCGGTAAAAACACGATTTTTATATAAATGTTAATAAAATCTCTGTATTCCAACCGATTGTGCTAATTCTTTCACCGAGTGTTTAATATACATGACTAAACAGTATTATATCACTGGTTTCGATTTTCCCCACTACCCAAAATCTTTAAAAAAATTTCGTTTTTGCGAGATTTATAACTATATAAATATGAATAAATTCTACAAAGTCCGTGGGATTTGTCTCATTTCTTAAAAAAGTGTTAAATTCGTGTGGAATCACCTATATATAACAACAGTTTCACGTTCGCATTCAGGGGAATGTGGGTTTGTTTGTGTAAAGCGTCCAATTGTATAAATCGTCGTTTCTTGCGGTAAAAACACGATTTTTTTTTAAACGTTAATAAAATCCCTGTATTCCAACCGATTGTGCTAATTCTTGCACAGAGTGTTTAATATACATGACTAAATAGTATTATATCATTGGTTTCGATTCTCCCCACTAACCAAAAATCTTTCAAAAAATTTCGTTTTTGCGAGTTTTATAACTTTATAAATATGAATAAAATCTACAAATTCCGTGGGATTTGTCGAATTTCTTAAAAAAGTGTTAAATTCGTGTGGAATCACCTATATATCACAACAATTTCACGTTCGCATGCTGAGGAATATGGGTTGGTATGTGTAAATAGTCCAATTGTGAAAATCGTCGCTTCTTGCGGTAAAAACAAGATTTTTATATAAATGTTAATAAAATCTCAGTATTCCAATCGATTGTGCTAATTCTTTCACAGAGTGTTTAATGTACATGACTAAACAGTGTTATGTCACCGGTTTCGATTTTCCCCACTAATCAAAATCTTTCAAAAAATTTCGTTTTTGCGAGTTTTTTAACTATATAAATATGAATAAAATCTACAAATTTTGTGGGATTTCTCTAATTTCTTAAAAAAGTGTTAAATTCGTGTGGAATCACCTATATATAACAACAATTTCACGTTCGCATGCAGGGGAATATGGGTTTGTTTATGTAAAGCGTCCAATTGTATAAATCGTCGATTCTTGCGGTAAAAACACGATTTTTCTATAAACGTTAATAAAATGTCTGTATTCCAACCGATTGTGCTAATTCTTGCACAGAGTGTTTAATATACATGACTAAACAGTATTATGTCACCGGTTTCGATTTTCCCCACTAATCAAAATCTTTCAAAAAATTTCGTTTTTGCGAGATTTTTAACTACATAATTATTAATAAAATCTACAAATTCCGTGGGATTTGTCTAATTTCTTAAAAAAGTGTTAAATTCGTGTGAAATCACCTATATATAACAACAATTTCACGTTCGCATGCAGGGGAATGTGGGTTTGTATGTGTAATTCGTCCAATTGTAAAAATCGTCGTTTCATGCGGTAAAAACACGATTTTTCTATAAATGTTAATAAAATCTCTGTATTCCAACCGATTGTGCTAATTCTTTCACAGAGTGTTTAATATACATGACTAAACAGTATTATGTCACTGGTTTCGATTTTCCCCACTAACCAAAATCTTTCAAAAAATTTCGTTTTTGCGAGATTTGTAACTATATAAATAAGAATAAAATCTACAAATTCCGTGGGATTTGTCTAATTTCTTAAAAAAGTGTTAAATTCGTGTGAAATCACCTATATATAACAACAATTTTACGTTCGCATGCAGGGGAATATGGGTTTGTTTGTGTAAAGCGTTCAATTGTATAAATCGTCATTTCTTGCGGTAAAAACACGATTTTTCTATAAACATTAATAAAATCTCTTTATTCCAACCGATTGTGCTAATTCTTGCACAGAGTGTTCAATATACATGATTGAACAGTATTATATCCCTGGTTTCGATTTTCCCCACAAATGAAAATCTTTCAAAAAATTTCGTTTTTGCTAGATTTTTAACTACATAATTATGAATAAAATCTACAAATTCCCTGGGATTTGTCTAATTTCTTAAAAAAGTGTTAAATTCGTGTGGAATCACCTATATATAACAACAATTTCACGTTCGCATGCTGGGGAATGTGGGTTTGTATGTGTTAATCGTCCAATTGTAAAAATCGTCGTTTCATGCGGTAAAAACACGATTTTTCTATAAATGTTAACAAAATCCCTGTATTCCAACCGATTGTGCTAATTCTTTCACAGAGTGTTTAATATACATGACTAAACAGTATTATGTCACTGGTTTCGATTTTCCCCTCTAACCAAAATCTTTCAAAAAATTTCGTTTTTGGAGATTTATAACTATATAAATATGAACAAAATCTACAAATTCCGTTGGATTTGTCTCATTTCTTAAAACAGTGTTAAATTCGTGTGGAATCACCTATATATGATAACAATTTTACGTTCGCATGCAGGGGAATATGGGTTTGTTTGTGTAAAGCGTCCAATTGTATAAATCGTCATTTCTTGCGGTAAAAACACGAATTTTCTGTAAACGTTAATAAAATCTCTGTATTCCAACCGATTGTGCCAATTCTTGCATAGAGTGTTTAATATACATGACGAAACAGTATTATATCACTGGTTTCGATTTTCCCCACTAACCAAAATCTTTCAAAAAATTTCGTTTTTGCGAGATTTATAACTATATAAATATGAATAAAATCTACGAATTCCGTGGGATTTGTCTAATTTCTTAAAAAAGTGTTAAATTCGTGTGGAATCACCTATATATAACAACAATTTCACGTTCGCATGCAGGGGAATATGGGTTTGTTTATGTAAAGCGTCCAATTGTATAAATCGTCGATTATTGCGGTAAAAACACGATTTTTCTATAAACGTTAATAAAATTTCTGTATTCCAACCGATTGTGCTAATTCTTGCACAGAGTGTTTAATATACATGACTAAACAGTATTATGTCACCGGTTTCGATTTTCCCCACTAATCAAAATCTTTCAAAAAATTTCGTTTTTGCGAGATTTATAACTATATAAATATGAATAAAATCTACAAATTCCGTGGGATTTGTCTCATTTCTTAAAAAAGAGTTAAATTCGTGTGGAATCACCTATATATAACAACAATTTCACGTTCGCATGCAGAAGAATGTGGGTTTGTATGTGTAAATGATCCAATTATAAGAAATCGTCGTTTCATGCGGTAAAAACACGATTTTTCTATAAATGTTAATAAAATCTCTGTATTCCAACCGATTGTGCTAATTCTTTCACAGAGTGTTTAATATACATGACTAAACAGTATTATGTCACAGGGCTCGATTTTCCCCACTAACCAAAATCTTTCAAAAAATGTCGTTTTTGCGAGATTTATAACTATATAAATATGAATAAAATCTACAAATTCCGTGGGATTTGTCTCATTTCTTAAAAAAGAGTTAAATTCGTGTGGAATCACCTATATATAACAACAATTTTACGTTCGCATGCAGGGGAATATGGGTTTGTTTGTGTAAAGCGTCCAATTGCATAAATCGTTTTTTCTTGCGGTAAAAACACGATTTTTATATAAACATTAATAAAATCTCTGTATTCCAACCGATTGTGCTAATTCTTGCATAGAGCGTTTAATATACATGACTAAACAGTATTATATCACTGGTTTCGATTTTCCCCACTAACCAAAATCTTTCAAAAAATTTCGTTTTTGCGAGATTTATAACTATATAAATATGAATAAAATCTACAAATTCTGTGGGATTTGTCTAATTTCTTAAAAAAGGGTTAAATTCGTGTGGAATCACCTCTATATAAGAACAATTTCACGTTCGCATGCAGGGGAATGTGGGTTTGTTTGTGTAAAGCGTCCAATTGTATAAATCGTCGTTTCTTGCGGTAAAAACACGATTTTTCTATAAACGTTAATAAAATCTCAGTATTCCAACCGATTGTGCTAATTTTTGCACAGAGTGTTTAATATACATGACTAAACAGTATTATATCACCGGTTTCGATTTTCCCTACTAACCAAAAATCTTTCTAAATAATTTCATTTTTGCGAGATTTATAACTATATAAATATCAATAAAATTTACAAATTCCGTGGGATTTGTCTAATTTCTTAAAAAAGTGTTAAATTCGTGTGGGATCAACTATATATCACAACAATTTCACATTCGCATGCTGAGGAATATGGGTTTGTATGTGTAAATCGTCCAATTGTGAAATTCGTCGTTTCTTGCGGTAAAAAAACGATTTTTCTATAAATGTTAATAAAATCTCTGTATTCCATCCGATTGTGCTAACTCTTTCACAGAGTGTTTAATATACATGACTAAACAGTATTATGTCACCGGTTTCGATTTTCCCCACTAATCAAAATCTTCCAAAAAATTTCGTTTTTGCGAGATTTATAACTATATAAATATGAATAAAATCTACAAATTCCGTGGGATTTGTCTAATTTCTTAAAAAAGTGTAAAATTCGTGTGGAATCACCTTTATATAACAACAATTTCACGTTCGCATGCAGGGGAAAATGGGTTTGTTTGGGTAAAGCGTCCAATTGTAGAAATCGTCTTTTTTTGCGGTAAAAACACGATTTTTTTATAAATGTTAATAAAATCTCTGTATTTAAACCGATTGTCCTAATTCTTTCACAGACTGTTTAATATACATGGCTAAACAGTATTATGTCACTGGTTTCGATTTTCCCCACTAACCAAAATCTTTCAAAAAATTTCGTTTTTGCGAGATTTATAACTATATAAATATGAGTAAAATGTACATATTCCGTGGGAATTGTCTAATTTCTTAAAAAAGTGTTAAATTCGTGTGGAATCACCTATATATAACAACAATTTCACGTTCGCATGCAGGGGAATATAGGTTTGTTTGTGTAAATCGTCCTATTGTAAAAATCGTCGTTTCTTGCGCTAAAAACACGATTTTTCTATAAATGTTAATAAAAAATCTGTATTCCAACCGATTGTGCTAATTCTTTCACAGAGTGTTTAATATACATGACTAAACAGTATTATGTCACTGGTGTCGATTTTCCCCACTAACCAAATTCTTTAAAAAAATTTCGTTTTTGCGAGATTTATAACTATATAAATCTGAATAAAATTTACAAATTCCGTGGGATTTGTCTCATTTCTTAAAAAAGTGTTAAATTCGTGTGGAATCACCTATATATAACAACAATTTCACGTTCGCATGCAGGGGAATATAGGTTTGTTTGTGTAAAGCGTCCAATTGTATAAATCGTCATTTCTTGCGGTAAAAACACGATTTTTTTATAAACGTTAATAAAATCTCTGTATTCCAACCGATTGTGCTAATTCTTGCACAGAGTGTTTAATATACATGACTAAACAGTATTATGTCACTGGTGTCGATTTTCCCCACTAACCAAAATCTTTCAAAAAATTTCGTTTTTTGGAGATTTATAACTATATAAATAGGAATAAAATTTACAAATTCCGTGGGATTTGTCTAATTTCTTAAAAAAGTGTTAACTTCGTGTGGAATCAACTATATATATATATATATATATATATATATATAACAACAATTTCACGTTCGCATGCAGGGGAATGTGGGTTTGTTTGTGTAAAGCGTCCAATTGTATAAATCGTCGTTTCTTGCGGTAAAAACACGATTTTTCTATAAACGTTAATAAAATCTCTGTATTCCAACCGATTGTGCTAATTCTTTCACAGAGTGTTTAATATATATGACTAAACAGTAATATGTCACCGGTTTCTATTTTCCCCACTAATCAAAATCTTTCAAAAAATTTCGTTTTTGCGAGATATATTACTATATAAATATGAATAAAATCTGCAAATTCCGTGGGATTTGTCTAAGTTCTTAAAAAAGTGTTAAATTCCTGTGGAATTACCTATATATAACAACAATTTCACGTTCGCATGCAGGGGAATATGGTTTTTTTTTTTTTGGGTATAGCGTCCAATTATATAAATCGTCGTTTCTTGCGATATAAACACGATTTTTCTATAAACGTTAATAAAATCTCTGTATTCCAACCGATTGTGCTAATTTTTGCACAGGGTGTTTAATATACATGACTAAACAGTATTATATCACTGGTTTCTATTTTCCCCACTAACCAAAATCTTTCAAAAAATTTCGTTTGTGCGAGATTTATAACTATACAAATATGAATAAAATCTACAAATTCCGTGGGAATTGTCTAATTTCTTAAAAAAGTGTTAAATTCGTGTGGAATCACCTATATATAACAACAATATCACGTTCGCATGCAGGGGAATGTGGGTTTGTGTGTGTAAAGCGTCCAATTGTATAAAGCGTCGTTTCTTGCGGTAAAAACACGATTTTTCTATAAACATTAATAAAATCTCTTTATTCCAACCGATTGTGCTAATTCTTGCACAGAGTGTTCAATATACATGATTGAACAGTATTATATCCCTGGTTTCGATTTTCCCCACAAACGAAAATCTTTCAAAAAATTTCGTTTTTGCTAGATTTTTAACTACATAATTATGAATAAAATCTACAAATTCCCTGGGATTTGTCTAATTTCTTAAAAAAGTGTTAAATTCGTGTGGAATCACCTATATATAACAACAATTACACGTTCGCATGCAGGGGAATGTGGGTTTGTATGTGTTAATCGTCCAATTGTAAAAATCGTCGTTTCATGCGGTAAAAACACGATTTTTCTATAAATGTTAATAAAATCCCTGTATTCCAACCGATTGTGCTAATTCTTTCACAGAGTGTTTAATATACATGACTAAACAGTATTATGTCACTGGTTTCGATTTTCCCCTCTAACCAAAATCTTTCAAAAAAATTTCGTTTTTGGAGATTTATAACTATATAAATATGAACAAAATCTACAAATTCCGTGGGATTTGTCTCATTTCTTAAACCAGTGTTAAATTCGTGTGGAATCACCTATATATGACAACAATTTTACGTTCGCATGCAGGGGAATATGGGTTTGTTTGTGTAAAGCGTCCAATTGTATAAATCGTCATTTCTTGCGGTAAAAACACGATTTTTCTATAAACATTAATAAAATCTCTGTATTCCAACCGATTGTGCTAATTCTTGGATAGAGTGTTTAATATACATGACTAAACAGTATTATATCACTGGTTTCGATTTTCCCCACTAATCAAAATCTTTCAAAAAATTTCGTTTTTGCGAGATTTATAACTATATAAATATGAATAAAATCTACAAATTCCGTGGGATTTGTCTAATTTATTAAAAAAGTGTTAAATTCGTGAGGAATCACCTATATATAACAACAATTTCACTTTCGCATGCAGGGGAATGTGGGTTTGTTTGTGTAAAGCGTCCAATTTTATAAATCGTCGTTTCTTGCGGTAAAAACACGATTTTTCTATAAACGTTAATAAAATCTCTGTATTCCAACCGATTGTGCTAATTCTGGCACAGAGTGTTTAATATACATGACTAAACAATATTATATCACTGGTTTCGATTTTCCCCACTAACCAAAAATCTTTCAAAAAAATTCGTTTTTGCGAGATTTATAACTATATAAATATGAATAAAATCTACAAATTCCGTGGGATTTGTCTAATTTCTTAAAAAAGTGTTAAATTCGTGTGGAATCACCTATATGTCACAACAATATCACGTTCGCATGCTGAGGGATATGGGTTTGTATGTGTAAATCGTCCAATTGTGAAAATCGTCGTTTCTTGCGGTAAAAACACGATTTTTCTATAAATGTTAATAAAATCTCAGTATTCCAACCGATTGTGCTAATTCTTTCACATAGTGTTTAATATACATGACTAAACAGTGTTATGTCACCGGTTTCGATTTTCCCCACTAATCAAAATCTTTCAAAAAAATTCGTTTATGCGAGATTTATAACTATATAAATATGAATAAAATCTACAAATTCCGTGGGATTTGTCTAATTTCTTAAAAAATGTTAAATTCGTGTGGAATCACCTATATATCACAACAATTTCACGTTCGCATGCTGAGGAATATGGGTTTGTATGTGTAAATCGTCCAATTGTGAAAATCGTCGTTTCTTGCGGTAAAAACACGATTTTTCTATAATTGTTAATAAAATCTTATGTTGGTGCAACGAAAAATATGAAGAAATGGTTGACGTTCTTTTTTTCTGTCATTTTTTTTTTCTCTTTTTGTAGGACCGTGCATATAAATGTATATACGATAGCTAAAGCATAGGATAATTTTTGGTATGATGGATAAGGGTCTGTCCAGCGTTAGTATCCAGACATTTCTCAGATATTTCAATTACAAAACTTGATATCACATACATTATATAAATTAAACAACAATGTTTCTGGTATAAATCTGTTAACTATTTATCCAGCTTGTATTTTTAGTTCTTTCATTAACATTTTCCCACTTGTATATTGGATAAAACAAACGTATCTTCAGTTAGTATCTGGACAAGGAACTTGGTAAGATAAAGTGGTACATAAATTACGGTGAAATCTCACCTCATTGTAATGATTTATTAATGTTTTCATTATCAGGGAACACTTATACAACATCTGTTTTATAATTAAGCATATTTATTTTATCTTCCAATAACTGCATTATTGTGAAATATTAATAGCTGCAAAGTTCCGCTTGTTAGTATCTGGACGTTAGTATCAGGACAAATATTAATACCCGAAAACAAATGCAGTAAATAATGGTTCGTGTTGACACTAAACTTTAGTAAATCTTTAAATCAGCCTTTGGGAATTCAAGAAAATTCATTATGTGCAAGAAAGACAATAATTAACCAAAATAGTTATAAACAATTTTGAATTTAAATGAATGTGACCAAACTTGAAATGATACATTCTGTTCATTCCTTATTCCTTTCAATATTTTAGATTCTCATATTTACAACCTTCAGATTAATTTCTGAGTCCACTAAATGATATTTAAAGCCAGTAACATAAGGGGAAATAGCAGCCACCTGGTAAATTTTTTGTGTACCTTTAACTGTAATTATGGTTTCCTACATTTGATCAAGGTTCGTCTTACAAGATTCAGTTTTAGTTAATAGCACAGAAATAGTAGAAATAGTGAGATTTTTGCAGAATTCATGGAAGTAGCATTACGAAACAATGTTTTCTGCGACCGTACATTGTTCCAAACATGGAGCTTTGCCTCTGCTCCAATACCATCTACAGCACCGTTCCCGTGAGATGATGCAGAAAAAAAAAATTCCGTTTGAGACTTTTCAGATTGAAATCATCTTTCAAAGGAGTAATATTGGCAAAATTGTATTTATGTTTGAACTGCGATGCAGCTCCATCTGATAATACACGTAGATATTTGAACAGAGGATTCTTTTCGCCATGGTTGCTCAGTATAGCTCGCAGAAACGTGTCAACACAATATCTATCATGTGATATGTTGTTAGAAACTACTACATAACTGTTCCATGTATCTTTTCCATACCATACCATAGCAGTAAACAGCGCTATTTGGGGATTCGACCAATGTGCAGATTGTATTCTCGTCTTGATAGTTGCAAGAATAGTTCTCTGCGAAATCCACTTGCATTGCAACATTTTCACTTAAGACATATTCCTGATAGTCTTAAAGCATCTTTGTGATTGCTCTTGATTAAAAATGTGAGTCATGAAGAACGGTAACTGCTCTTTCAATTCATCAATGGCATCATTTAATCCTTCCTCCAATGAATGTCTTCATATCGCTTGTCAACCATTCTCCACTGGCGATACTGCACTTGAAGGCTACATTTTTCGTAATTCAGGAAATCTTCAGAGTGATAAACTTTGATTTACACACAGCACAATTGTAATTCATACAGTTTTTATCACTTGGGTTACAAACAATGGAGTGGACAAACTAGAAAGATATTGTGAAACCAAAACTTGTAGATTTTCGAAGTTCTCGTGGTACCAACAAACACACACATTGTGAGGAATGTCACGGTATGTATTTACTTGTGAGGGACGTAATTCTGCTAATTTACTACGACCAATGCATAAGTCACCACAGAAACAGAAACTTGCACTGCAGGTAACAAAATGGTTTCAAGGATCAGTTGTTGTGTTAGTATCTGGACACAATAGAGAACTATTTTGTGATGCATTGAGGGATATTAAAACCTTGACAGCTATTCCCACCTCTAGAGCAACAGTAACACTAGCAGATTTAGACGTGTCCTGGAGATGGCTGCAGTCTACAGGATTTTATTGTAATTTTTCTAAAATTTCGTTAGTATCCGGACAAAGAAGATGATTTCAATTAAGGATACAATTTTTCTTAATAATTGGTGACGAAATAAGAAATCCTGTCTGATAAACCATAGTTAAAGATGTCAAGAACTGATTAATGTGAAAAAATTATTCAATACTACAAAACTTTTATGTTCAATAATCTTGCAAATATATACCTTATTTAGGGATTTTTTCGATAATATTTCATCTTGGCATATATGCATGAAAACCTATGTAAATAAGATAATATAATCACTTTTAGTGCCAAGAATATTAACTTCAATGCCTTGATTTCAATTTTAATTGAAGTAAGATCCAACATTCATACTTTTATTTTTCACGAAAACAGGACACTTTCTCGTGGACAGACCCATAATATTTTTTGAAATTAGTAACTTTTATTTCTTGTTTCTTTATTTTATTATTTTCTCTCTTTCTTCCATTTCGTCTCTCTTTTTTATTTATTGAAGTTTCTCTCTTTCTACTCTTGAAATACTCTTCATAAATAATATTTGATTGGAAATTGTGGAGAAAATACAGAAACAAAAATGTTAGTATCCACTGTTAATATTTCTACCCATTTTTTTTTTTTCATTTCAATAAAGATTATATTCCCATAGAATGTCCATAGTCTTTCCGAGAAGGAGAGAATCAATGGTTGCAGTCAGTCAACTTAGGCACCAGGTGGAACCTGTGGAGGAGTCCCCAGAGGGCAGCGGATGTCAGATGTGGAAAAGAATTATAAAGTAAATTAACGATTAAATTTTCGCATGCCATTCTCTAGCTGAGCTCTGTCTACAGAATTACTGTGTAAAAGATTTCAGTAACCTGGTGTATAAGGGACAAGTTAAATATATGGAAAATTCGATTGCTGCAGTATACTGTCCTATATCTGATCCCTTTTCTTGTAGTGTGATATAATAATTATAAGGAAAATCAATTCAATCTTGCTAGCCAACTTTTGTAGCTGAGATATGGTATCTGCTTGCACTAATCTCCTCTATGAAGGTTCTGTGAGGAAACTGGCAGTTTGTGCATTCTTTCCGCATGGACCATAAAAAGTACCACCAGAACTATTTGCAAGTCTGGTGAGATATTTTGAAGGAGAAGGGCTCCCATTACTAGTGGGTTGTGATTCCACCTCCCACCCCATGGTGTGGGAGAGTGGGGACACTAATCCAGGGGGTGACTATACTTGAATTCCTTAGATTAACTGAGTTAAAAATTGTTAATAGAGGCTTAGTACCAACTTTCAATATAAATAGAAGACAAGAAGTTATTGATCTTATCCTCTGCTGTCAGGATTTTAAAGATAAAATTCATGAATGACATGTGTCCCTAATGTATTCATTGTCTGATCATCAGCACATACTACGAGTATTTGAGCAAAAATTTGCTGCTAGCTTTAATGAAGGCTGCCGAAGTCCCAGATATGCGAATTAGGACCTCTTTCGAGAGGCACTGAGTAGTAGTAAGATAATTTTTTTAGCTTCCAAGTACACTAATAAATTGGACTTAGAAGCATCTGTACAGATTCTGACTAGCAATATCATCCTGGTTTATGAGAAAAGCTGTCCTTGTCATCAGAGAAATTCCAATTGTAAAAAAACCCTAGTGGACCAAGAATTTGGAGAAACTCCGAGGTTCATTAAGGAGGCAATTCAACAATCAGAGGAGATTAATGCACTGGGTCCAGCAGCAGGACTCTCAAATTCCTTTCCAAGGATCCGTCTATTAGACTAGGACCTATACTTTTTCCATCGAAGGCAACCGCTGAAAGTGGAACGCTGTTAAACGTAAAGTAAGTGTTATTTCGAAATGATAAATTTATAACCACACCTTAAATTGGCTGTTTGTAGATTTCACTCTTCAAGTGACTAGGGGAAGTTGCTATATACAGTCCTTCTACAAGGACTGCATGTTATCATCAAACCGATTTTAAGATTTTTAAATCCTGCATTGCTACTGGACATATTCCAAAATCCTGGAGGAATGTGAGAGTCGTATTTGTATCAAAGGCAGGGAAAGGCTGCTTTGTCTAAGATAAAAGTTACTGATCGATTAGCCTATCGCATTTTATGTTGAAATCAGTGTAAAAAATTGGTCGACACATACAAAAGAAGAAGTCCGTTGAAAGTGCATCCACTCCATAATAGACAGAATCCCTTTCAGCCTGTGCAATCCACTGATACTGCTTTTCATCACCTAGTTTCAAGTAATGAAGGAGCAGTAAACCAGGGCCACAGCGTTTTGGTGGTTTTCGTGGATATCTAAGGAGCATTTGATAATATATTTTTTGATTGCATATGTCAGGCTACATAGAGAAGAGGTATTGAAACACTGTAGTTGGTTATTTAATGACACTGTATCAACTACGAGGTTATTTAGTGTCGATGAGGCTGAGAATTCGCCATAGATTACCTGGCATTCACCTTATGGTTGGGGAAAATCTCGGAAAAACCCAACCAGGTAATCAGCCCAAGCAGGGATCAAACACGCGCCCAAGTGCAACTTCAGATCAGCAGGCAAGCGCCTTAACTGACTGAGTTACACCGGTGGTTCCCGGGAACTGTTAAATCATGTGTTAATGATAACATAATAACTGTCTGTTACAAAAGAGTGTCCCCAGGGAGGAATCTTATCATCCTTATTGTGGTGTCTAGTGATAGATAATCTTAAAGGACGGAGTTTATACTCAGGTCTATGCTGATGATTTAGTTATATTATCTCTGGGTGTCATGTCAGCATGCTTTTTGAGCTCCAAATGGAACTTTGAGCAGATGCGAACTTGGTGCATGAGGGGGAAAGTAGGTTAAAATCCTATTAAATCCGAAATGGATTTGTTTACAAACAATAGAAAACTAGGAAATGATACAAATTTTCTTACTTGATAAGAACCTAGTATTAAATCATTTAAATATTTAGGAGGAATAATCCTTGATGCAAATCGATAGAAATCCTGACGAAAATAAATATGGATTGGAAAGAATGAAGGCTCTTCAGTAGTCTTTATATGAAACGAGTTAGTCAGGATAGCAAAAGAAATGTCTGAAGGAAGGAAGGAATTGGAGAGGAATACAACAAGGAAGCCCTTTTTCAACCATCATATCCAACATCTATTTCAAGGATTTAGTGAAGAACTGTTTTCAGAACATGGGAGGGGTGATAGTAGGGAAAAAAAGAATAAAATGTATAAGATTTGCTGATGATATGACACTGACAGCAGAAGAAGTGACGATACTAAGGGATAGGCCTATGCTACTGGAGCTAAAAAAAAAGCTGTGAGCAGTATGGGATGAAGATAAATGTAAACAAAACGAAGACCGTGGTTGTCAGAAAAAATCAAGAAAGCAAACCTGTGAATACTAAATGAAGCAGTAGAGCAAGTGAACAGCTTCAAATACCTGGAGTGTACTATACTTGTTTTTTTGAAAGATGAGACATGACAGGAGTGTTGCAATTGGAAAAACAACTAAATGTCACATAGCATGGTAGGCCTGTTGCTATGGTAACAACGGTTGAGTTGCCAAACTTACCGTTTCCACGTGGCAAGTGCCTAATAGCTCTCTTGGTAACATTTATTGTGCACACAATGTTAGCATTGGTACATTTCGTCTTTGATTCTCTGTCGATTTTTGTATTGTTTTCTTACCTTCACGTCAATTGTCAATAAATGATTTAACGTCAGCCATCTTAACGACAATTGCTAGCTTCCATCAGCTGGCAGCGTGGTAGTCCATATTGGCAACATGGCACTGTAGTTCCAAGCTCGGCTGCTTAACTGTCATATCCCATCTTTCAAAAAAACAAGTATAGGTCGATATGCAGTAACATGAGCTGCTGCCAAGAAATCCTAAGGAGGATAGCTATGTCAAAGGAAACTTTTAATAGAAGAAGGAGCATCTTCTGCGGAGTTCTGGAAAAATAACTAAGGAAGAGACTAGTGAAGTGCTTTGTGTGGAGTTTGGTATTGTAAGGAGCAGAAACATGGAAATTACAACGAAATAAGAAGTGAATAGAAGCATTTGAAATGTAGATATGGAGAAGGATGAAGCTTGTGAAATGGAGAGACAGAATAAGAAATTAAGCAATGTTGGAAAGTGAAGAAAGAATAATTTTGACTCTGATCAGGAAGAGAAAAAGAAATTGGTTGGGTCACTGGACGAGAAGAAACTACCCTCTGAAGGATGCACTTGAAGGAATGGTAAACAGTTAAGAGTTCGGGGCAGAAGAAGATATCTGGTCACAGACGACATTAAGATATGTGGATCATATGTGGAGACTAGGAGGAAGGCAGAAAATAGGAAAGATTGAAGAATGCTGGGTTTGCCATTTGACAATTATGTATGTACGTATGTGTATGTATATATGTATAATCTTTGATGCACAGCTGATTTGGAAAACTCACGTGGACTATCGTACAAAAAAAAAAAAAAGGCGAGTACTGCTTTTTAAGCCTACAGACAAGTTTTTGTAAGTACTACAGTCAAACCCAAAATCCTTTACCAGATCCATTGCGTTGTTCTAAGCCCCATGGTTTTGTATGCAACAATGGTGTGGCAGCCCCGTACTTCGATTTCCTAAGCAGAGACCTTGTTGTTTCTCTGCAATGGCTTGCATATTCAAGTATTGCAGGAGCCGTAAGGACTTCACCGATATTAGGTCTCGAGGTCCTGCTGGTTTGCTTCCTCTGGATCTCCCAATCTAAAACACAGTCGTATTAGCTGCCTCTCAACTCTATAGTCATGGTCGTTGGATAGGGAGGAATGGAGCTCTTAGCTGTACATGTATATTGAAAATGGCAACTGATATCAATCCCGTTATTGTTACGAGACAGGATAGTAAGATTCCTGTTCAACATGTAAATCCTCCTGTTTGTATTATTCCTGATACAAAAGAATGGAAGGCAGATCACCTTAACCAATTCCCACATCGTAGTCTGGTGTGGTTCACGGATGGCTCCAAAACTAACAGTAGTAATGGACCAGGGATTTATGGTGTAACATTATGGTTACAATATCTATCCCCGTTTGTCAATATTCTACGGTTTTGCAGGCTGGAGTGTTTGTGATATTAATTTGTGCACAGGAAAATCTAAATAGATCATGCAAAGGCCCGAATATCTTTAGTTTCTCTGATAGCCAGGCTACACAGGGTGTGCTAAGTGCTTACGATTCGATCGACTCCAGGCTGGTTGAAGAATGCAGACCTAGCCTGGAATGTCTATCCAGGATATAGTGAAATGTATGATAAAAACAATCCAGCCTATTGGCCAAGCAAGGAACTTCCGTCCAATGATATGGCCCGGAGCCCTGTATATAATCAAATGAGCCCTAAAGGAGAACCTGATGAAAGGTTTACTAGGAGCCTGTAGATCTACACCAGTCATATAACAGGCTAAACTCCTTATTGAGAATCTAAACCTGACTCAACTGAACTACTCCTGGTATTGAAAAGGAGAATTTTTAAGATAGTTAACTGGAATTTTGACTGCACACTGTCATCTGAATAAGCACCTACATAATTATGATGGGTCTTAATGATGACTCAACTTGTAGGAAATGTGAGATGGAGGCCGAGTTATCACTTCACATTTCGCTGGATTGCCAAGATCTAAGCTCAATCAGGCATCGTTATCTCGGGAAACAAACGTATCTTCTGAGGAAATCAATCCCAGTAGCATAGCAAAGCCAGTAACGCATTACGGTCTTGTGGGTTGATCTGTAGTTTTTGGGGTGCACAAGGGCCATTTGCACCCAAGTGTTACAGCTTAAATCTACACCCTTACTTTAAAAGAAGAAGAAAATTATATTCCGTTCAGTTATTGCTCAAACGAATTCCAATTCCATATTTTCTGTTAGTTTTTGAGCCAATTCTTTCCTCGGTATAAGTTTCTTGACCCATCTGTATTGTGACGATTTCTCCAAATATATTCTTTCCTTCATTTTTTTAAGTAGGTATCTTAGGTTATTTAGCATCTGAAAGAGATGAAGGTAATAATGTCAGTGAAATCAGTCCTGGGTCCAGCATTTGCTCATATTGGGTTGAGAGAAAACCCCGGAAAAAACCTCAACCAAGTATCTTGCCCTGACCAGGAATCGAACTCGAGCCACCTGGTTTCGCAGCCAGACGCACTAACCGTTACTCCACAGGTGTGGACGCTTTCCTTCTTATGCTGGCAGTTATTCCATTTATATAATTTTACAGATATGTTCTGTATGCCCTAGAGGTGTACATTTTTACTACCGTAATCATTTTTGCTACATTTCAAACATGATATTTTCGTTTCCTAAAAGTAAGCTTTATGTTCTCTGGCATTTCCTATTGCATTCTATTGGCCCTTTTCACGATTATTCTTATTACTGATTCATATCGTCGTACAGTACAAGATGGTCCTCATCATAATAATATCAGGAGTTATTTTCACAGTCTGTTATGTTGAGATGATGGAGATCTCTTTTCATGCAGTTCTCGCTATTTGCCAATTTGAATAAGGCGACTGCTTCTCTTCTTGTTTTACGACTATCTTCCATCCAGAACTCACTTATCCTCTACGTTAAGTCACATTTTTGTTGCATATCATTGCAGTTTAGTCCTACTTCGATTTTGTTACAGCTTAAATAAAGTCTTGTGAGTTTTCTGTTACAGCAGAAGAATCGTAATTTTTTATTGCAAACATAAAAATTCGAACGACTTTCCAGTGTTATATGTTCTAACTTTCTTAAATAACTGAAATGATGCAAATGTTCAAAAATGAATATTCTGAAGTTTATTTTTGTATCTAAAATTTCTACTTTGTTGTAGCATAAAAGTTGTTGAATGTTTCAGACAATAGTAAAATTTATTATTATTTTAGAAATTACGATTTTATCCTTCATACTGGTGTTGCAATATAAAAGTTTTAAGTTTCTTTAACGATTGTGAAGTAATCTTATCTTATCTTATCTTTCTTATCTGATCTTATCTTATCTGATCTTATCTTCTCATCTTATCTTATCATCTGATCTTACCTTATCATATCATCTTATCATCTTATCTTATCATCTGATCTTATCTTATCATCTTTTCTTATCTTATCATGTTAGCTTATCTTATCATCTTATCTTATCTTATCATCTTATCTTATCTTATCATCTTATCTTATCTTTTCTTATCTTATCATCTGATCTTATGTTATCTTATCATCTGATCTTATCTTATCATCTGATCTTATCTTATCATCTGATCTTATCTTATCTTCTTATCTTATCTTATCATCTGATCTTATCTTATCATCTGATCTTATCTTATCATATCTTATCTGATCTTATCTTATCTTACCATCTTATCTTATCATCTGATCTGATCTTATCATCTTATCTTATCATCTGATCTTATCTTATCATCTTATCTTATCATCTGATCTTATCATATATTATCATCTTATCTTATCATCTGATCTTATCTTATCATATCATCTGATCTTATCTTATCTTCTCATCTGATCTTATCTTATCATCTTATCTTGTCTTATCATCTGATCTTATCTTATCTTATCATCTGATCTGATCTTATCTTATCTGATCTTATATTATCATCTTATCTTATCTTATCATCTGATGTTATCTTATCTCATATTATCATCTTATCTTATCTTATCATCTGATCTTATCTTATCTTATTATCTTACCTTATCTTATCTTATCATCTGATCTTATCTTATCTATCTCATCATCTGATCTTATCTTATCATCTTATCTTACCTTATCATCTGATCTTATTTTATCTTATCATCTTATCTTATCATCTGATCTTATCTTATCTTATCATCTGATCTTATCTTATCATCTTATCTTATCATCTGATCTTATCTTATCTGAAATATCTTATCATCTTATCTTATCATCTGATCTTATCATCTTATCTTATCATCTGATCTTCTCTTATCTGATCTTATCTTACTATCTTATCATATCTTATCTTATCATCTGATCTGATCTTATCTTATCATATCATCTTATCTTATCATCTCATCTTATCTTATCATCTGATCTTATCTTATCATTTATCTTATCTTATCATCTGATCTTATCTTAACTTATCATCTGATCTTATCTTATCTGATCTTATCATCTTATCTTATCTTATCATATTATATTATCGTCTTATCTTATCATCTGATCTTATCTGATCAGATCTTATCTTATCATCTTATCTTATTTATCATCTTATCTTATCTAATCATCTGATCTTATCTTATCATCTTATCTTACCTTACCTTATGTTATCATCTTATCTTATCTTATCATCTGATCTTATATTATCTTATCATCTCATCTCATCTTATCACCTGATCTTATCTTGTCTTATCATCTTATCTAATCTTATCTTATCATCTGATCTTATCTGATTTTATCTTATCATCTGATCTTATCTTATCATCTTATCTTATCTTATCATCTGATCTTATCTTAACTTATCATCTGAACTTATCTTATCATCTGATCTTATCATCTTATCTTATCATCTTATCTTATCATATTATATTATCGTCTTATCTTATCACCTGATCTTATCTTATCAGATCTTATCTTATCATCTTATCTTATTTATCATCTTATCTTATCATCTGATCTTATCTTATCATCTTATCTTACCTTACCTTATCTTATCATCTGATCTTATCTTATCATCTCATCTTATCTTATCATCTGATCTTATCTTATCTTGTCTTATCATCTTATCTAATCTTATCTTATCGTCTGATCTTATCTGATCTTATCTTATCTGATTTTATCTTATCATCTGATCTTATCTTATCATCTTATCTTATCTTATCATCTGATCGTATCATCTTATCTTATCATCTTATCTTATCATCTGATCTTATTATCTTATCTTATTTTATAATCTTATCTTATCATCTGATCTTATCTTATCTTATCATCTTACCTTATCTTATCATCTGTTCTTATCTTAAGATAAGATCAGATGATAAGATAAGGTAAAATGATAAGATCAGATGATAAGATAAGATCAGATGATAAGATAAGATAAGATCAGATCAGATGATAAGATAAGATACGATGATAAGAACATAAGATCAGATGATAAGATAAGATAAGATGATAAGATCAAATGATAAGATAAGATGATAAGATAAGAACAGATGATAAGATAAGGTAAGATGATAAGATAAGACATGATCTTACAAACTCGGTAGTTTTAGTTAGTGCGGCAGGTCAAACAAACCCTCAAATTTTGAAATAAATCTGAGTCGGTCGGGTTGAGTGTCTTGTTGATTTGATATGAATGACTCTATTGTAATAAAGAATGCATTTGAACATAATATATCACAGTTGAAAATATAACATTACTAATTCATTAATATCGTTCACAGGTCTAGACCTAACCGTGGTGGTGACTCTTTGGCTCCTACGAACCTTCCCTCTGCAACGTCTTCCTCTGTCCCATTGGCAGCTCTGGCGTCAGTCATGGCAGGAAGTGGTACTGGAACCCATATAGCAACATCTCATGATGACACATCTGAAGGAGCTGTTCATTGCTTCCGAGATGAACATGGAAACTGGTTGAGTTACACATTTGCAGAAAAGGGAACAGGAACAGCTAACACAGGTGTCATGCCTATTGCAGCAGCTGCTGCTGCAGCGGCCAATGGCAAACTTCTCACAACACTTTTGAGGTATGAAATTTTGTTATGTGTTGGAATTGCATGTCTCATATTCTGTGTAAGATTTAAAGACTACTTGAATTGAAGGGTTCAGAACTATAGTGGGCCAAGTGCCATTTACTAAAACTGTAGAAAACTAGGGTTAAAAGTGAGTTATTACCATAATTCAATGGAAACATATAGTAAGTAATATAAAGTATACATATTAAAACTAAATGATATGTCAATCTTCATTAAACTATATTATTCACTTTACTTTAACCCTTGCTTTCTCCATTTTTAATAAATGGCGCTTGGCCCACTGTGGCTCTGAACCCTTCAGTTATGAATTCTTACTTCTTTATGGTCTTTGTGCTTTGTTAAAATTTGACGTTCCGAAACTCGATTGAATTTTGAATACATACAATTAATTAAAGGCATTGTTTTGATGTTAATAGAGGAAAATGGTTTAATTCTCCATACTATTAAAAAAATGATTAGAAGTGGTTTTTTATATTATATGTTTAATCTTATACATTATTACAGAAATTTTGTTTTAATTTGTATTCTAGAATTCTGAATATTTAGGTTTATTGTTATTGCCATTTGATTCGTTTTAGGTAAGAGATTTTACAGAACTTTTAGGTCTGGATGACAGTGTTGCTGCCGATTGTTGTTGTTGTTGTTATTATTATTATTATTATTATTATTATTATTATTATTTTACTTGGTTATTTAACGACGCTGTATTAACTACTAGGTTATTTAGCTTCGATGAAATTGGTATTTGGCGAGATGAGGTCGAGAATTCGCCATAGATTACGTGACATTCGCCTTAAGGTTGGAGAAAACCTTGGAAAAAAACCCAACCAGGTAATAAGCCCAAGTGGGGATCGAATCCACTCCCAAGTGCAACTCCGGATTGGAAAGTAAGCGTCTTATTCAATTGAGCTTTGCCGGTGGCTTATTATTATTATTATTATTATTATTATTATTATTATTATTATTATTATCATCATCATCATCATCATCATTATCATTATTATTATTATTATCATCATCATCATTATTATTATTATTATTATTATTATTATTATTATTATTACTACTATTAATATTACTATTATTATTATTATTATTATTATTATTATTATTATTATTATTATTATTATTACTATTACTATTACTATTATTAAGGCTAATTGGAATTTTCCGGTCTCTAATTGGTTCAAAAACCCTGGTAGAACTGATATTTGAGGACTCAATTTCAAAATGTCTCTTGTTCATCTGATAATGAAAATAAGCTTTTTGTGTCCATGCATATACAGAGTTTTCATTTCAAAACTTCCAGTTTAAATACCAATTATTTAAATTGATTCAATTTAAACAAAAAACACGTCAATTTAGATCATCATCATCATATCCCTCACATATTAGACCCTACAGGATCTGTTACGGTCTCATGCCAGCGCTTTCGTGGTCTTCCCAATTTCCTCTTTCCTCTTGGTACATAAGTAAGAATCTGTTTAGGCCATCTAGTGCGATCCATCCTTTCGACATGTTTTTTCCACTGAAGTCGATATTGTTGAACAAAATTAACTATAGGATCCATTTTGAGTTCCTGCAATATGTCCACATTTTTACGGTGTTCCAGCAAAGAGCATCCTGCTGTTCGTCTCATGAACCTCATTTCCGCTGTCGTCAGCCTTTGCTCATCAGCTTTTCTGATTGTCCATGCCTCGCTACCGTAAGTGAGGACCGGTCGAGCTAGTGTTTTATATACCTTTAGCCTTGTATGTTTCTGAACATGGGAGGATTTGAAGACGGCATTAATGACGCCAGTGATTTTTATAAATTTAGATATTTTGTTTGACATATCTTCATCAGTGATGTAAGAGAGGTTATAACCTAAATAGTTAAATGAGTTAACACGTTCAATTAAAGTATTATTTATCATGATCTTACTTGGAATTGGGTTCTCTCCCGAAAATGCCATGACTTTTGTTGTCTCTTTTGAGATTTCCATATTGAAATCAGAGGCGATTATTTGCAAATTATAAATGGCTCTTTGTAAAGCATCCTCTGTTTTAGCGATAATAACCTGATCTTCGGCAAACATTAGTGTATTGAGAACTGTGTTTCAATTAATTTGAATTCCAGCATGATGACTTTGCCTTCAAATGTATAAAATATAGTTCATATATATAATAAACAACAGAGGGGAAAGACCGCACCCTTGTCTAACACCTTGGTTGATGGAAGTCCAGCTAGTAGTTCCGCGTTCAGTTCTTATGGCAATTTCATTTTGTTGATATAAATTATAAATGGAGAGAATGATTTGGTTTGGCACATTATCATAGCGTAAAATCTCTAAAAGTTTATTTCTATCAACTCTATCAAAAGCTTTTATGAAATCAATAAAAGCTAAGTGGGTTGGAATATTAAATTCTCTGTGCTTTTCAATTAAAATCTTCATGGTGAAATAGCTGGTCAAATGGTCAATTTAGATATTGAGGGGAAAGTCTGAAACCAAGCTTAATTGAATTTTAGATTTCACCTCCCACCCCCAGTCTCCCCCACTTTGAAATTTCAAATTACATCCGTATATTTTTATACTTAAATATGAAAGAGCATGCAATTGTTTATACACCTCATTCATTTGTTTTCGTATCTTTTGTTCTCTATTGTCGCCTGGCAACCTGTATTGTTGTTATTGTTGAATAGAGCTGAAGAGAATAAAGCTACAAAGATTTACTGAGCATTTCATGTAATAGTTATGTTTGTATATTAAATTATTTTAAAATGGTGTATATCCTCAAGAGAGAACATAAATCATCCTTATGGCCAGTTTTTCCAAGTAATGTTTAATTTGGCTTAACAAATGTTAAATTAACAGCTGGTTTATTTTTAACGTTTTGTTAAGATTTTTTTCATTTTTCCAACATAATTTTGTTTAAAATAACCAACACTTAACTTTAACTGTCGTTAATACTATTCTAACTACTCAACAGCAGTTGGTAATGATTTTGCATATGTAAGACAACTTCTTATTGGCTGATATTATTATTTAAATTCTGTACTGTAGAGTAAGTCATGAAACATGTCTAAAATCGTAACATGTTACAGTAGCCATGATTCATACAGTACAGAGAGTTGATAAATGAAAGTTGCATTGACTACTATTGAATAATAATAATTATTATAAGTATGGTTATATTTTATAATGCTAAGTATGAATTTCTGTTTAGAAAAATCTCAGCATTATGACCACCAGGTGATAATAATTACACTAATGTGTGTGTAGTCAACTGTACACAAAACCCCGGTGAGAATTCTGTACCATATAAAATTCTCTAATTCAGGTCCATGTATAAATTATATGTAATTTCGTCCTAAAGAAGCAATTGCTGCTGAAACATTTTATTATTTACTCACTGCGTATTTTGAAGCACTATTGACATCGGCTATAGTTGAAGAGCCAGTGACATAGAATCTAGAGTTAATAGTAGCTGGTGAATTGGAACAAGTGGCCTATTTCTGTTTGTAGGATATTCAAATCTGACTTCAATTTCTTGCCACGTTGAGATCGCACATTTCCTCAATATTAAATGGGTAATAGCTCAGCATCGAAATAAGCGTCAGTATGACATAAAGATTATCTTCCCTATATTAGTATTCCAAAATATCTTTTAAATTATATATTACCAGTCTTATGGCTGGTTTCACAAAGCTTCATTAAGGTTTTAATGATTCATTAATGTATTTACTGGTTCATTAAATCATTTTTATATCTCACCAAGCATCTTTAGCCTCACGAACCAGTAAAACTATCATTAAATTTAGTGATAGAAATTTCCTTCTTTAAATTTTTAATTATTCATTAGTTGCAATATAAAATGGTGGAACGTTTCGACGCAGAATTGTTATATCTGGAACTGCTCAAAAATTAAGAGTCAAATGGAGATAATGTTAACCATTTAAAAACCGATCATTTTGAAAATTTGAATGACAAAAAAATTCACAAAAGATACCGCGTCACGAAGATCGTGGTACCGGTACTCAAAATTTTAGAAGAAACTGATCATAGGTTAGAATATCATAAAAACGGCTGAGACAAAGCTGAAACTAGTCAACTAGGTAACATACAACTGAGTTTTATTTTAAGACATGAAAGTGATTATTATAACTACATACCGGTACCTAAGAAATATTAGTAAATTAATACATAATGTGCATTTGAAACATAACAAAACTTAATTGGTATATTAACTTTCATTTATTAGAATTATATTATAGCTAGTGATAAGATATGTTTGCACTGGCTTTAAAACAGAAGCGAAAGAGCTGGATTCTTGGAATTTATAATCGTTTTCTTTCTGATGGAAATTTAATTTTCCAGCAGGATAATCACCCCGCGCATACCGCCATAAACGTTCAAAGACTGTTCACGGAAAAGCATGAAAAAGAGGAGGATTGTCAAATATCGAGACATCCCACCTCAAAATCCAGATCAATTCTGGGATCAAGTTCTGGCTACCTGGGAAGATTTTGCTAAGGACCAGAACTATTTCCGCGATCTGGTGGACTCAATGCCCCGAAAATGCCAGGCAGTGAAAGACTCCGGTGGCATGTGAACAATGTATTAGATCCACATGTGTATTTCTTTTATTTTCTTTAATTTGTTTATCTTTGTTTTATTTCGGGAAGAAAATTGATCTCCCAAGAGTTTTTTAAATTCTCCTACTGGAGCCAGAGTTGCGAAATAATTCATTCCACTACACAAAATTAAAAAAATGAAGAAAGGTAACATGTATAAAAATTAGTTACATTAATAAAAAAAAAAGTTGTCACCGAGAATCGAACACGGGCCTTTGGGATGGCAAGCCAACTCGCTACTGACTGCTCCATCAGAAAGTCATGACGCAACTAGCGTGACGAGGCACATATAGCTGCTCGGTTGAAGTCTACGGAGACAGCGCACATATAAATGTATTCGTGTAAATATTTTAATGTTCAGTACTAGTTAATGTTTCATTTGGACTGATTTACTGAAGCTTGGTGAAACCGGTCCTTACTCTAAACATTCCTCAAAGAGAAACATAACATGTTATTTTCACAACTTTTGTCTGAACAGCTGTGGTGTTATCCGCCTAGTTTAACTGTTTGTTGAATGAGTTAACGGCCTGAAATCCTACATTTAAAGTTAACAAACGGTTAAGAATCTGTTAAGCCAAACTGGTGTTGGACAAATGGAAAAACTGTATTTAACAAACTGTTGAAGGTTTAACAGTCGTTAAGTGTTCTAACATTACATGGACAAACCGGCCATTAATGGTTAAATTTAGGAAATTACACGAAATAAGCTGTATTTTCATTCTACAATCCAGCGTTTCTCAAACTTTTTTGAAGTGAGGACCACTTTTTTAAGTCAGAACAGTTCTGTGGACCACTTTACTCTTGTTCGCTTAGAAATCAAATTTATCATTTTTGTAGCATATTTTAATACCAATATACTTATATTTTAAAATAGAATTAATTAATTAAAATTAATTTAATTCAATTTATTTTTATATTAGCATTAAGTGAAAGTGAAAGTGAAAAAGTGAAAGGTGATTGCCATGTGTCATTTCCAATCTCTGAGATTTTCAGCTATAGTGTGATACGCAGTTCGTCTGAATTTTATTTTTTTTCTGTCTTTTTTGAAGGACCACAAGGGCAGACCTCGAGGACCACAGGTGGTCCATGGACCATAGTTTGAGAAACGCTGCTGACAATCAATTGATAATAACAAAAATACAGATTGCCAGGCGACATTAGAAAACAAAAGATGTGAAAACAAATTAATGAGGTGTATAAACAATTGAATGCTCTTTCATATTTAAGTATAAAAATATGTTGTTGTTGTTTTCTAATGCCAGGCGTTTGACAATAAAGTCATTTGACCTCTTGCACTCCAATATGCAGTTAAATGGCAAGTTGTAGCCGATTTAAGTGAACACCATATTTTAACGTTTTGGTGGCTACTTCATTCACACACAACCCCCAGAATGTCTGGAGGACCACACCTGCTGTTGGTCGACGGGTCCATTGGACCTAGCTGGGAGGGCTTGTTTATCACCAGCTTTCCCTCCTTAAGCCACTGGAGGACGATTTTAGTGCCATAGCAGGTCAGCACTAGGAACAGAAAAGTAGAAAGAGGAGGAAGGAAAGGGAAATGAACCCCTAGGCCTCGAATGCTCTAATGCCGTTGCGATTTGAAGAAAGTAAGAGTTCAGTCAGAGGACTGGATAGGAAAGGGTAAAGAGGGAATTAGGTATTGGATAGAGGAAAATTATACCAAATTCAGTCATTAACTCATCAAGCTGACCAGTGCTAATGGATGAGTAGCCCCTCCCTTTAGTTCAGCTCGTAAAATTATGCTTACTAACAGCTGCACCACGGGAAGGTAGGGATGGGACATTGGGTATTTGTCCAGGTTGGTTCCTTTAAGCTTTCAATGGGAAGGATTAATGGCTCTCCCCCCTGTATCCGACAGATACTCTTTTGCAGCCAAGTATAAAAATATAAGAATGCCATTTGAATTTTCAAAGTGGGGTGGCTGGGGGTGAGGGGTGAAATCTAAAATGTAATTATGTCCGGTTTCAAACTTCCCCCTCAATGTCTAAATTGACGTGTTTTTTTGTTTAAATTGAGTTCAATTTAAATAATTAGTTATTTAGACTGGAAAGTTTTGAAATGAAAGCTCTGTATAACTTTACATACAACTGTCATTATTTAGCTTCAGAACGTCCTCTAAACCACTAAAATCTTCGGTTAAAAGTGACTATTGGATTCAAGCTTACTCTTATTAACAGCAAAAATTGCAACAAAATTTTTGTTACAGCTTTGGAGTAAAAGATTCTCATATTTCTATTTGATTCTAAATGCACCCAATCTCTTTGGTTTCATGTCTCTTGCAAAACTGGTAAGATATTTTAGACCTAAAAACATTTTTCGTGATTTCCCACAAAGTTATTGGAATGGACAAGGGTTGTTTTGAAAATAAGCTTCTCATTTAATCATTGTGGTGAATTTCGGTGAAATCTGGAGGGCCTGATTAGCCAAGTCCACCCTCCTCACTTCCCTCTTCATAAGGTTCCAACAATTTGTTACATTATAAGACACACAAAAAAAAAAAAGAAAATAGAAATTGCATTGTATGAAACTAACAGGCGAATCTGTGTGTTGTTAGTACAGGTGGGACTCGAAATGTGCTCCTTGAGCATTCCTACACCACATAGCCATACATAATAGTGAATGCGTGGCATTTGCAATAGTGGCAGGATGATGTCTTATGTGGTCTGCAACACCATTAATGTGTCCCAGTAATTGTGCCTGAGTTCAACTTCTGTTTCATATACAGTAGAACTTGGTTATAACGACATCCAAGGGACCTTGAAAATTATGTTGTTATAAACGAGTGTCGTAGTAACCGAGATTCATATTATCAGTCTAGTGAGGTGGAAAATGAAAAATAATAAACATACTTACTTACTTACTGGCTTTTAAGAAAGCCGGAGGTTCATTGCCGCCCTCACATAAGCCTGCCATTGGTCCCTATCCTGAGCAAGATTAATCCAGTCTCTACCATCATATCCCACCTCCCTCAAATCCATTTTAATATTATCTTCCCACGTACGTCTCAGCCTCCCCAAAGGTCTTTTTCCCTCCGGCCTCCCAACTAACACCCTATATATGCATTTCTGGATTCGCCCATACGTGCTACATGTCCTGCTCATCTCAAACGTCAATAATAAACATAATTAGGCTTATATTTTAGATTTATGTATTCACTTTTAAGCATACGGTACCATAAACACAATAAAATACACATACAATTATTATAAATACAGTATTCTGTATTAAAACAGTTTGTTGATTACTCACCAAACTTATTTACTGAGGAGTGAAGTAATCAGTCATTTTACTCTGTTGTCTCCTACTTGTCCAATATACTCTTTCCTATTAAGTTCTATGTTCACTATTTCAGTTGCAATTTCACTGCTCCTTCTCCTAGCTTCATACTCCCTCCTCTAGCTTCATAGAAATGTTCACAATTCTAATGGCTTCTAAAGTGTCACTCACTTCTTTTAGTGGCCATACTGCGTTAAAATGCGTGCACTTAGTGAAAACTTCCTGTCGAAACTGATCTAATACCGCATGAATTCGGGCAGGTTACAATGGGATGGGGAATCTGCCTGCATTCCAGAGGTCTATGATAGAAGGGAACAGTAAAGGATTTGCCATATTTCAGCAAAATATTTCTTAAAATACTCTGGTTCTTAGAAAATTGTATTCCAAACTGAGGTTGAAAATGACGTTATATGCGAGGTAGACGCATATATGTTTGTCGTATTATAGATAGATAGATAGATATTTATTAGCCTTAGGAAATACAATGATTTCATGGCATCGTCAGAGTGAATACATAATAAATATGCGGTTACATACATGTTTTTCCGACATACAAGATGTCTACAATAATATACAAATAATATACAATCAATACATTCAGTAATGAAGTCAATTCTCCACAGTTTTCTTCAGACCATTACTTGTACAAGGTTCTTGGTTTCCTTATCTTCTTGGGCAGTCTCACCCCAGACATGAATCAGATAGAAAAGAAGAGCAGTAAACACAAAAGGAGATACTAACTACTGTAAGCTAAATTTGGAGTGCTAAACTAAGATACTCATTGACAGTAAAAGGCATGTGGAAAAGTAAAATATGTTTCACTGACTTTTTAAATCTAGCATAGTTAAGGGCTTTAGTTTCAGCAGGGAGTTTGTTGTAAAGTCTTATCCCTGTATGTGATAAGCTATTGAGACTTTTGGATAACCTATGATGATTAAAATGTAAATTATTGCATGTTCTTGTGCTGTAGTTGTGATAATCAGAGTTTATTTTAAAACTATCATAATTTTGGTGGATGAAACAGACTGTTTCAAGAATGTAAATACAAGGTAGGGGCAAAATATCAAACTCTTTGAATATTTTTTTACTATCCGAGCGAATAGGTACTTTCTTTATAATTTTCAATATTCTCTTTTGCAGTCTAAACACTTGTGCAAGTTTTGATGATGACCCCCAGATAATTATCCCATATGATAATACAGAGTGAACATAGCCAAAGTAAACCGCTCTAAGTAGTTCCTTGGGAGTTATATTGGTTAGGACACGGAAAGCATAACACAAACGACTTAGTTTATCAGTTAAGAATTGAATATGACTTTCCCACGTGAGGTTGGAATCAATCCATATCCCTAAAAATTTTGTACAATCGACGTCCTTTATTCCAGTATTATTAAGTAGTATTTCAATGGAGTCATGTAGTTGTTTCTGACTGAAATACATACAAACGGTTTTACTGACATTCAGTTTTAGTCTATTGCTAGCTAACCACTGTTCTAGTTGTCTTGAGGTTTCATTTATTTTCTCCTGTAAATTATTTTTATCAAGAGCATTGAAAACAATATTGGTGTCATCTGCAAAGAGAACGGTTTTAGCTTGTGTTATCCTTGAGGGAAGGTCGTTTATATACAGGAGAAATAGAATTGGGCCAAGTATGGAACCCTGGGGCACCCCGCTTTTCATGATAGTGGGATATGATTTCATTGAGCCTATTTCAACAAATTGTTGCCTTGCACTTAGGTAAGAAACAAACCAACTTTTAGCTAACCCCCTTATGCCAAACCATTGTAGTTTCTGGATCAGTATCATGTGGTCAACTGTGTCAAATGCTTTGCTCAGGTCCAGGAATAGCCCAACTGTTTGATTCTTGTTGTCTTTTGAATTTAGAATAAATTCCGTGAAAGTGAATATGGCGTTATTAATTCCTTTGCCTTTTTGAAATCCAAATTGAGCATTAGATAGTGCACCATTGCAATCTAAAAACCGAACTAATCTATTATACATAACTTTTTCAAGGATTTTGGAGAATGTAGATAATAGAGATATCGGCCTATAGTTGTTAATATTTTGTTTATCTCCCTTCTTAAATATAGGACATACTTTTGCGAGTTTGAATTGTTCGGGAAATTTACCACTAATTAAAGATGAATTGCAGATGTTTACTAGTGGAGCTACTAGTAGTACGGCACATTTCTTTACAATACCATCCGGAATGTCATCAGGTCCACAGGAAAGATTATTTTTTAGTTTTTTTATTATATCGAGAATTTCATCTGCAGTCACGGGAGATAGAAATATGGTGTTTACATTTCCTGTTCCATGTAAGGTTGTTTCCTGACTACCTGTTACCTGGTTATTAGGATTGTCTGCTACATTTGCAAAAAATTTATTAAAAATTTCAGCTATTTCGAAGGAATTTTGAATTGTTTGACCATTATGTATTATTGAAAAGTCTTGATTCGAGACTTTGGTATTTTTACAAGTTTCTTTCTTTACAACTTCCCATATAGCTTTACCTCTGTTCTGTGCTTTCATAATGAATTCTCCATTGAATTTCAGTTTAGCTGCATGTATAACTTTCTTTAATATGCTGGTATATCGTTTATAATGTAATTTAAGATCTAGGCTATTTGTAATTTGGCACAATTTATATAACTCCTTTTTCCTCCTACAAGAAGTTACAATCCCCTTCGTTATCCAATTTTTTGAATTGTTGAACTGCTTATTTGTAAGTGTACATTTTTTTAGTGGAAAAGCAACATCAAAATAATGAGTTATTGAGTTTATAAATTCGTTTGTTTTCGCATCCACATCTGTTAAGTTGGTTACTTCAATCCAATTTTCTTTGCTTAGCAAACGTTTAAAATATTCAACGTTTTCATCATTAAAAGATCTTTTATACCTAATTGGCTTAATGCTATTTGGTTCAGGGTTTTCAAATGCATAAATATTTAAGAATATAGCATTGTGGTCTGCGATACCCATATCAATATTTCCTACTGAGAATGGATAAGAATCATGGTCAATAATTATTTGGTCTAGGCATGTTTTAGAATTAGAGGCTATTCTAGTTGGAGTGTCTATTGTTTCTATCAGATTATATGATCGAATTAGCGATCTGAATTCTGTTATGGTAGCATCACTATTTAAAAAATCTATGTTGAAGTCACCGCACAAAATTAATTGTTTCTTTTTGCTTTTTAGGTGATTTAAAAGAAGTTCAAACTTTTCTAAAAAGGTTTTTATACAGCCATCTGGGGACCTATAGACACACACTACAGTTAAATTATAATCCTGACCGCTAATTTCAGTCACAGCATGTTCGAATACTTTGTCTTGGTTTAGATAATACGTATTCTTTTTTTCTATATGTGATAAATGTTGTCTCACAAAAATAGCTGTTCCTCCATTTTTGTAAGTGTCCCGACAGAAGTAACTTGAAAGGTTGAAATCTGGAATATGACAGTATGTTATTTCCTTTGTGTTTAGCCAGTGCTCTGTACAGCATAAGATATCTAACTTCTTTAAATCATGGTTTATGATTATTTCTAATTGATACAGCTTATTTCTAATGCACTGAAAATTTTGATGCATTAATGTGACAGAGGCCATTTTGTTAGCATTATAAGAAGTCTTTTTATCAGCAAATGAGAAAGAGCTAAGTTTACATGCACTATTTAGGTCTGTGGTTCCAATCTCCGTGAGTGGCCCTGGTATAAAAAATCACGTAGATGGGCAGGCGTCTTCACAAGTCGAGCCGAGGATCTAGTTGCCGCTTCCGGGCTCTGAAGACTTTCTTGGAGGCATCGATTTTCTTCATTATCTACCATCGAGTCGGACTTCCATTGAAGAGGTAGTTCCAATTCCCCCAAATTCAAATCCAGTCCAGGTGACGACAGCTTCTCCTCTGACAGACTCCTTTGTCTCTTCTTCCGGGATAAACTTGGACATAAAGAATCCTGAAGACGAGCAGGTGCTTTACTAGATCGCGAAGAAGCTCTCGTGCAGGTCTCATCATTTGGCTGATCCAATCCCTGGGACTGATCGTCATTCCACTGAAGAGCAATGAGGGTACTCGGGAGTATTAACTTGCTATGTAATATCGCTGCTATTTTTCTCACTGCTGCCTCCTTTCCTTTACCGTTCAAATGTAAGCCATGTCTAGTGAAATTGTCTCTATTTAAGTCTATTTCATTTACCTTTACATGATTGTACACTTTTAGTCTCTTTTTCAGTTTCCTATTGAAATTTACAACCTCACTGTTGACACATGATGTTGTAGGAAGGTCATGTCTATGTAGAGCGTTCATTACTATGATATTGGTTTGGTCATTTCTTTCCACAAATTGTTGTAGATGACGTAGTCCATTGTCTGTGTTGTTCCTGGCTATATCATTGGAACCTCCCCAGATCACTACCGTGTCTTTTTTGGTCATTTTCTTCATCTCTTCTTTTGCTGAAGTTGTTATAACGTCCAGGCACATACCAGGCTTTACTAAACCACTCACTTCCGTATATTTATTCACCTGTAACCTTAGCTCAGATGCACACCCTCTGGCATGACTATCACCTATTACCAGTATTTTATGTTTTTTACGTGTGCTAAAATTAGGCCTACTGGAACTGGTTTGCTTCACTGCTTTCGCTGCTATTGGCCTACTTCCTTCTCCATCAACTTTTTTCCCTTCTTCACTCATCTGATGCCGTTCTTCGTATTGTAGAGGAGTAAATCTATTACTTGTGGGTATATTTTCCACAAGGCTGGTGCGAATATTTCTACCTCTTTTTCGATCAGGTTGAGACCAAGTTTCAACAGTGGAAACATTATGCCTAGGCGCCATTGTGTGGGCTTGGTTGGTAGCTCTTTGGTTTGCATTTTCTTGGAGAATCCGTATAATTTCCCACGCAGTCTTCAATTCAGCGGAAACTTTACACAATTCCAATTGTAAGAATGCACAAGACGTACACTGATGATCTTGATTACCTTCAATATTACGATTATTCCTGTAAGCACAAGTACACGCAATCTGACTGGCCGCCATTTTGGGCAAGGTAGAAAAGCATATGTCTTATGGGAAATTAGTTGGGACCACAGAATTTTGACGTTATAGGCGAGGTGTCTCACAAAACGAGGTCGCTATAACCAAGTTCTACTGTACCATTGTTTTCATGTAACCCCACAAGTAATAATCCAGCAACGTCAGATCTGGAGACATTGGAGGCCAGGCATGAGATTCATCACAACCTATCCAATGATTTGGATATTGTTGGTTTAGACATTCCCTCACTCATTGGATGAAATAGAGCTGTTCACTATCGTGTTGAAAGTACATGGTATGTCTCACTGCCAAGGGGATGTCCTCTAATAAGAGTGGTAAGTCGTTTGTCAGAAACGCTTCATATCGTGCCCCCATCAGAGTCCCATCAATAACAAAAGGCCCAAACAGTTGATCATTGAGCGTCCCATACCACACAATTACTTTAAATCTTTGCTGGAAGTTCCTCATTCTACCCTGATATGGATTCTACAATGCCCAAGTGTGCGCATTCTGTGAATTGAACATTCCATCCCTGATGAAGGTTGCCTCATCTGTGAAAAGAATGTTGCTGATTAATTGTGGATGGGCTATCATCCATTTATAGAATGTCAGGCAACGAGGAGGATCTCCGCGGTTTAGGTTCTGCACAAGGTTATCATGATATGGATACATACCCTCATCTTGTAGTATGTGCCAACTGTAGAATTATGAACTCCAAGGCATGCAACAATCTGATGTGTGCTTATCCGTGGAATTTCATTTATGATGTCAATAACTGCAGGCCTTAAGTCTTCAATTCTTTGTGTTGTAATGTAGGCTTGGAATATTTCCACGTTCAGCTAAATGACGATATGTACATGTAAATACTCCTGGATCTTGCTGCTTTTGATCTGGAAACCATATTCAATATTCTCGTGCAGCAGCAGCAGCATTAACATCACACACTCCATAAATGAACACAATATCAGCTTATTCTTGATGAGAATACATGAACGGCATTTTCACAATCACCAAGCACTGATAGCCCTGCACAATACAACAACAGACTGTACTGCACAGTGGTGGTTACATGCTCAATGACTGTCTCTAGGGGATGTCTCTGATCACTATTAGTGGAGCGCTTCACATAGTCTAATGTTCGTAGTGCTTGGTGCCACAAGAAGAGCTGGATATTTGCAAGCCATTATCTTGTTGTTGTTAGTCAACTATTCGAAGACAGGTCTGAACTTAGTGACACCATCAAGGCATCACTCATGAGGCAACTAGGCCAGGAAATAATGGAGTTGGGTGGCCAGTTCCTTTCTCCCTATTATCTTGTTAATGGTTAAATTTAGTATATGGGGTTTGCTAGATTATATCGCTGTAGAATGAATCAAGGAATACATCCCTGCATTGTTGGGAATTTAAGTTCCAAACACTCTGTATATTGATGAATGATTTATGACATAAAATCTTGAAATCATACATGAGTGATAGGTTGTGTTTAAACATACCTTCACTCTATTTATTTTTATGTTCTTGACGAGGAGTTTCGTCAAAATTCCGTAACTTTACATCCCCATGCTAATGTGTCATATGTCTGTCAGTTTGAAAATGGTGGATATTTCTGGATGGTTCCAAATAAATAAGTACAGTTCTTCATAAGAGTGTGTCTTATAATTGAAAAAGAAACATTGATGTACTGGTATATAAAAAAAATTGAGATGTTAAAGTATAGACAGTAGGAACAAGTGTCCAGTATTTTGCATTTCAATTCCTAAATGCAATCTTTAATACTTAATATTCATGGCCAAGCAACTAGCATGTCAGCTCTTCATGTGAGTAATTGGTTCAAATCCTAGGAAATCTTAAAGTTGAATTTATGATGCATAAGGACAGTGTTTCTCAGTTATCCTAGAGTCAACGGCAATTCGGAAGGCAGTAGTCTGCTAGCGTTTGTGTCAAGAGAGACAGATAGAGAGAGCAAGGCAGCGTACAACATTGCCGCATCATACTTCATGTGCATATGCAATAGAAATAGCGCAGGAGGGAATTTAAATTATCAAAAGACAATAATGACCTTAGCCATTGGTTACTATAAACATGATATCAAACATAAACTCTTTCCTTCACTAACAAAATTCTTTGCACGGTTCTCTGCTCGTCAATGTTTTTAAAATAATTATACACTTCAAACAATATTTTCCACGCCTGTCTGTGAAGTATTTATCTTTTTACACTCTCTTCTTCCATTTATTTATCTTACATACACAAGTAAATGTTAGTTTTACTTATTCAATGTATTGAAACACTAACACGTAAACAAACGAACTCGCGAATTACTTGTTACAGACAGATTCCGATTTGTTCTACTGTACAAGCTTGTGACGTCACATACTAGAAATGCTACGGCGCATATAGCAGCCAACCGCCTTCCGAACTGCCATCTAGTGTAGTCTAATGTATTAGATTCACCTTCATACTGTGGAAATAATGTTTAAAATATCAAAGTAACCCATGGTGTCAGTAGTTTGTTGTCCTAGGAGATAAACACTTAGGAAAGAGAAAAGAAGAGGATGAATATTTAAGCACAAATAAACATTTTAACTACTCATAAAGATATTGAAACATTATTTTCTGTCTTTGATTCATGATCAGATGCTTGTATGATATGCCTAAAATTAGATTATTGATACAGAACATCATATGAAATCTAAATCATTTGTTTACAGCTGATCTGGACAGTGTTCATTTACGTTTTATTACATTTTAATGCTTTGTACATTGACACAAGAACATCTATGTATATAATTTGAACTGGTAATGGAAATTACGGGAAAACGGCTGAAGGGATTTTAATGAATGACCCATCATTTTGAAGCTTGGCATCCAAGGATTTTCAGAAAAGTAGTAACTTTCAGTGAAGCATTATTTGTTCTACATAATTTTCCTATTTTCCAAAATCCATCTTTCGTCAGTTTTGAGAACTAGATAGATATTTATTTGTCATCAACATTTATATTAGTTATGGTGTACCACAACTTATGTATACGGGTTTCACCATAACTTTCTATTACATATACCTACAATTAGCATGCAATCCTGACAGCCTGTTAAACTCATAACTCATCTACTCTCGCTATTAACTTAACTGCAAACAGTCAATTTCTTCTTATAGATTTTAAATGTTCACCATCTGTTCATTCCACACGTACGTTCCTTTCAGCATTCTAATCTTGCTAACTAAATTTATATATAATTCCATCTTTCTACATTACATCTAACTCGTAACACTTCACCCGGTTATACTCATTGGGATCTTTTTTCTACCTAATACATGTCATAATCTTATTGAATCATGACATGAGTATCTATTTCACTTTAGTTTGATCAATCATTTCTTAACCACAATCAACACTCAGAAAAAACTATAGAAAATTGTAAATACTATCACTAAGATCATCTTTCATAAACTTCACTACATCACTTTCTAAGATTTACTTCTTTACAATAAACTTCAATCGGTAACTATATTTATTAACTAGCCACTTTTTAATTTCCCAACATCTTTTTTCAATTTTATAACTTCCTAACTGATCTCTATATCTGTTATCCCCTAAACACATTTTCATCACACTAAAACACTATTTACGACATTAAATCACCAAACTTCCTGTTGTAATTTCATTCAGAACTTTCATTGTTTTGAGAACTAACTTAATGGCACTTCAGAATAAAACAAAAAAACACATTACAATAAACAATATTACATAAAGACCATGACCTGCAGGATTGCTGACATATTTAGAGTTCAGATGGCTCAGATTCTCTGACATCGTAATGCCAATATGTCGATCTTCATTTGTGTAATTTTTTGACAATGTATAAAAACTTCAAGACTTACAGGTCTGATTCTCTGGTCTATAGTTTTCTGAGTGCAGTTGTGTATTGGATATTAAGAACTACAGAACTTAAGAATGTTTGATGACATTATTACCATTAAAAATGAAGTATTATTATAGTTATGTGAGTAGGCTATTTGTCACTAATTACACACATTAATGCTATATTGATAATCTGAAAGTGAAACCTTTTGGGGTTTTATGTAAGGAGACGTAGAGAATATCTTAAATTAGATCTTAATTGCTATAATTTACTGAGTAACGGCTATACAGTATACATAATATATGTTACTGAAAACTGCAAAACTTACGTAAGATACCGGTAACAGTATTGTTATTAAAAATGAAATATTTTTACAGTTATTAAATTAATGAAGTGGTGTGGTGTAAGTCTTTTTCAGATATATAATGACGAGCAGTGTAGATACTTACATGTGTAATTCTCTAATTTTCCTAGGATTAGTGCAGTAATATGGAAGATGCATAAATACTTGAGTCATGTGTCCTATTTTAGTTGCGTCTTTAAACTACATCAAATTAATTTAATATTATTCCTTTGGTTTAATCGATTGGATCTGTGATTGCTGCCAAGCATATCATTTTTTGTAGGGAGAACTCAAAGAACTGAAGATGAATGTGTTCAAGAAAAAGTATTTGGCATAAAAACATTAAGAGGGAAGCTTTTTAAAAGAGATATTTTTGATAGGGTTACACTTCATTTAAATGTTACATATGCATTATGATCGAAGTAAATAACTTTCAAAATGTCTGGTGATCTTTCTGGAAAATAAATCTGGAAAACTTTTATTTGAAGGATTTGCAGCACATACCACTAGTCTTCATTTTAACCTAAATATTTTTGACTGTAATTTTCCTGTGACTAATGTAGGCACTGACACAAGATTATCTTCATATCCAATACAAATTATTTTACCAGTTTAGACAACATTCATTGTTATTGCAGCTCAATGATTTCATGCTAATATACTTAAAAATTATTTAGTGGTACAGAATATTTTTACATGAAATGTAATTATTTTGACTGCCTTTTGCCTACACCTGATTTACACAGTACATCATTCATGTTCTGCTACAGTTCAAGTATTATGTATGTTGAATTTGTAAAAACAGATGGATTCAATTTCTGCTTCTTATTTTATGATTTCCAGGCAACAACACAGTCATTTGAGTGGAGGTGGTGCAGACCTTTCAACGTGGGACAGCAACATTTCTGCTGGGGGAGCAGACTCTCTTTCAAACTCTTCCATGTCCATAAATTCATCTGGGCTTACAGTGATTCTGGATCGCCAGAATCATTCAGGTAGTGCTGTACCTCCTGGTTCCAGTTCTGGTTCGTGTTACCACCATTCTTCTGGTCAGGCCACCTCATCCAAGGGTGTTTTGGGAGGAGGAGGAGTTGCTCCCATCCCTCTTCTTCCTGTTGTTCCGTCCACTTCTTCGTCGTCCCAGCTTCACCCAGGTGGTGTGTACATCCTGGAGGCTGTTGTCCCTCCGTCCTCAGCTGGCAGTCAGCAGCGCAGTCCATTCCACATTCTGGCTGACATGCACTCAGCTGTTGAGAGGAACAGGTAAGCACAGGATTTAATTCTTGTCTGCTTATATTTTTGCAGTGTCATTGCCTGAGGTATGAAATGTACTAAAAATCATGATTTATTTAGTTTCAGCTTTTAAAAATAAGTCTTGATTACACACTTTTAATATTTCATATCAGTTAAAAGTTTAGTTAATTATAATAACGATTTTCTTGTGTCAATATAAAAAACTAAGTGGTATATTATCTAGTTGACTGGTTTCGAATTTAACTTCAGTCACCCTCATTACTAGTGAGGTCCTCGCTTCTTCTGAGGATGATTGAAATGAAAGTTGAAACTAGGCAACTAGGTAATATACCACTTAGTTTCTCATATTAACACAATAAATTCATTAATATAATCAACTAAATTCTTAAGTTTTAAAAATAAATTAATAGTTGTAATTAAAAACAGACATTTGAGTTTCATTCTACTATTTACTTAAAAATAATAACCATATGAAATATGTTCTTGTTGATCTAATGTGAGGGATTTTGATTACATTAATTTTTTTCATAGCCAACCAGTGTAGTTTATGCATCTTCTTGTCAGGTACACACACTTGTTCAGCTCCGGACTTATGTTTGCTGTTTAATATTTTATTAGTAGAACAGAATTTGCATAAATTGTCTTTCATAAATTCGAATCTTTGCAGCTGTCCTCCCAAGCAGTTATGTCTTGTAGCTGGTCTAAAGTGAGCCACTGCTTCCTTTCTGGAAGTTTGTTGTATGTCTTTAACTTTTTTCCTTAATTTGGAATAGCTATTGTTTTGTACCTACTTATTTGTTGAGTGTATCCCAATATTTCTGTTCTATATTGACTTTAATGCTATTTAGTTTTTCGTTGAGTATGCTGTGCTGATTTGGATGTCAGCTACGCACCTTTTTAACTGCCTGGTCAGTTTTCCCATTTCCTGCCAGTCTTATATGGGCAAGAAATCCACTGCAGAATAACTGTTGAAATGTTGTTTTTAGTAGTCCACATGAAATATTATATGTTCAATAGAACTCTGATTATCTGTTATAATAAAGGGTGAACAGTTAATAAAAAAAAGTTGGATAATCCATACCATATCTGTTTTTCATGTACAAATTGCACAGTACTGTATTTCGAAGTTCCTGCCGTAATGTAACCAGTGCTATCTTCTTGCTATACCTGTATATGATCATGCTGGATAGTCACTCGATTCAGCTGTATCTCCACTATGTTGTGTGACAATAATAATACAATACAGTAAAATGTAAATGGCAGTTTTTTATACTATTTACCTACTGTACACAACTTCCTTATGTCAAATCCTTTGCTTATGTTTTTGTGAATAAATCATTCACTTTTCACTCCACCTTTACTTTGCTTAGTTTGATTTTTATATTCATATGTACTTTTCCAATGGAAAGAATGTTAGGAAATAGAATATCATCTTAGTTGAATTATGAAATGGTTGTAAGAGAAGGCTTAGTTCTCGGTGGCAACCCAGTAACTATTGTAACTTTTTTTACTGACAACAATGTAATTTTATTATCTCAACAATAGGATTTTTTCTCCACACAGTAACATAGTATTCGTTAGTGCACTCCACTGATGACAATGACAATTTACTTGGACTATTACGAACAACAATGAACTGTTAGTCTTAACTAATATTTACAAAGCACTATTTACAACACAGAACGGTCAGTTCTCAGTTCACAGCTCTTTTGTCTTGGCTAGTTCTTCTAGCTCAGTCACTCGAGTTCACAGTATCTCGAACCACAGACCTTCAGAGACAGTCCACTGTACTCGAACTCAGGTCCCTCCAACTGCGGTCCACTGCACTCGAACTCAGGTCCCTCCAACTGCGGTCCACTGCACTCGAACTCAGGCCTTCGGATGCTGACACAGTTGCGGACGCACACTCAAGTCGAACTCCGGTACACAAGACTGGCTGGCTTGCTCTGTTCACTTGCTTACTCACTGAATGGCTGAATAAACTGAAAAACTGCTCAAGTTCGCTCGCGTTTCTTCTTTTATAGCTAAACCATAGTTACGAGAAATTTCTACGGGTGTCCTGAGATAGCTCTCTCGAATTATCTGGATATCTCCACTTCGACGGACTCCTCTGGACGATTCGGGAGGGTCCGTCCCCCCTTCACTCCGCAAGTAGCAGCTGCGCGCGCATCCTCCCCTCGCCACGTTGACGTAATACACCCTCTCTGCCCTTCAGCATGCAGATGCTCCCCATACCAGCGTTTCGTCTGCCATGCGCCCTGTCGGACGCTTGTTCGAACCCCGTTGCAGCTGTCACACTATATAAGCTGTTAACACAGTGGTGTGCATTTTATTATTATCAATTTCTGAACTCTATACGCTGTGATGTATGTGTGTTGCTTCTAATAATAATAATCCGTGGCGCTACAGCCCACAAAGGGCCAAGACCGACCAGCTGGCTGCTGGTCTCACGGCCACATGCCGAAGCAGAGGTGGACGATCATCCAACCAGAATGGAGGTATCGTGTGGTTAGCACAATGAGCCCCCCAGCCGTTATAGATGGTTTGCGTAACCGGATTTTGCTACCTATCATAGCTCCCCAAGTGCATCACGATGCTGGTTGGGCACGGTCCCATACACTGGCCGAAATTTCATGGGAAAATTTCTTTCCCCATGAGGACTCGACCCAGCGCGCATTCCGTAATGCGAGTTCTAGGCAGGATGCCTTGACCACGACGCCACGGCGCAGGACGTGTGTTGCTTCTAATAATGTGAAATCAGAAGCTAACTCTTGGGAAAGAGGGAATTGGAATTCATCAATAGGTTAATCAGATGACAGAGTTCTGTTGTATTGTAAACATAATCTTAATCTTTAGAATAAGTATTTTATTGAAAGCACTTTACAGTGGAATCCTTCATATCTTGCACCCAAATAACAGGCAATTACAAAGCAATGACACTTTTAAATAAAAAATAATTAAACTGAAAATGGCTCATACACCATAGTTTTAGATGTGCCATCATTTCAGTGAAATTTTTATTGTCTTCTGATAACATGATAAATGGCCTTTACAGGAGTTACAAGTGTGGATGTCGGTAATGTGGCACATGGGTTAGTATAGTGAGAGTAGTCAATTTGAATGCACCTATTACAGTTTGATGGATTCCGCGAAATGTTCTGATGCTGAAACAGAAACTAGAGCAGTTGAATAAAATAAAAAAAGAGGTTTAAATCATCTCTTGCTACTACCTTCTCATCATTGTCATAGTTGCAATGTTGGCTGCTCTGCTCTTGATGTCACATAGCTGCCATTTAGTATTGTCTTAAGTATTTTTAGTATGATGAAGGATGGATAGAACAGAGAAAAATTCTCTCCAGCACCGGGATTCGAATCTGGGTTTTCAGTTCTACATGCTGACGCTTTATCCACTAAGCCACACTGGATTCCAGTTCCGATGCCAGATCGAATCCCCTCAGTTTAAGTTTTATCTCTCAGTTTTCCCTTTGGTGGCCTACCCTCATGTACTGTGTCACAGAATATGTGACATTGGTACAATGTGCAACACAGTATGTACAGAGGTGCACTCATTACGAGTGACCAAGTGGCCGGGATCTGACGGAATGAGCATCATCTTGAATCACTAAGTGATTACTTACGCATATCATATTATTATGATGTACCAAAGTACATATGTTATTTCCATGCAGAAATTCTGCATTACCATATGATGAAGGATGTATAGAACAGAGAAAAATTCTCTCCGTCACCAGGACTCGAACCTGAGTTTTCAGCTTTACGTGCTGACTCTTTATCTACTAAGCCACACTGGATTCCAGTTCCGATGCTGGATCAAATCCCCTCAGTTTAAGTTCTATCTCTCAGTACATAGTGAGTTGGACATTGTGCCACTGTCACATACTCTATGACACAATACATGAAGGTAGGCCACTAAAGGGAAAACTCAGAGATAGAACTTAAACTGAGGGGATTCGATCAGTCATCGGAACCGGAATCTGGTGTGACTTAGTGGATAAAGCGTCAGTACATAGAGCTAAAAACCTAGGTTCGAGTCCCGGTGCCAGAGAGAATTTTTCTCTGTTCTATCCATTCTTCATCATATGATAATGCAGAATTCCTGCACGGAAATATCATATGTACTTCGATACATCATAATAATATTTTAAGTATGTTTTGTATTATGGCTTAACAGATGAATGGACTGAAAAGTATTGAAAATAAAGCATGCATTTCAAAATTTAATTTAAAAATACGCATGAAAATTGTTAAATTTCTGCATGGATAAAACGTAGGTATAGTCGGAGGCACCGATTTTGGCAGATGACTTCAATGACATTTCCAGTGGGCGAGCCAATGTTTTGTGAGAACTGCAAGAATGAATTGCGATAAGGCTGTCTGTCATTGTTTATACAGGGTGTTTCAAAAATACGGGGCATAATTTCAGGTATGTATTTCCCATATGTAGACAATCAAAATAATTCATTACAACATGTGTCCGGAAATGCTTTATTTCACCGGAACGTTTTTCTTTCCGCAGGTCGTTGCTGTCAAAGGAGACATTAAGAGGGCACTCTGACAGTTCATTCCAAGGCAAAGGTTACATTCAGTGTTGTGTAGGCGTTAGACTGTGCGACATGTATTAAAAAATCAAGAGCTGGCAGAGATACACTTCATGTATGGTAAGGCGGACAGCAATGCTGTGCTGGCTCGTCGTTTGTACCAGGAGAGGTACCCACAGCGACAATGTCCAGATCGGAAGACATTTGTACGTCTCCATTACCGTCTGTGCAAGTATGGAAAATTTAACTCTCCTCGTTTGGGAAGGGGACGACCAAGATCAACAACTCCAGAAGTACAGGAGGAGATTCTGGAGGCTGTGAACATGACTCCTTCTATCAGCACACGAAGGGTAGCGTTGCAAGTCAGTGTTCCTCATACGACTGTCTGGAGACTGTTGAAAGAGTATCAATTGTATCCTTATCATTTGCAACGTGTACAGGCCCTGTCACCAGCAGATTACCCTGCACGAGTTAGGTTCTGTCAGTGGTTCTTGCAGCAGTGTGGTGTAAATTCGAACTTTCCTGCCTTAGTATTATTTACACATGAAGCACAGTTCACACGAGATGGCATAACAAATTTCCACAATCAGCATATATGGGCGTATGAAAACCCACGTGCAACTGTTCCATCTCATCACCAGGTGCGGTTCTCCCTCAACATGTGGGCCGGTATCATTGGTGATCGATTAGTTGGACCCCATGTACTTGTAAACAGACTTACGGGGCAGGCTTACACAAACTTCCTGGAAAACACCATACCTCATGTTTTAGAAGACACTCCACTGATCAATCGTCAACACATTCACTTCTTGCATGATGGCGCTCCTTCACACTTCAGTCGTACGGCTCGCGGGTACTTGGATCGAAGGTTTCCTGATCGATGGATAGTAGAGGTGGCCCAATTGCTTGGCCTCCACGCTCACTTGATCTGAACCCTCTCGATTTCTACTTGTGGGGACATTTAAAATCATTGGTTTATTCATCTCCGGTGCCTGATTTGGAATCCCTTCGGAATCGAATTGTGGCATGTTCTGAGGACATACGCAATACTCCTGGAGTTTAGGATCGTGTTCGCAGGTCAGTGAGACATCGATGTGAGGTCTGTATTCAAGCAGGAGGTGGACATTTTGAACATGTTCTGTAATGACAACGACCTGCGGAAAGAAAAACGTTCCGGTGAATTTCAATGTTGTGAAGGCCATAACTCGGAAATGAAGCATTTCCGGACACATGTTGTAATGAACTATTTTGATTGTCTACATGTGGGAAATACATACCTGAAGTTATGCCCCGTATTATTGAAACACCCTGTATGTTCACACTCGCCTCTTGTATCGTCATTATTAGACTAATTAATAAACACACCACAGTACAGTCCGATTCATGAGAGTGCCGTAAATGACTTTCGTTCACCTCCTGCATTTTTTAAATTAAGATGAAAAAAAAACATTGCATAACCAGAACCGAGTAATTATTGCAAATGTTCATTACTTCATGAAGCGACAGGCGAAAAGTAGATATGAGTTGTTTTCATTAATAACAAACATTCATGAAGTATGAGAATAAGTTGCGGAAGCGACAGGAATTGATACGTTGGATATATAACTGAAAGAATAGGTATGCTGAAATAAGGAAATACGTAATTCGATAATCTACGAGATTCGATCCGATACTGTGGATTGAGTCTCGGCGTAGATCAGTGGTTAGACATCCTAATGCGTGTAACTGGGAGTCACAAGTTCGATACCCAGCCCTGGAACGAATTTTTCTCAATTAATAACCTGTGGTAATTCGATAAACCAAGCAAGAAACCTCATGTTCCAAAGGTATTAATGGAAGCAGATGAATATGAGAGCTTAATTTAATGATTTAAATCACGCGTAGCATGTGTTTACAAGGAATGATAATAGGTCACGAGAAAAGCCGTCGATTCATTTCTTGTGTTTTTCAGTCTGAGCTTGATGGATGAAAGATCTCCAGATATCAACTTTCGTCGAGATCGGATGACTTGAGATTTTTCATTCCCTTTTGCCTTTTCACTATTTCTTAGATGGTATTTAAAAAATCGGAAAATGTTTAATCAAAATTGTTGAGAGTAACCTTCATTTTAAATGTTACGTCTCTACATCGGCTAGTTCAAAATACTTGAGTGAAATTTTTAAACTGTCATCTCCTTTCTCTCTCCTCTCTGCTCTTTAGGGGATAAAAAAATCTTCAAAAGTTATCTGAATGTACATACATGAAGTTGAATTTTTTTTACATTCCTTATATATTTTAGAAACAATTCTGAGAGATGAGATGAACAGTGTAACTCAATTTTATAAAGGAGCGTTTGTTTTAAATTTAACGGTTGAATGGCTGCTGGTTCAAAAAATAAACCAGTATATTTTGATCATTATTACCTCCTATTTTACATCCCTTAATGTTCGTATTTCGTAAAACTCCGTCTTATCTTTTGACTAAGGATTAACAGAAACCTACACACAGGGTTTAAGGAGATTTAAGATGATTAGTCAGTCCATTGATTATAGAATAGTTTTTTTTTTTTATACAGGGACATCATTTTATTTTTATTTCAATTTTTATTGTACCTGCGATTTTGAATGCACTTCACTCCCACCCCCTCTACCGTTCTCCACATAGAACCGAGGCCGCGTACTGCAGTACTGAGTGAGTATAGTACGTTCCAGAAATATGTTCGTGTTTTGCAGTGACGAAAGAGCTTTCTATATTGAATCATATTTTCGCACAGGTACTGTCGTCCGTTTGCCTATGTCGCATCCTGGTTTCCCCCACCTGCTTCTGTTCGCTCCTCTGTAAAGTCTAGTAGCTGGGCTGTCTTAGCTCTTTTCTGAAAACATTCATTTCTGTTAGAAATTGGACGTCTACATAATATTATACAACTGTTTAAAATAACTTAAATAAAAGGGCCTCGTTAAGTAATTAACTGTCACGTGATTCCCCCCCCCGCTTTCTATGATCCTGCGACAAAACCACTTGAACGAACAGTAGATAGCATTTCTGAGTAATTTTATCTTTTTGGATCGGGCAAAAGTGAAGATTAAATTTACAGTACATAAGGTACTCTTTTATAGAGTAGGTATAGAATTATTTCAACATGAGTTACTCGTACGAAGGACGAAACTGCTAATTGGAATTAGGTACAATAGTCTATAGTGCGATAATATGCACAAAAGAACTGAAGCCTGTATCGAAATGAACGGCCACAATTTTCAAAAATGCGTTTAAATATCCATATTATGATTATTTTTCAATTTAACTTCATTCTCTATATTGTACGCCAATGTGCTGTAGACAGTATAATATACATTGCATAATTGATACGTCCGAATAGATAGCTCAATTCGTGAGTAAAAACACTAAGTGTTAATACTGTACTGTATTTTGATTAAACAAAAACCTAATGAAAATTATCAAACTTAAAATTGCGATATTTCCTAGTTTACATAAAAGGATGAACTACTTTTCTTCCCTTCTATACCTAGTAAAGTGTATTTGCCAGTATCATCGAACTCCAGTCTTGGAAGGGGGAGCAAGCGGTGTTTCCGGTTATAGACCTTTAATCCGAAGATATAGCCAGGTTAATATTAAAAATGTTAGTAAAAGTAAAATGATGTCCCTGCATATACAGTATATATATATATATATATATATATATATATATATATATATATATATATATATATATATGTAGATTGTCTTTATACAGTATAGTAACGAGGAAAAGATTATGCAGCAGCAACTGGAATTATCTCGAAAACAGTGTGCCGGGGACTTCTCTTTTCATACGCATGCACACATACTGTATAGATTACTGCAGTTGTATAAAAGTGGTTATATGTGCATTGTTTTTGGAGATGACTGTCCATCCGAGTTCACTAGGATAATCAGGAATGTATGTTTACTCTTATGTCTCACCTATCCCAGCTGCAGTTTGTTGCGAGTAAGATAACAACCGACCTTGCAGTTAAGAGTAACTCGCTCTGGAGTTCTGATTAATAAAATTCATCTGCCTTAATCGATGGCGTCAACTATACCAACTAGCATGTCTTCAAGTAACCTATAAAATGTTTTAACCAGCAAAATTGATTATCTGTCCCTAGTTTTGTTCCGTGGTTCTGTTACGAGGGATTCTATTGTAATTTCTTCTCATTCTTTTCAAGGGTATTATCTGATAAATAGTATGAAGGTAATAACGCCATCAGCCACCGTCATAGCTCGGTCGGCTAAGGCACTTGCCTGCCGATCCGGAGTTGCGCTCAGGCGCGCGTTCGATTCCCGCTTGGGCTGATTACCTGGTTGGGTTTTTTCCGAGGTTTTCCCCAACTGTAAGACAAATGTCGGGTAATCTATGGCGAATCCTCTGCCTCATTTCGCCAAATAACATCTCGCTATCACCAATCTCATTGACGCCAAATAACCACGTAGTTGATACAGCGTCATTAAATAACCAAGTAAAATAAATTTAAAAAATAACATCATCAAATTTTAACTGTAAAAGTATGTATTGGAAGGTTGAATATTAATTTTCAGCAGGCAGGTGCGACACCACCAACATCATCATGCCAATCCTGGTGCCATGCTGAATGAGCCAAATTCTATAATAGTCCCCGTGCCACCTACCTCGAGTTCACAAGGGGAGACTGATACAGACATCACACTTGCACGGAGCCGCTTCCGATACGTTGATGCTGTAGAAACTCCCAACGATTTGGAACCCATTCGACCTCGCCACTACTACAAGTATTGGATCACACCATGTACTCATGTGAAGATACGTTTCGACCGCCTGGCACTGCTGGCTCTACTTGATCGTAACCTCACCTGGGATGAGACATTTCTCTCTCTTGCCCTGGCCATTCTAGTGGCAGTATTTGGCTCATATCTCCTACAGCTTGGTTTCTTCCGAGATATTTTTGCATTCATATTTTCGTCATAGCTGGATGCCAGTACTCTCTTCTCAAGAGTGTTCAGCCTGACGCATCTTCTCCAACACATGGATTCAATCGAATTGTTGCATTCAGTCGGCCTGTGTACTTCTGCTTAGTGAGTGCCCTGGTGCTAATATTGCACCATGCTAGTCTCGCAGATAATGGAAGTTACAGTCATACGGCTTTCACTTTGTATGGAGTGTACTTCACAAATCAGGCTCTTGTGCGAATGTCTCGTGATGCTCTTGCTACATTCCTTCTTTGCTTTCCTATTGTGTTCAGTCTTGGGCTCTTCCCACAGATTAATACGTTTCTCATGTACCTTTTGGAGCAGATTGACATACATGTGTTTGGTGGAAATGCAACTTCCAGTCTGTTAGCAGCAGTGTACTGTGTTTGCCGTAGCATTCTTGCGGTGTGCTTCCTATACGGGTTTGCTTATGGGGCACTAAGTGAACCCAAGACTTCCCAACACATTCTCTTTTCCATATTTTGTGGCCTTCTTGTCTCAACGGCCTATCATTTGAGTCGAAGTGCAAGTGATCCTTCTGCTGTTTGGAACATTGTGAAGGAACACTTGTGGCCTCCGCATGACTTCTTCCACGAACCTTCTTCCTCCCCTATAAGTGGCAAACCACATAACAATCATCGTCATCATCGCCAGCATCGTCACCACCGCAGTCAGTCACATCGGAGACAAAACTCATCATCTGAAGAGAAAAAGCAGGATGATGGAAATCGTACAAAAACACAGCCTGCCAATGGAACAGAGTCTTCAAATACTGGCAACAAGAATTCAAAAACAGACGCAACACCAACAGCAGCTTCTGCTGAAGAACCTTCTACAATGTCAGAGAAGGAAAAAGAGCTTGAAGATCCCCTACCACAGAAACTGCAGTATACAGTGCATGCCAGACTGAAATCAGATGCTATCATCTGTGTCTTGGTTGCAGTGTTCGTATTTGGCATTCATTGTAGTACAGTATTCATCGCTCTTCAGCCAGAACTAAATCCTGTGCTGTGGGCTGTTGCTGGTTTCTTAGGCTTCATTCTTCACTTCGTCTTTCCCCAACTCAGAAAGCAGTTGAGCACGACCAGTATTCCGTTCTCATGAACATGGCCAATTCGAAGTGAGGGATGCAGCAAGAGTCATATGGTTCGAGAAAGTAAGTACAGTGCTTTCAGCTAACTTATTTTATTATTGTTAAATTCATGTCAATTTTTATTGAATATTAACATCTTTTCCCCTCCATTAGATAATCTTAGATATCAAATTAAACAGCGAGCATCGAAAAACTAGTGTAATGCTAAATATCTTGGAGGAATTAAAATACATATATTTACTTATATTGGGGATGTTTTACAACTGTTCCTTTTTTTTTTTTTTCTTTCTTTTCTTCTTCTTCTTTTTTTTTTACTCTCTCTATGAGGCTGGGAGGGGGAATATCCCTGTGCATCGCGACCTGAGGTCTATTGTGCACCCCTGGGATTGATTGTGAGCCCACCGACTGCACTCATGTCAAACCAACCTAACCGCCAACACCCCAACGACCAGTCCCACCATCCTAAGTCCGTGTACCATTCCACCCAACAGCCTCCCACATTTTCCCCTCAAATGTTCTGGAGTGTTTGCTACCCCTCCCATCTGGCCAATGCCTTTCTCCATCTTGCTCTGTCCAGACAGTCTTCTTCCTTAAATCTCCTCTTCTGCATAGCTGTATTATCCTTATTCCTCCATGACCTTTTTCTGTCTCTCTAATGTTGAGCACTCATGAAACTTCCATAAGTCAAATGATATGTGTAGCCATTTTAATAATTTTTTATCTTATTTTATTTGGTATTCAATCTTCTCTTATTTTGTTGCAACATCATTTTAATAAACCAATCTCTGTAACTTTTATTTTGTATTCTGTGTTCCATTGTTCTTTTCATTATCATCTTAGTAACTCCATCTTCATAGGCAAATCACGTTGATATCCTGAACAAGAATTTAATGTCAGTGGTAGCCACGTAATGAAGACGTATTCATCTTGTCATCATCATCAGCCAGTTCAAGCTTTGGACCTAGTGATCCGTTGTGGTCTCTATGGTTTCATGGCATATTTTTAAGGGTATTCCAATAGATCTTCTGAAAGGATGATAACATAGGGATGTTTGTGGCCCTCTGCTCTTGGCATTCTTTCTACATGATTCTTCCAGTTAGCTCTGTATTCATGTAGAAAATCAGTCTCGGGTTTAACTTCCAGTTCTTCCAAAATATCTTCATTTTGTTTTTTTTAATCCAAAATTGTATATTGTGCTGTTTTCCTCATGAATCTCATTTCACTAGCTGTTATTCTCTGGAATCCCTCTTCGTCATTGTTCAGACTTCAGACCCATTGGCTAGAGTAGGTCTTGCCAATATATTGTACCCTCTTAATCTTGTATGGCCTCTACCAGGCTGAGCTTAAAAACTGAATTAATAATTCCTATGACTGTTACAAAATATGTGGCTTTGAAATTTATATCTTTTTCTTGTTCATATGAGATGATATAGCGTAAGTATTAAAATGTGTTAACTTGTTCTTAAATTTTTACATCAGTGCAAATTTTGTTTCATACAAGGTACTAGGGCATTCGAAATGTAATAGCAACATAGATACTGTTTCATATTAAATTTGTTTAGGTTACTTTTGACATTACATACTTCGATATAGTCTCCTGCCATGTCAATAATATGTTGCCAAATTCTTGGAACATGGTGGACTCAATCTGCAGCAGGATTTCTGGATATTTCTCTCACTGAAGCTCTTCGGATGTCAACTCTTGATTGAAAGTGAAAGCCTCGCTTCCATCCAACTTGAAATAATTCAGTATGGTAGGACTTCTCTCCCACAGGCTTCTTGTAATATCCTAAAGCACTGAGTTGCAAGTTTTCCTCTTGCAACTTGAATTTTTATGCAGCACCTTTGTTCGTATCTTTAGGGCTATATTGTTTACTACAAATCAGAAACAGCCAGTGTATTTACAAAATATGACTACTTCGAGATTTTCAGTGTTGCAGATTTATGAAACAATCACTGTTCTGTTATGTAGTACAAGATTTCAGTGGTCACCACTAGGAGCACTGATTTACAGCATTGTTGCCATTACTCATCGAATGCCCTAGTATTTGCAATGAAATGTCATTATTTTGGTTTTTGTCCACAGAAATTTCCATATTAAAAATTTCTTCAATAATATTTACAAAATATTGATATCTGAAGATCATCAAAATATGTAAATTAACTAAAATCCATATTATCTTACTTTATATTTAAAATGAAGTGATAAAAAGGTAGCAAGTTGTCACTGATTTTGTGAAGTTGTTTTGCAAACTGTTGTAAAATGAACAAATTCTTACAGCTGCCAGTCCTATCTGCTTCAGACAAATGTTAGATGTACATTCACAGTCTTTATTGTTATTGCACTCTGTTTCATTGTTTCTCAGAGTATTGTACAGAGACAAAATAGTGGGCAAACGATGTTTTAACTATGCTGTTTCTTTGTGTACATGAATTAAATTCAATTTATAAGTTATATTCTTTTCTACTTTGTTACGATAATTTACTTTACAAATGAATTTCCATTAAAACTGCTACTAATTTTTACATGACTTGTATTGAAATTTAAACTTTATTCGGTAAACTGAAAGACATAATTACATAATTTGCATGTATGTTTTGTTAATGAAAACATTTTGTGAATTACAGTAGAATCCCTCTTAACTGGCATCAAAGGGCCCAGGTTAGTTTTGGATATGAGATTTTGCCAGATAATTGAATAAATACCTGTATAATACAAAAAAAAAAAGTTCATATTTAATGGTGCCAAATGTTGATACTGCAGCCATGTGAAGCTTATTTCTCTATCACTTGCTCATAAGTGAATAAATATAAAAACTGTGTGGATTTTCTGTATTAGAACACATCACACAACACAAGTAATACATTAATTTTAGGTTGGAATATTCACTGAAAACGAAAATTCGTGCGAACTTCCAAATGTGGCAACACTAATGGCCCAGACTCTCAATTTGGCAGTTTTTTTTTTTTTTTGGCTCAGCCAAAAGTGCCATTGTTTTGTTTTAGTATTGCCGGTTACAAGGGATTTTACTGTACTCGGAACAGACAACTTCATATTAATGAATTTTCATATTACTCTTGGCAGAGTAGCAGTAATTTAACTGTAGACAATGTGTTCTTTCAGGTTTATGTCTGCCTATGCTTTTTGGAGAGAAATATTCTGTATCCAGTTTTATTCTTGGGTGCTCTGACCAATGACTCTCCAAAGATTGTTAACAAATTTGGTCCACTGGGTGGATCATTGGTGGTAGTAGTGTGTGGACTGAAATGTCTACGTGGATCTTTTTCTGATGCATCAACACAGTACCTGGTCTTGGTGTTTGCTGTCCTGTTCTTCAGAATGGATTACAGCAATGCCTCAGAGACATTTCTCATTGATTATTTTTTTATGGGGATTATCTTCAGTAAAACCTACGAGTTCCTACTCAAGGTATGTCAGTCTCTTGCTTAATCGTAAAATTATGCTATGTTTCTGAAATACGACGTGTACATTAGAGTACATTTACAATAGCTCTTGGTATCTTGGCTGAACCATTAGCTGAACAGCTTAAGCATTAACAGTACCTGAAACCTGGGTTCAAATTCCAATGAATTTAAATGATCATGAGCATTGTATCAGGCAGATTTTCACGGGATACTGCCATTTTGTCTGCCATCATGTCACTGTTTTTCATTAATCATCATTGCAGTCATCAACAGTTCATATGGTGCATAACAGGTAACATCTAAGATACAATTCCTAAAGGAAGAGACTTGAGTCAAGATTGTCAACCAGTAGGCTATCATTGGACTATGAAAAAGAAAGTGTCTCATTTTCTATTATTCGTGTTATTATAATGTTGAAATTTCTGTGTTTTGCGATTATAATAAATGCAATTTTTGGCAAAAGTCTTAAAAACCAGAGTATTATATTCAATGGCTAATTAAATTCGCATGCAAACACTTAAAGACTCGAACAAATTTAAAATAACACACTACAAGGTGCGTCCATAAAGTAACTTTTCCACTCGTCCCACAGCTAGCAAACCATATGTTGCGCAAAGCGACTGCGTGTACGTGATAGAGTAATGTCCTGGGATGGCGCATGCGCTAACTTAACTTTCAAGTGCTCTCAGTAGCTTCGTTGCATTGGTTGAAGATGGACGCTCCTATTCCAGCTCCCACCACGTATGAAGTGCGATCGGTGATAAAGTTTTTGAATGCACAGGGCATAGCGCCGATTGAAATTGATCATCAGCTGTGCCAGGTCTATGGAACTAACATCATAAGCAAGCAAGCAGATGGTGTGTTGTTCCACAAAGTCGTCTGTGATGATGGTTGGCCTCCCACTGCGCTCCTTGTCATGCACATTTTGGCATCCTGTTGAAAATTGTCTACACCAGCAACACACCATCTGCTTGCTCATGATGTTAGGACCATAGACCTGGCACAGCTGACGATAAATTTAAATCGGCGCTATGCCCTGTGCATTCAAAAACTATATAATTGATTGCACTTCACACTCGGCAGGAGCTGGAATAGGAGCGTCCATCTTCAACCAATGCAACGAAGCTACTGAACTTACTCAGGAAGTTCTGCTAGCGCATGCGCCATGCCAGGACATTACTCTACCACATACATGCAGTCTCTTCGCGCAACATATGGTTTGCCAGCTGTGGGACGAGTGGGAAAGTTACTTCATGGACGCGCCTTGTATTTATGCTGCAAGGTATGGAGGGAAACCACTGATGGAAACAGCCATTCCAGGTTCTTGTTTTCTTATCATTTGCACACTTTTCATTTGTAATTTCATGTCCAGTTTTGACAGCAATAATTATTCATACGAGTATTATTTTCAATATTATGGTAATGACTTAATGACACTTTTTTCTTGTATTCTGATATTTTATGTATACAACTTTCAACAATCGCGCATCTTTAAATAAACCAAAAGAATTTTCCCACAATGAAATTACTGAACGAAGATTAGCTTGATGTTAGTCATTGTCAGTCATTGTTCTGACAACAGTACAGATCTGTTGATTAAAAGTTCCAGTTCTGATACTGCAAGTGAGGATGAGTGTGATGTATAGCTAACCTAAGGGACCCTTTATAACCTGTCTTGATATTATAATTTTAATCTTGAGTGGTTTTTAGCACAGGTACGAATTATATTCGAGTAAATACAGTATAAAAGTGAACTTTATTTACTGATTACATAGCATACTGTCTTGCAACCTTTTCACTAAATGAAATTGATGTTAGATTATTTTTCAATATTACATGTTGGTTAATATGTTTGTTGCAGGTGCAATTTGTGGTGACATACATCGCTCCTTGGCAGATCACATGGGGTTCTGCATTTCATGCATTTGCTCAGCCATTTAGTGTACCACATTCGGCCATGTTGTTTTTACAAGCTGCCATATCGGCTGCTCTTTCAACACCTCTCAATCCTTTTTTGGGCAGTGCCATTTTTCTGGCATCTTATGTCCGACCAGTCAAGTTTTGGGAGCGAGATTACAATACAAGACGTGTGGATCATTCCAATACTCGCCTTTCATCTCACTTGGAAAGCAATCTAGGAGCAGATGACAACAATTTAAATTCGATCTTCTATGAACATCTCACCCGCTCGTTGCAGCATTCTCTTTGTGGAGATTTGATTCTTGGTAAGTGCATTGCTTTCCTGAACTTTGAATAGTAACTACTCATAGTTTGAGATTAATTTCTAATCAAGTTCAGAAGGAGCCTTACATCTGAACAGAAACCAGACTTGTATTTCAGAGCTACACTTGTCATAGGTTTGTTTGGACTAATTGCCTGGTTGAGTTTTTTCCACCAGTATATTTACAAATGTTAATCTATGCGGATGATATAGCATTAATAGCAGAAACACCTGAAAGGCTACAACACATGTTGATGGAATGGAACAAAGAGTTAATGAGAAAAGGGATGCGGATTAATGTCAACAAGAGTAAAGTAATGTGGATCTCTAAGGAAGATAGACAGGAAACAGAATTTAACATTGAATGTGGACAAAACCTGGAGAGAGTGGAAAGTTTTAAATATTTAGGAACAATAATAACTAGTGATGGAAGAGTAGATCAAGAAGTACTGAACAGGGTAAAGAAAGCAACATCAGCATACTATCAAATAAATAATACAATAGTTGGGAAAAAAGAAATAACCACTAAGACTAAAATAAAGATATATAATTCAATAATTAAACCTATAATACAATATAGTACCGAAAGCTTACCACTCTTAGATAAACATCGAAGTAAATTAACAGCAGTGGAAATGAAATATCTTAGAAGAACTGTAGGAAAGACCAGAAGAGATAGGATAAGGAATGACAGAATAAGAGAAGAAGTTAAAATGAGAAAAGCATTAACAGAGGTGATTAATGAAAGGCAATTGAAATGGTTTGGGCATGTATATCGTATGGGAGAAGAAAGGAAGGTTAAACAGGTGATGGAAATGAGAGTGGAAGGAAGAAAGAAAAGAGGAAGACCAAGGATTAAATGGGAGGATACAATAGAAAGAATAGGCCAACAGAAAGGAAAAACAATGGTAGAGATGAAGAGAATGTGTAGAGACCGGGAAAAATGGATGAAATGGATGAAGAGAGGCTAACCCGACGCTTAGCAGCAGAAGGGACTGAAGAAGAAGAAGAAGAAGAAGAGTTTTTTCCCCATATTTTCCACATCTATAAGGCGAATGTTAGATAAACCCATGATGAATCCTCAGACTGATGTTATCAAATACCATCTTGCTATCACCATTTCCCTAATGCTAGATAACTACGCAATTAATAAAGTATCATTAAATAATTATTGATTTAAAAAATAAAATATCTTGCCGGGTAGCTCAGTTGGTAGAGCAGCTGGCTACGGACTGGAAGGTCCGGGGTTCGATCCCAGGTGGTGACAGGATTTTTTCTCGTTGCCAAACTTTCAGAACGGCCCCGAGGTTCACTCAGCCTCCTATAAAATTGAGTACCGGGTCTTTCCCGGGGGTAAAAGGCGGTCAGAGCGTGGTGCCGACCACACCACCTCATTCTAGTGCCGAGGTCATGGAAAGCATGGGGCTCTACCTCCATGCCCCCCAAGTGCCTTCATGGCATGTTACGGGGATACCTTTACCTTTTACCTTTTATGAGAAACCTCTATTTAATTAGATCTCCCATAGCAGACAGACGAATACAAAAAAATTAGCTTACCATACTAACTTAAGGTTGTGAAATTAAAGCTTAAATTAAAGATTGAAAAATTGAGTGACCTCTGGTCAGAAATAGTATTGTTCTCTCTCATCTGGCACATTGTGCTGAATGCTAGGATAATGGAAACTCGGTAATTCTCTTCAGGTCCACTGCTGTGGAGTAATGATTAGCACGCTTGACCATGAAACGAGCGGGCTCGAGTTCAAATCCTGGTTGGGACAAGTTACCTGGTTGGGGTTTTTTTTTTCGGGGTTTTCCCTTAACCAATTGAAGTGAAATTGCTGGGTAACTTTCGGCGTTGGATGTGGGATTCATTTCGCAATCATTAATACACATATCATCATCATCATCATCAATATCAATACAATAACCTGGGTTAACCTCACTGTGCAGCATGCTGCACTTGTACAAGAGTGTGGCCATCAGCTACCCAATCATTCACAGAATAGGAGTGGTAAGCACAATAAGCCTCAGACTGTAGTACAAGCCTTTGAGTCCCTCCTCCTTACAAGAGAAAAAAATTGTCTCCAAGTATGTGTCATTGTTTGTTAATAAATATTTTAAATATATTTTTACATCTTTAAATTGATATTGACAGCTACTATTTTGTATTTATGTACCTCTTGTGGAGATCTCTGCAGGCAGTTTTTAGGAGAGCTTTCAACATCAGCTCATTAACAGTTTTCTTGTCAGTCCATTAAAAATTCAACCTTTAGGATTGTTTTGTTGTTGTTGTTGTTATTATTGTTGTTATTACTACTATTATTATTATTATTATTATTATTATTATTATTATTATTATTATCGTCATCAATATGTTTCACACTTACATGTTTTCCACACATTTTTTTCTCAAGTCCCAGCAGAAAGTTCGTACACTTTCCATGTCAATTTATATCACTTAAACGTTTTATCAACTTTTACACTTGTATTTTAAACCCCAGGAGATACGAACGTCATTTATACATTCTAAATCAATTTTACTCGAAATTAGATTTGCCATTGAAGTGTAAAAACGCAAAAATACAGCATATGTTCATTGTTAAGATACAGCCCACTTTGAAATTTATTGAAGTTAGAAACTGCCCTTTCTTGTTTCCGCCAAGTTTGTGTCTTTTAATGATGCTGTTACTGTTTTGGATACGTTGAAATCTTTTGTAACACATCGTGATATAATTGAACAAATTATGGAACAGTTACTTCAATTTGAGGGCATGCTTTATTCCTTAGGAGCAAGCAGTACAAAATAACTGACTTTTTGTAAAATATTCACATGTTATTAAATGAAGTGCACATTAGAAGAACAAGGTAAGGTAAAATTTTCTGGATTGAAGTGTGAAATATAATATATAAACCAGTTTTGGCTTTAAGCAGCTAAGAATTCCTACAAATAATCTTTACATTCTTCAAGAATATGTGTTATAAATTTAATTGATGTATTATAGACTCGAAGATGCAAATCAAGCTTTCAGGTATAACTCCCTGTAAAGTTGATTTGAATAATTTCGAGGGAAAAATTGTTCCGGGGCCGGGTATCGGACCCGGGACCTTTGGTTAAACGTACCAACACTCTACCAACTGAGCTACCCGGGAACTCTACCAGACACCAATCCAATTTTTCCCTCTATATCCACAGACCTCAATGTGGGCTGACAACCGTCAAGCAACCAACATTGAGTGCACACTAACTCTGTGTGACTTAAATTGTGGTTTTCTGTTAACGAACAGCTTGATTTGCATAATGCACGTCACTGTTCGTTAACAGAAAACCACAATTTAAGTCACACAGAGTTAGTGTGCACTCAATGTTGGTTGCTTGACAGTTGTCAGCCCACATTGAGGTCTGTGGATATAGAGGGAAAAATTGGATCGGTGTCTGGTAGAGTTCCCGGGTAGCTCAGTTGGTAGAGCGTTGGTACATTTAACCAAAGGTCCCGGGTTCAATACCCAGCTCCGGAACAATTTTTCCCTCGAAATTATTCAAATCAACTTTACAGGGAATTATACCTGAAATCTTGATTTTCATAATGTACATCACTGTTCGTTAACAGAAAACCACAATTTAAGTCACACAGAGTTAGTGTGCACTCAATGTTGGTTGCTTGACGGTTGTCAGTCCACATTGAGGTCTGTGGATATAGAGGGAAAAATTGGATCAGTGTCTGGTAGAGTTCCCGGGTAGCTCAGTTGGTAGAGCATTGGTACATTTAACCAAAGGTCCCGGGTTCGATACCCGGCCCCGGAACAATTTTTCCCTCGAAATTATTCAAATCAACTTTACAGGGAGTTATACCTGAAAGCTTGATTTGCATAATGTACGTCACTGTTCGTTAAAAGAAAACCACAATTTAAGTCACACAGAGTTAGTGTGCACTCAATGTTGGTTGCTTGACGGTTGTCAGCACACATTGAAGTCTGTGGATATAGAGGGAAAAATTGGATCGGTGTCTGGTAGAGTTCCTGGGTAGCTCAGTTGGTAGAGCGTTGGTACGTTTAACCAAAGGTCCCGGGTTCGATACCCGGCCCTGGGACAATTTTTTCCTCGAAATTATTCAAATCAACTTTACAGGGAGTTATACCTGAAAGCTTGATTTTCATAATGTACGTCACTGTTCGTTAACAGAAAACCACAATTTAAGTCACACAGAGTTAGTGTGCACTCAATGTTTGTTGCTTGACGGTTGTCAGCCCACATTGAGGTCTGTGGATATAAAGGGAAAAATTGGATTAGTGTCTGGTAGAGTTCTCGGGTAGCTCAGTTGGTAGAGCATTGGTACATTTAACCAAAGGTCCCGGGTTCGATAACCGGCCCCGGAACAATTTTTCCCTCGAAATTATTCAAATCAACTTTACAGGGAGTTATACCAGAAGGCTTGATTTGCATAATGTACGTCACTGTTCGTTAAAAGAAAACCACAATTTAAGTCACACAGAGTTAGTGTGCACTCAATGTTGGTTGCTTGATGGTTGTCATCGCACATTGAATTCTGTGGATATAGAGGGAAAAATTGGATCGGTGTCTGGTAGAGTTCCTGGGTAGCTCAGTTGGTAGAGCATTGGTATGTTTAACCAAAGGTCCCGGGTTCGATACCCGGCCCTGGAACAATTTTTCCCTCGAAATTATTCAAATCAACTTTACCTGAAAGCTTGATTTTCATAATGTACGTCACTGTTCGTTAACAGAAAACCACAATTTAAGTCACACAGAGTTAGTGTGCACTCAATGTTGGTTGCTTGACGGTTGTCAGCCCACATTGAGTTCTGTGGATATAAAGGGAAAAATTGGATCAGTGTCTGGTAGAGTTCCCGGGTAGCTCACTTGGTAGAGCGTTGGTACGTTTAACCAGAGGTCCCGGGTTCGATACCCGCCCCAGAACAATTTTTCCCTCGAAATTATTCAGATTCAAAGATGGTTTAACTATGAAGTTCTAAATTAGTCTTGTGAAAATTTTGTTAAATTAACTTGTTCTCCTTATTATAGTCTTCAAATGCTATTTCTGATTTTATTAAGTGTGATTTGAGTTATATGTTTTTCTCGCTCATTGTTTCTTCAGACCCCATAAAAATGTGTAAATGAAATTTTACTGTATTATCATCATCATCATCATCATCATCATCATCATCATCATCATCATCAACTCACTGATAAGGAAACTTAGGAAGGTCTATTAAACACCGAAGCAATCGAATTTAGTTGCTACAGCATCATATTTTCTGCTCTGTCGAGCAGAAGCCTTTATGATATCAGGACATGGTCTGCAAAAATATGTCATGTAGTTTCAGTTGAGTAATTGATATGTAGAGACCAACATCTGTCTGTTACAACATTCATTCTGAATTTCTAAAACATCTGGGGAAAAAAGCCAGGTCTGTACTTTTATCCATTTTCAATTTATCATGGAACACCTCAATTCCTGCAGCTTGGAAAAAAGCAAACATTGTGCCAATTCACAAAAAAGGAAACCTGCTCATGAAGGTAATAGTTATCGACCAATAGCACTATTAAGGGGATACAGGAGTGAAATTTAATGATTTTATTTGAAAAATCTCATTTTTATATTTTTACAGTAAAAAATTATTTCGACTTTCGTAAATCGAAATATGTTACAATTATTGTTGTGTCGCCATTTTTAAAGCTCTAGCAGCCATTTTAAAAGGCTGTGTGCAGGCATTTAAATGTCCAGCACGCCCACTTACTATTTACAATTCTCAAGTGTCTTGTTTTTGTACGATTTTTCTGATATTTTATATAAAAAACCGCGTAGATGTGTGTTCAGGGCTAACTTCATTCCAGTCGTTGCAGGATCATAATGAATGTATGAATGATATCTCGAATTTGTTTGTCAAAACAATGTTTATATTCATAATTTTTTTTTCTCACTCTCGTTTCCCTGATTTTCGGAGGCGTAAAAATAGAATACAACAAATAATTTTATAATCCTTCATGATGTGGTATTTTGTAAGGATTTCTACTGTATTTATCAGTGTCTTGAACGAAAATTATAGTATTTTTTATGAGTTGTTTAGCTTCCTGTTTCCCACATGTGCTCGTGTTTACAAACAGAAGTTTGAATTTGTGATTGTGGATTACTTGATATTATACTGTTGTTTACAGTTCGTTAGTTACTTTTAGTTATTAGTTATTATTATTATTATTATTATTATTATTATTATTATTATTATTATTATTAGTGAACATGGAAAGACCCAAGGGACTTAGATCTAGTTATAGACAGCCAAAGAAGCGCCCTTCTAAGAAAAGTGCAGCAGCAAAAATTGCAGCAAGTAAAAGGAAGATTGCAAAACGAAATTCGAGTAATGACGAACTCCAAGTTGACTGCAATTTACCAATAAATGAATCTGTGTGCGATTCTAGTGAAAAGAAAGTTACAGCTAGTGAAAGGAAATTGTCAGCATTTGTTACTGCTAATTTTAATCCCAACACTGAGAATGCAGATTATTCTCATTATACTCTAGTGCATTATAATGTATGGCAAAACTTACTGAAGGGCTTATTATGTAGCAATTGTCATAGTGCATCTGTACAAATGCAATTTAGAGAGCATTTTGGTTATGCATCAAAATTGGTGGCAAAGTGTGAGGAGTGTGGGTTTATATGTGGTAGTACATATTCTTCACCAAGAGTAGACAACATACATTCACACAGACCAGCATTTCAAGTAAATAAGAGAATGGTGGAGTCATTTTCCTCCATAGGGAAGGGCCATAGTGCTATGGAACAATTCTCTATGTGTATGGGAATGAATGTTATGGGGTCAAGAACTTTTACAACCCATTTGAATGCTGTGTGTGCTAACAACAATACAGTGAAAAAAGACGTGCAGCAGTTAGCTACAAATTTTGTGAGAGAGACACACAAGAAAATTGACACTTCTCTAGTGGGGCAGGAAGTGATAGATATATCTGTGTCATATGATGGTACTTGGCACAAACGAGGTCACACATCAAATTATGGTGTTGGTATTGTAATTGATGTGTTGACTGGCGTTGCATTAGACTATGTAGTATTGTCAAAATATTGTGCGATGTGTGAGAATACTGCAAAAGAATTAGACATAAATAGCCCTGAATATGCCATATGGCATGAATGTCATGTCAGTTCAGGTGAGTGCCAGAAGAACTACTCTGCCTCTTCCAATGCAATGGAGAAAGATGCTGCTGAAATAATGTGGAGCAGATCTATCGCAGAGAGAGGATTCAGATATACAACAATTGTGTCTGATGGTGATGCAAAAACACATGCACACTTGAATGATATCAAAGTATATGGTTCAAATACCCGCATAGCAAAGGAAGAGTGTGTAAACCATGTTTCAAAGAGGCTTGGAACTGCTCTCAGGAATCTAGTGAAAGAGTGGAAAGTAAAAAAGGTAACTTTGGGCGGACGTAAAGCTGGAAGTCTAAAAGAGTCTACAATAAAAAGACTGACCAGTTATTATAGAAATGCAATAACTGACAATGTCCCTGATGTTGAGAAAATGAAATTGGCCATATATGCCACCATCAGTCATTACATGTCTACTGATGACAACCCTCAACATGGGAAATGTCCACCAGGTGAAACGTCGTGGTGCTTTTACAACAGGCAGCGAGCACAAGGTAAGACTCCAGACAGTCACACTAAAATGAAAGTCACACTGACACCTCAAGTGGTAAGTAAACTTATGCCAGTGTACCAGAAGCTTGCATCAGATGCTTTGCTCCAACGATGTGCAACAGGTAGAACTCAGAATGCTAATGAGAGCATTCACAGTGTTATTTGGAAGAAGTGCCCAAAGGAAATATTTATTTCAAAAAAGAAGTTAGAGTTGGCACTAGTTAGAAGTATTGCAGAATTCAATATGGGATGCACGAAAACAATTGAAGTTCTCCATGGAATAGATGCTGCAAAAACAACAGTAGAAATTAGTCAACGACGTGACAAGAACCGTCTTCGACAAAGCAGGAAAAGGAGCACACTGCATGAAAGATCCACCAGAAAGAGGGCCAGGATTATGAAGATCTCTTCTGAGGAGGTGAAAAAGAAGAAGGAAGGTCCCACTTATGGTGCTGGACTGTTCTAGACCAAAGGTTGGTGACTATAATCTTTGAATTGATTTTTTCATGAAAAAATTTTACAACACCTTGCCATATATAAAAAGTTCCTTGCGGAACAATTTTCATGCAATTCCATTGAAACTTTGTGAGACTAACGAGGACAGTTGTAAAAACCAAAGTGGGTTAGCATTTTATTGTAAGTGCATATTTTGTATATATTTTAGATGTCAGAATTTGAAAAATTACAGATTTTGTGAAAGAAAATGAAATAAGAGGATTAAAAAAAAATATTTCTAACAAACTAAATTACTGACAACAAAATGCTAACTAATTATTGTTTTTATACATACAAACTATGTGCTAACCAATTTTCAGAACTAAATTAAAAAAACTGTTCCGCAAGGGGCATTTATAGTATCGGTTATTAAAAAATAACAAAAATGTATATAACTCTGAAATGAATTAAGTTAGGAATACAAAATTTTGTACAGAATCTATTGGCAGTGGCATATATGTGTGGTTAAAATTTGAAAATAATTGGTATAAAAATGAAAAAGTTACAATTTTCACTCCTGTGTCCCCTTAAGCATGATAGCAAAAACCATGGAGTCCATGATTTCCAACAGATTAACTTGGTATTTAGAATCCCAAAATCTTTTATCACCAAGACAAGCCGGCTTTCGACAACTACACTCTACCAATGAACAAGTCATACACCTCGGCCAAGAAATAAAAGACATTTTTAACAAGAAAGAAGATACCTTGGCAATATTTATTGACTTTCAGTTAGCATATGACTCTGTTTGGAGAAATAAATTATTACTAAAACTCCGGAAGTTAGGTATCTCCAGCAATATGTTTAGATGGATATCAGAATTCCTTAGTCAAAGATTCATTGCCACTAAATTCAATAATTCACTTTCTAGTTACAGACACACATATCGAGGTCTAAACCCTTTAACTCTATTAAATATAGAATATAATCTAAATTTAACAGAAGAAATACTGAAATCAGAAGTAAACACTGAAATACTGAAACAATTGTCTTTAGAGACAGTTAATATTAGGTACTCTCCACAAAACTGGCTTCATTTATACACCGACGGATCCTTGATCTCCAGAGAACAAGGTGCCGGTACAGGTGTTACGTGCTGTTTCTTCTCACTTTATAGATCACTTGGATATGGAACAACAAGTTTTGACAGTGAAATCATTGCAATAAGTGAATGTCTCAGGAATCTTCTATGCCACATCAATAAATTTAGGAATGCAGTTATATTGTCAGACTCCAAAGCATCTATTCTATCAATCGTCTCTAAACATACACCTTCATCTCAAACAGCAGAAATAACTAAAATGCTCTCTCAATTAATATCACTCAATAAAAGAATTGTATTCCAATGGATACCATCCCATTGTGGAATCCTGGGAAACAAGAATGCGGATGCTTTAGCAAAGAAGGGCAGCACTGCTACTTTCAGACCTGTTACTAAATCTACGTATTACTCTGTGAAGAGATTTATTAAATCTACATACTTAGACTTCAACAAACAAAATTTGATAACAAAATTGGAACTCTCTGCATCAAAACCCACAGTTAATTCCCGATTTATCACGAAAATCGTCTGTAGCTGCATTTAGATTGGCAACAGGCCATGATTGTTTGGCTAAACACCTGCATAGAATTGGAATATATCAGTCCCCTAACTGCCCATTGTGCAACTCAAACCAAGAAATGGATTCGGAACACCTCAAAATCTGTGCTTTGGTGGCTGGCCATGATAATATCTTTGAAAAATATTGGAGTGCAAGAGGTCAAATGATTTTATTGTCAAACGCCTGGCATTAGAAAACAACAACATCTGTCTGTTAGGGAGGGAATTGGTTAGGTGAGAATCAGCTAGCTAGTGATTTTGTCTGTAGTCTCGTCAGTCAGGGTCAAGATTCTTTTACATGCTGTAAATCTATTACTCGAGTTCACAAACTCCACTTCACGTCTGAAAGAAGTCATGCTAGCCATCGGCATAGCTCAGGCGGTAGCACATTTGCCTACTGATCCAGAGTTATGTTCATGTGTGGGTTCAGTTCCTGCTTGGACTGGTTGGGTTTTTTCCCCAGTTTTCCCCAATTGTAAGGCACATGTCAGGTAATCTGTGGCGAATTCTCGCCTTCATCTCACTAAAGAATTCAACACCAACATAGAATTTTCGTATTTAGAATATGATAAAAGTTTGAAACTTAGAAACTTTAAAAGTTCATTGTGTTAAAATATACCGTAGAAGCTCTTTTTAACAAATCTCTGAGGGATTACTTTTCTTTTCTTTAAATGGGAGTGTTTTCCTTAAAAGGGGTTTACATAAAATGGTAAAAGAAAAGGCAATAATTATTACTAATATGTGTGTTATATACCAAACATTATAATTATTTAAGTAGGCCTACAACTATTATTTACAATACATTTCATTGTAATATTTTCTAATTCTTTAAATGGTGAGGCATGAATGATTTTCTGTTTGGTTGAATCCAAATGACACTGAAATTCAACATTGAAAATGTCTTCGTTCTTCATTATTCCCCATAATGATGTAGTTAGCAAACCATTCCTTTTAGCCATATGCAATAGTATTATTTGAGGATTAATCTCGACATCCCTTATTATTTTCACTTTCCGTCCGATAGTTAATTTCTTCCGTTTAATCACCATTATAACGATGCATAAACTAACAAAAATGCTTGGAAACAGGATTCACACAACTCACGAGAACAAAGCAAGTAAAGCAACCACTGTGTGAAAACAACGCAAAGCAAGACCATAAAGAATTATGCTGGTACTATTGATTATTGGAAGTCGATTTGATATTTCAGGCTTCATTATCACAGAATCCACTTGAATTAAAACTGGGATTTTCCTTGAACTGGTTTCCTTAAAAGTGGGAATTAATTACATTATTCTTATGGTAATTTGGTTGGGACTTGACAGATTATTCCTTAAAAACAGGAATGTTAAAACTGGATTTTACTGTAATTAGAAAGGTAATGTATAAAATATATTTTAACATATTGAAGTTTTTAAGTTTTAAATTTTAATCTTATTTTAAATATTGAAAGTGTTATAAAGTGAATCAGAATCAAGAAAAATTAATAGAATTTTCAGTGAGAGATTTTGGCTTGTCTCATTGTGCATTACAGTAGTTACAAAATTATCACACACACATACATGTATATTGAACTTTTAAAAATGCTTGAAATTATTATCAATAATTTTAATTTAACTTTTTCCAGAATATCCTGAAATAAATTGGTTTTGTTAAACTCTTCTTGGTAATATTTTAATACGTAGTTAATTTTTTTTGTCTGTAGGACGATGGGGACCAGTTACACAAGGAGATTGTTTTGTGTTGGCATCAGACTACCTCAACTGCCTAGTTCACATAATTGAACTTGGAAATGGATTAGTAACTTTTCAGATGCGTGGCCTTGAATTTCGTGGAACCTACTGTCAGCAACGAGAAGTTTGAAGCCATCTCTGAAGGAGTAGATGAAAATGATGGTGAGTCGAAAAAGTTACTTACGTGGATAAATTGGCTTACAAGCATTGAATGTAAATAAAATCAGTCCAGTAATTTTGAAACACACAGGCAGACATCTATTGTCTTTCTGTCAGGGAATGAGATATGGTCGTAAAATGTGTGATATTATCAGAGTCTCTAAGTTTATTTTTGACCACCCCAATACTCTCATCATCGTCTTGTTCTCTTCTCCCTCGTCCTTCTTAACTTTTAAACTTCGGTGGTTTCATATGGTCTGTAACTATGTTTTTAGATGTTATTGTCGCCCTCGGTAGCGCAGTTGGTATAGCGCTGGCATTCTATGCTCGAGGTTGCAGGTTCGATCCCGGCTGAGGTCGATGGCATTTAAGTGTGTTTAAATGCGACAGGCTCATGTTAGTAGATTTACTGGCATGTAAAAGAACTCCTGCGGGACAAAAATTCCGGCACACCGGTGATGCTGATATAACCTCTGCAGTTGCGAGTGTCGTTAAATAAACCATAATTTAAATTTTAGATGTTATCTGCAGCCTCTAAACTGTAGGAAAAAATTTAATTAATGGTGACACTTAAAAGATGTTCTAGTCTTTGAATATCCCTACCTCCATTCCTGTAATTTTGACTGTACTGAAGTATAGTTTCCATTTTCAGTTCTTCTATATTTTCATTGCACATATGGTTTAGCAATAATCATAGTGCAGTTTTAGTTTTAATAGACTTAATTTTGGCTGTCGTAAGTTGATTATCATCTACTTTTCGTATAGTCCATATTTTACTGCTGTAACACAAAATTGATTGAGTGATGATTCTGTATACAGTAATCCCCTCTTATCTGCAGAATCTGTGTCCACAGTTTCAGTTGTCTGCAGTTAATCTCTGCGAAATTTTTAAAAATATATTTTAGTGCCTAGTGTCTTAATCTAAAAATTTAATTACACCTTATAATAGACTAAGGTATTTTTTTTTAAAGAAGTGTATGTTAAAATGTATTTGAGACTAGCTGTACTATTTGTATCAATTTTTAACTAATTAATTCACAAGTTGAGTATGTGGAAAGTATTCTCAAAACTGGTGCATTAATTACATTGAAACAAGAGAGACAGCAAGTGCTTGTTTTCACAAGTGTAATAATGTACAACGTATTTATTATTATTTTGTATTATTATTTGCTTCTCTTAATGTCTGATTGCTTCTAATTTATCAAATTAAACTTTATCATACGCATGAAACCTCATTAAGATGCTCTTCAAGGGACCGCATAAAAATGCATAAATGGGACTACATATTAGCGAGAGTGGGTCATTTTTGGATTTTTAAATTTTGACACAAAGGTAATGAATCAACATAAATTTTTGTTGAAAAAATTTAAGGATTAAATACTGTAATTATGCAGGATAAAAGGTTATTTTATTTTCTTTCCTTTCAGAAAATGTCAGAACAAGTACACTGTCTTATCAAAGTGCCCCTTTATTAAACAAAGTCAAAAATTGTTTTCTGTCTTGCACTTAATCCAGTACTATGAATAATTTGTATTTTCCGCACAATTTAAATCTGAAGTGATATCAGTAATTTGGCTACTAGAAACATTAATAAATCTACGAATCACAGAAACCGCGGCAAAGGATTTGTTGCAAGAAGGATTTGGAATATCTACTGCTTCCACTTCCACTTTGTCAAGTCTTCATTGATAATGCGATTTAAAACTGCCAGCAAGAAGGACAGGCTCTGAATACAGTAGTCTTGCAGGTACTCAAGGGTTGCATTCCAGTCTATTATATTCACCAAGGGCATATAATGCAGAATAGCGTAACAAATGGGTGTGTATTATTGGGGTTTCACTATATATGTATGTTAACGAAAAAAAGGCTTCTTTATAGGTTCACTGTTATCTGCAGTTTTGCATATCTGTGGTTAGTTTTGGATATCTCCCGCAGATACAGAGGGATTACTGGACCATGTTTGTCAGCTTAGAAGATATTTGGACGCTTTTTCCTTGAACATTTTTTGGGAGAAAATAATTTTAATATATTTCATTATCACAGCCCATATATTTAGGTTTTAAAAAACTAAAAATTAGATTTTTTCAACCCATGTTTTAGGATTCTTTAGAATTTTAAATCTTCCATTTAGTTAAACGAGGTGTCAGCTGACTATGTGTAAATGACCAGTAATTGTAAATGGTGGACTCAAATTGCATTTTAACCATGGTTTCATAACCCATGGTTGCTACATTTTTAACTGAGGTTGATGCACATTGCCATAAGTTTGCTTTACTATGAGGAAAGACGTAATTTGATCGCATATGTGAACCATTGAAAATCATTTTACATTAAGTTATTCCCTCTATTTAAGAATCGTTTTTATGTAGAAAAAAAGCAAATGAAAATAATACATTTATCTTAAAAGGAACATGCATTTAGGTGTGGACTTCCAGTGCCTCCTGATACTGTCAGCTAATATCTCTCTTACCTCATGTGTTCTATGTCAGATGAACAAATGAAGCACCTGTAAGGTGGAATTTATTTTATCCTGTAATAGGATGGTGGGTAAAAATAAAAACAAATTTTGATATGAGTAATAAATGAAGAGTAAATGCTACAGAACATAATTGTATGGCATTGATCAACTGGGCTTTTCTCTGTTTCTGGAGGAAGCTGCACTAATCATTTTTATCATTTAGAAGAGTTGAAGCTTGGTTTCCTCTTTCAAAATTATTTTTATCACTTTCAGAAATTTATTATCTTCATTTGAGTTTGAATCTGAAAACTCCCCAGGGGCCTATTCCACAAAGTTAAAAATTACTGATGAAAGATGTTGTAAAGTATGGAATTGTATCTTTCTGTTCCACAAAAGAATTACAGTGTTTCATACATTACCAATGAATCGCTACAAATGACGTCATATCAATAAACATATCACGTCATAACATTAAACTGTTTATCTTTTTATTTCATTCATCGAATTAGGTTGTTATATTGTATTTATATGGTATTCATACATCGCTTCACAGCTGGAATGTGGAACATGTAAAAAAATCCTAATAGTACTACAAAATCTTAATTTTAGTCACAGTCTAGTTGAAATAATAAAGAAGAGTTTTACAATATACAGTACAACACAAGGGGATAGTATTGATACTTAAACAAGACAGGAATGTTCATGCAAGATTGTTGAATGTCATAAATTCACCTACAGAATAGAAGGCATGAGAAATTAGGTACTTTTTAATTTGGCCTTAAATAATCTTATGTTTTGAATTTGATTTTTTTATATCCATAGGGAGGCTATTAAAATTTTTTACTGCCATATAATGCACTTATTTTTGATAGCATGATAAACTTGCCAATTGAATATGAAAGTAATTTTTTTTGACGAGTAGACCTATTTATGCTATGATCTGTTGCATTAGTTACAAAGTTTTCACAATTACATACAAGGAAGTTTATTAATGAAAAAATATACTAACAAGCCATGGGCATGGTTTGTAGTTTTTTTGAAAATGATTTGGCACCTACTATTATTCTAAGTAATCTTTTTTGTAGTAGGAATATAAGTTACTGTTACTGTCTGTAGAATTTCCCCAGAATATTATTCTAAAACTCATTACTGAGTGAAAGTATGCAAAGTATATTGTTTTTAAGGTATTAATATTTACTATCTCTTGCATAGATCTACCAAAACATGCTGCATTTAGTTTGGGAGTAATTTTTTTTTTTAAATATGATTTTTCCAGTTGTTTGTCTCTTTAATCATAATGTATTTTAAGGTACGTTGTAGAGCAAAGATTGATAGTGCTGTAATGTTCTATGAATTTCGCAACGCTGCAGTGTTATTTTAGTTTACTTCTTTAATAATGAAAGATTTACTTCATTAATATCACCATGTTTTTCCGCGATCCCCGCATAATGCTCCGTGACAGTTTCTCATATTACCAAAAGATGCCATTAGTAACGATGTTCACCCACGAAACTTAATTGTCACGAAATTCCAAACACCGCAAAATTATTGAAATGATGTCAAACGGGATTAAATTGTTTCTTTTGAAGGAAATGGAAGCAAGAAAATATATTCTGTACAACATATTTATCAAAATATATCTTAATATTATGAAATGTATTTAAATCGCTTTAGTACATGTATGTATTAGAATACGTGACAATTCATTAGCAAATTACAAATACTATTACTTTTGTGGAACACAATCACGGAACTTCACTGGTGATATGTAAATATGGAGTGGTAAAGTACTACTGTAGAAAAGTCTTTTGTGGAACAGAAACTTAGTATTTGTACTACTTACTAGAGAATTTACTTGTAATGTATAACACCATACAGTTGTGGAATAGGCCCCAGGTCTGATGATAAGCATCGAAGGTGTAAGTTAATGTGCATCAATAATTGTTGTTACTTAGGTTGTTGCTGTTGTGAACCAGGCCACTTGCCGCACATGCTCAGTATGAATGCAGCATTCAGCCAACGCTGGCTTGCATGGGAAGTGACAGCTACAAAATATGTCCTTGAAGGCTACAGTATTTCAGACAATAGTGCCATTTCAATGTTACAAGTTTTCGATTTTCGCAAAGTAAAGGTAAAGGTAAGTATGCAAAATGGAAAATAGAAATCTATTGACTGAACTGTTCGACTTAATTTAATGCAGTACATAGAAACAAATCTTAGTTAACATGTTTCAAAGCTTTAGTTCTCATAGTGATATGAATGTAAATTGCCGGTTGCTAATGCTCCAGCGTTTGGATACTCTCCATTTGCCATTTTGCATCCAAATAGTATGCTGTTAGCTATGTCAATGGATCTATGAATGTCAATTTGTGGTTTATATTATACTGTTGTTATACAAATTATAATTTGTTGCAGAGTATTATATTTTATGCTGTTCGCTCCTCACGTCTGGATGAATGGCTGAATTCTCCAACCATACTTGAAGCACTGCAACCGATGCTTGATAAAAACTTCGTAGATCTCGATCCTGTATTTAACATGAATATTGATGAGGATTTTGATTTTCGCGCTTCTGGAATCACTCGCAATAGTTTCTGTAATGTGTACTTGGACTGGATCCAGTTCTGTGCCACCAAAAGAGAGAAGGTGAGGTTCATAATTTAAATTCATGACCTAAAAATATCAGTTTGACACAGTGTAAAATTCTTTAATTCTTACATGTCATATAGTTAAAGAATTTCCTTGTGTGTTTATAATAGATTGCTATTGACAAAATGGGATCGTATAAGGATCTTTTTCACTGAATTTTATAAATTGCATTTGGTGTTGCTAAATTATTTTTATTGGTCCAAAGAGATAGTATTTAATTTTCTGTAATTATCATTCACAAAAATTTAAGTTTCTTTTTGTGTTTGGGGATTAAAAACTAATAGTTTTAATTTGACATATTTATTACCCAAATTAAATTCACTCTAGTGAAGAACACTTGATTTGGTTTTAGTCCCACAGAATAAATATATAGAGTGCAGAGTGTTGTTGATTCACCGAAATTCGAGAGGTATGTTGCCATCATGTAATGGTTACATGCATATAGTATCTATTGTTCACACACACACATACAGTTTGTACAAACTGGTTTTCATATGTCTTTGGTGCAAATTAACTCTATTGCAGAGATCTTTGTTGAGAAATACATTCCATGTGTGAAAGCATTTACTTCCAGATGGCTCTGCAGTCGAACTTAGCTGTTTATTGGATAGTCTGGCTAGTAGCCTAGTTTCAGTGGCTACATTGCATTGCTAGTTTACACATACCCGGTTCATTTTTGGATCATAGCAGAAAAAAGATGTGGTTTCTACAAATATGTCATTGCATGTGTACAGACAAGTTTGTGTAAATTGCTTTATGTCAGACATTGCATAGATAACTGTCGGCAAGAATTTCCTGTGAACATTACAAATTGTATATTATTAGGAATTTGTACTTAGTTCTGAAAAACAGTATTAAAGTTTTATACATCATTGCTATTGCTATTAAAATTTCGCATTTATTGCAAATGTTGCAGCCAGTGGATAAGGGCAGAGACTCCGTGTTGGTATCTCTGTGCTTTGCACTTAGCTTACTTGGCCGACGGACTTTGGGAGCTGCTTCACAGCATAATACTGTAGATACAGTAGAACCTCGATTATCCGTCACACTATTAACTGATTGGTGGATTATCCGACTATCTCTCTCTCTCTCTCTCTCGCTTATTTATTTATTTTTTTTTTTTTGCTGCGGAAAAATACTAAGTACTGTACAATATGTTAATACGCATTTTTTCTACGGAAGGTTATTACCAACATTTACTGTTACACAGTATGTAGTAGGAATGCTACCAGTACCGGCAGTAGAAATGCTTTTGGGAGGAGGTTTTTTCACAACTTGTAAAATAGTCACTATCAGCTTTGAAAAAAATGACCCCAAGAACTTTCACACAACTGCAAACCTATGTGTCATTTAGTCATTCTGTGCAAAATGTCCAAAGAAAACGTGTTGAGCTGTTTGGGAAAGGAAAAACTGTGGTTCATAGCACATCAGAATACAAGATTGGCATTAGAAATATGCGCAATTTAATAGAATAAAACAAAGTAATACGTATTATTGTATTTCACTGTTTTCATTAGTTATAACCAGCATAACAGTGTATAGTGTGTAGTATGAAGACACCAATAGTTGCAGTATGGTAGGAATTTCAAATTAGGAAACCAAGTATTATATGCTTAATTTATGAAAATATTTTATGGTACGGATTATCCGATTTTTTCGATTAACTGTTCAGTCCACCCCCTTCATTACCACGGATAATAGAGGTTCTACTGTAAATGTGTTTCTTCCAATGTCCTAGTTGGTTGGATTCTTTTCTAGCCTGATTCCCCTCCCAATTGCACTTCTTCTAGATGACATTTTATGAGATAATATTCTTGTACTTGTCAAAATAATTTTATTTGTGTTGCTGTGAAATTGTTGTGTTAGTTTCACAAAAGCAATATTTCACTGGAATTTCTATTTTCCCTTCCATTCTATTTTCCCTTCTACACATTCCACAGATACATGCAATGCATTCCCTCGTAAACTCGGCCACTAGTTGGCAGTAAACTTTGATTCATTCTTTCATTCAGTGTTCTGCCCAAGGACAGGTCTTTCACTCCAAACCTAGCTTTCTCCAATCTTTTCTATTTTCTGCCTTTCTCTTAGTCTCCGCATATGATCCATGTATCTTAATGTCATCTTTAATCTGATATCTTCTTCTGCCACGAACTCTTCTCCCATTCACCATTCCTTCCAGTGCACCCTTCAGTAGGCAGTTTCTTCTCAGCCAGTGACCCAACCAATTCCTTTTCCTCTTCCTGGTCAGTTTCAGCATCATTCTTTCTTCACCCACTCTTTCCAACACAGCTTCATTTCTTATTCTGTCTGTCCACTTCACACACTCCATCCTTCTCCATATCCATATTTCAAATGCTTCTCTTCACTTCATCTTAATGTCCATGTTTCTGCCCCATACAATGCTACATTCCATACAGAGCATTTCACTGGTCTCTTCCTTAGTTCTTTTTTCCATAGGTTTGCAGAAGATGCTCCTTTTCCTATTAAAAACTTCCTTGGCCATTGCTATGCTCCTTTTGACTTCCTGGCAGCAGCTCCTGTTACTGCTTATAGTACACCCCAAGTATTTGAAGCCGTCCACTTGTTTTACTGCTTCATTTAAAATTCGCAAGTTTACCTTGTTTATTTTTCTTCCTTTGACCATGGTCTTTGTCTAAAGGTGCGTACACACTTAGCGAACGAACAACGAACGAACGACAAACGATTGCATTCGTTGATTGAAATCGGTACGTGTGTACGTCGCAGCAAAGGCAAACCAATCGTTTGGTTTGCCTTCGGAAGTGATCCGTCGCTTGTCGGTACATCAAAGGAAGTTGGTATTCGTTGTGGACGGGATTTGCCACTAGCTTGTAGTTCGTAGCAGAACGCAGTGCTTAGTTCAATTTCACTAACAGGATGTCGAAACTGGAGTGGACGGAAGACGCTGTTATAGTAAATCTTATTAATGCATATAGGGAGCAGGAAACTTCATGGAATCCCAAGTATCCTACTTGCCACAATAAAGTAAGAAAACATGATGTTTGGGAACCTATTGGAAAGATGTTCAGCTGCGAGTCAAACATGTGCAAAATTTGAAAATTATTTTTGTTTATTTATTTTCAGTGGATACATGTTTTTTGTTTATTGTAGGGAGCAGAAGTCAAAAAGAAAATTGAAAATTGAATCCCTACTGACATCATTCCGCAAGGAAAGACAGAAGTCCACAAAAAGATCTGGAATGGGAAGTGATGAAGTGTACAAGTCAACTTGGTTCGCGTATAAACATATGTTTTGGACAAATTCACGCCCAGAAAAAACAAAGTTCCAACCTTGTGCACACAAAATAAATTATTGGCACTGAAAAGTGTCTTTTCGTAAGCATGATGCGCATACGACAAACACAGACAAATCTCTCTTTTTAGTATTTTAAGATAATTATTGTCAGTGAGGTATCCGTGTACTGAAACTTTCCCCTGGGGCCTATTTCATAAAAGTAATAATTTAATACAATTACTAAAAAGGTAATAACATTAAGTAATATTATTACTGTTCTGTTTCATAAAAGTAATAGTTAATAATATTATTTATTACTGTAAACGCTCATATTATTACTAAAATAAATAATAATAGGCCTATTACTAAAGTGTTTCATAAAGCAGCAAAGATAATTAAATTTATTAATAATATTAACGTTAGTTCCATGACTGTATTTTAAGTAATAGTTTAATAATTTGTAAAAAGTAAATGCCAATGTAGGGTTAGATTTTGAAGATAAAACCACGAAAACATTTGAAATGGATAATTCTGACTCAAATAGTGATGAAGAGGGAGTGTTTGTCCGACGTCCAAGAAATTTTAGACAACGAATATCCTACAACCATATGCAAGAAAGTTACGAATATAATGAAATAGTTGACCTTTCAATTCGAGAACTTTTCGCAAAAAACTCTGTTTCTTCAAGTTATTGTCACGTCTTTTCCCCATTTTAAAAAGCATCAGAGACAAAATGAATTACTAACAAAGTCCCTCTCCATACTTAGAAATACTTACAAACTGTCATAGGCGCCAATGTAGGTGGACCAGGCTGAAATTGAAAACTATCTTGTCTAATTGTAAAAGAGGAACAATTGGAAAGGGTGAAACCTAAATTAAATTCAATTACAGTATAGAAAGTAATTACTGTATATTTACATTATTTTATGTTATTTGAATGATTGAACTTAACGTTTTTTCCCTCCTTTCTCATAATTTTTCAAATTATAATAATTGTTCAGAAATATATGCCTATGGGACATTTACATCACAAAATACAGTAATATTAATATTTTCTGTACCTATTGAAATGTTTTTTCAATATATACCGGTACTTGTGACAACCTAATTAACATTGTGAAGATCTTGGTGAGCCAAAATCTTTTGCAGACATATATCAACAAGTAGATCTATTACAAAATATATGGACTACTTTAAACCACCCCTATTGAGGGCATAAACTAAAATTAACTTACGAGATTTATAGGTACCGTATCTACAATTCCACATCACAATCTCTAATTAGAACATATTTGCATTTTGTATAGTCAGGTAACTTCTTGAAAATACTACTTCAACATAATCAGCAATAAAAACCCATTAAGACAATTTCAGTATTTTTATTAATTTCGTCATAACATTAATCTTCTACAACATCCACACCTTCAAACTCAAACACGATATTTTCTAGGAACGATTTCACCGCGTAAGTACTTATGTCGTTATTGCATTATTTATTTATTTTTGGTAAAAGAGTAATTTATTTACGCTTGCACCAATAATTTTTAAGCCTTTTTATATAAGTACTTGCGCAGTATTCCGAATTATAACGGAACTTGAAATATCTTGCATAAGACGCTTTGCAGGGTCCACTAACCCTGTCGTTAACACTGTCCTTAATGCTGCTACAATATTGTCATCAAAAGTTTTCACTGCTTAACATTTTCATATGGTACTTCTTTAGATAACGAGGTGTAAGTTTTACACACACACACACACACACACACACGCTTCTGTTACTGATACACTGTTTTTGGAATTGCAAACTTTACAACAGCAAAGACGTGAACAATTAGGAATGATAATTATCTATTCACAATATTTTAGATTTATCATATTGTTTCTTTTACTCGTAAATCAACTGAATCAAATAACAGAAACAATAACTTCGAGTTGCAGTGATTTACAATCTTATCTGAAATAAATTGTCTCCCAAACCTTCACACATATTACGATTTACTCTGCTGTTGCTATTAAAGATAGTACTTCAAGACTTATTTCATTCAACAACTGTTAACAGAGAGAATAATATAAATAGCTGTAGAGTGCAGACCAACTTGGTTATGTTTGTCAGCCTTAACCTCAAATCATCTGGCTACTGTACATACGTATTTTATGACTCGTGCAAAACGTTTATGAAACAGAATTTAGTCGGTTAATAAAATTGTTTTCATGACTGTAATACTATTACTTAATATTATTACTGTGTTTATGAAACAGGCCTGCACTTACTATAATTATATTTTCGTCTGCCTTTATAGCGGACAATCAGCGAATGTGAACGTTTTCTGACAATTTGCTGATGATTTGTACGTCGCTTCAAACAGCGAATGAACAACGAAGTTTTGCTTCATCATTCGTTCGTTGTTCGTTCGCTAAGTGTGTATGCACCTTTATGCATTTATCTTAACTCCATACTGCTCACAGCTGTCATTTAGCTCCGGTAGCATATGCCTAAGTATCATCTCCTCTTCTGCTAACAATGCTATATCACTCAGCAAATCTCAACACTTTATTCTTCTTCCTCCTATTATCATGCCTCCCATGTTCTGAAAACAGTTTTTTACTAAATCCTCCAAGTAAATGTTGAACAGGATAGGTGATAAAGGATATCCTTAATGTACTCCTCTCCCAATTTCACTTCCTTCTGACATATCTTCTGGTATCCTGACTTTGACTTGTTTTATATAAAGATTACTCACCAGCCTTCTCTCTTTCCAATCCATAGCTATTTTCTTTAAAATCCCCAACAGTTTATTCTAATCCTCTGTCAAAAGCTTTTCAAGGTACACAAATACTACATACACTTTTTCATTCTTCTCTAAGTATCTTTTGGTGATTGTTTGTAGCAGTCCAATTGCATTTCTCGTACCTTTTCGCTTCCTGAAGCCAAACTGCTCTTCTTCCAACTGTTCTTCCATCTTAGAATATAAATGTCGATTCAATATGCACATGACAATCTTCGCCAAGTGCGATATCAGGTTGATAATCCTGAATTCAGTACATTTCTTGGCATTATTTTTCTTCGGTATTGGAAGCAATACTATCTCCGTAAAATCTTCAAGCCATTCGCCTTTCTCATATATTTCGTTGCATAATGATAGAATTTTCTTCTTGCCTTCCCCCAAACATTTCACTAATTCAATGCGGGTTCCATCAACTCCTGTTGCTTTCCCATTCTTCATTTCCTTAAGTGCTAGTTCAACTTCTTCCCTTAAAATAGAAACAGTAAACTTTATGGCTCACTAATGTGTTGTGTGTTTGCAAAATTGGATGTAGTATTTCAATGTTTAGGTAAGGCTCTGTTTTAAATTAAGTAATTCGACGTTTTCCTCAATACTCTGTTTCTCTCCCTCATCTTCCTCCCTCTCTTCCCCTCCGTCTTTCTCTCTCCATCCCTCTCCTTCTTCTTTCATTTTTCTTGCCTCTCTTTCCCCCTCCCTTTTTTGCGTAGTTGTGTTCGTGATTGATAGAAGTACGAGGTGAGTTTGAAAAGTTCGTGGCCTGATACATAGAAGGCATTGAAAACGTGTCAACAATGCTGCCATTGTTAGTGGCCATTTTGCGTTATTTCAAGTACGAAGAATCATAATTTTCTGTTGACTATCTTTTATGTAGTGTAATTTTGTAGTTAGTGCACCAAATAATGTGGCAAAAATAGAAAATATCGAACTTAGTGCTGTCATTAAAAATATTTCGTGAAAAAGGGAACGAGTCCAACAGAAATTAAAGCAGACATGGATGCTACACTGGAGGAATCCACTCGAGCGTTTTCAACTGTGATAAAATGGGCAGCATTATTTAAACATGGTTGAGAGAGTGTGGAAGACAATCCTCGCAGTGGACATCCAGTAACAGCAACAAGTAAAGAAATCGTAGAAAAAAATCCACGATATGATGTTGAATGACTGTTGATTGAAAGTGCTGAAAATTAGCGAGGTTATGCATATCTCAACTGAATTGATGTGCCAAACCTTAGGCAATGTCTTGCGTATGTCCATGCTCTCTGCAAGATGGGTTCTGCGTTCGTTAACTCGAACAAAAGCATGTTCGATGTCAAATTTCAAGGGATTGTCTGGCTTGATTCGAAAAATATACGTCCACTACTACATACCAGAGACAAAACAGCAGTCGAAATAATGGAAGCACAGTGATTTTCTGCCTCCAAAGAAAGCAAAAGCTGTTCATTCAGCTGGGAAAGTCATGACGTTCGTGTACTGGGATTCTAAGTGGATATTCATGATTGATTATCTAGCAAAGGGGAGAACAATAACCAGATAATATTATTCAAATGTCTTGCAGCAACTGAAAGGGAAAATTTGCGAGAAGAGACTAGGTGTGGCCAAGAAGAAAATGTTTCGTCATGACAATGCTTCTGCTCACTCGTCTGCAATCATGATTGATAAACTACACAAACTACAGTTGAAATTGTTGCCACACCCTGTCCCCTATTCACCAGATCTTGTACACTCAGAGTTCTTTCTTTTCTCAAAGCTCGAAATTTACTTGATTAGGAAGAATTTTTGTCAAATGAAGAGGTTGTTACAGCAACAGAAGGCTTTTTTGCAGACCTCAAGGAATCTGTGTACTAGCAGGGTATTGCAACACTGTGGACCAAGTGTGGGGCGATTATGTTGAGAAATAAAGATTGTTTCAAAATAATCCTAGTCTAATTTCTCTGTCAGGCTGTGAACTTTTCAAACGACCCTCATAGATGGTTATTAGAATATGAACTTAATCACCACAATAAGATAAGACATGCTTCTACATTTATTATATATTTTTATGAATTGAATTCTTGATCATTTAGAATTTGTTTATTCTGTAAATATTGTAGTAAATATCAGACTTGCAAACTGGTATATTTTACTGTAATTTTGAACCTTTTGTGCATTAACTTACCAGTTTTGAATTGGAAATAACTTTCTTGTAAGAATCTTCGTAGCATATCTTTCATTTTTTGTTAGAAATCATTTACACAGATAATACAACCGATCATATTGCAGTGTTTCACTTATGATTTATATTTTTATTGAATCTCATAATTTTTGCAGTGTGGAATTCTTCTTGTATGGATTACACACACTGTTCAAAGGGGATTTCCGCATAACCTCAGTTCGAGATGAGTGGATATTTTCTGATATGGAACTTTTACGCAGAGTGGTAGCTCCAGGAGTACGGATGTCGCTAAAACTTCATCAGGTAAAATCACCAAAACTTCACAATATGTTCACGAACATTTTGCTGCAATTTTTTTTTTAAAGCGTATCTAATGACAAGCATCAGGATCAACTGTAGGCATTTTATGTTGTTATTTGTTAAGTTCTATTTTTTGTCTGTGCATCCCATGCAGTTCTTGGCTTTCGTGATACGGGATCAACTACAGCATTTCATACAATTATTTGCTCTATGTGACTATTTGTGTTAGGAATCACATGAGTTGTGCATTTTGAGATTACGATACAGCGTCAACATTAGATATTTCATGTAATTACTTATGCTGTAGGATGGTTTGCTTTAGGAATATCATAAAATTGTTTTTTTTGAGTTCTATATAGCATCAACTGTAGACATTCCATGCAGTTATTTATTCCTTAGTTTCTTGAGGCTATGATACTGCATCAACTGTTAATATTTCATGTAGTGGCTTGTTCTCGTAGAGTTTATTTCTTCAGATTAAGTAGACATTCCATAGAATTGCTAGCTATAAAAATTTCATAGAAATGATTTCATGAGTTTATATTACATCATTGTAATTTTCCCATGCAGTTCGTGTGTTGAGATTATTATGTAACATCAGTTTTATTGTAGACATTACACATAATTATTTGTTCCATGGAACTTCTGCTTTAAGAATTCCATATGGCTGACTTTTAGACGTTGTGATACAGCATCAACCATAGACATTTCAATTGGACTGTTTTTGCATTAGAAACTCCATACAGTTTGTTTCTTCAAATTATGATAAATGCTTCATCTGTAGGCCTCCCATGTAGTTGAATGTTGTAAGGGACTGTCCCCTAACTGTCCATTGTGCAACTCAAACCAAGAAATGGATTCGGAACATCTCAAAATCTGTGCTTCAGTGGCTGGTCATGATAATATCTTTGAAAAATATTGGAGTGCAAGAGGTCAAATGACTTTATTGTCAAACACCTGGCATTAGAAAACAACAACTGTTTACTTCAATCAATCAAGCTTTTTAATGTATCCAGCTGTTTGCTGACAACATAAAGTCCACTATAGTCCACTGTAGTCTATTCAATTTTTGGTTTTCATGAGAAATGAGGAATATTTTGATCGGTGTTCATTATAAATGCCTGTTGCTAGTAGCCAGAGTTGGGGTGTAGTCAATATATACTGCAGGGCTGTGTCTTCTGCAACTGGTACTGATGATTTTAATTTATTTCTTTTGTGGTTTATGGATGGACAGTATAGAAGAACGTGTTCCAGATCTTCATCATGATTATTACACCACAGACAAGTAGGATTATCAGAAATGAGAAATTGGTGTAGGTACTGTTTGCTTCAAGAATCCCATGAAGTTAATATTTTATGATTGTCATGACACAGTAGTTTTCCAATGCTTTATCAGTAGTAGAGATTGTTAATTATGAAAATATTATTAAATTATGGTGGAGAAAACAAAGTTTACTTAGAAACCTACCCATGCCATTTTTGTTTACCACAAATTTCACCCAATCTTTCTGAGAATTGTATCATTTTGCTAAAGATATACACTGGCGTTCAAAGATATGTCTTAGAATTTTCTGACCATGTAAGTGAACTTCCTAACCACGGGATAAGTCAGAACTGAAGATACAACAAGTTGACAAACTTTGAAATGGTTCCACTAGGTCTTAATAAGTGATACTATTAGTATCAGCAGTTTCCCCGCTAAATCTAATGCTTTTTACAATCATTACAGAGGGATGAAATTTTGAATTCTAAAATGCGAGTATGTGTAATGTTTACTGTTGGTGACACTGACTTATCTTCGCCATCTATTAATAGAATAATAACTAAAGAAGCCACACTTACAGGAACAAATTATCGATCATTATCGATTAGTTGGAGTCAGGTATCTTTGAATGCCAATGTATACCAACTCAGTTACATCTGTCAGCAGATGGCTTCTCACAGAAGCATTAAGATTTAAATCTTAGTCAGATTTGTGAAATGGAGTGACTGTGGGACAGGTTTATTTGTGGGTACTTTAGTTTCATCTGCTACTTTCAATTCATTATTGCTCCAGTTTTGCCTTATCTCGTCTGTGAATAGCCTGTGTACTTAGAAGGAAATGTTCAATAAAGAATTGAAATTTCATGGTTTTTTCTGCACTCTTGACATCTGAAAGAAAATTTTTGGAATGATTAATTGCGAAATGTACTTTCTTCTAGGACCATTTCATGTCTCCTGATGAGTATGAAGATCCATCAGCATTATATGAGGCCATCTCTTTGCATGAAAAAAAGTTGGTTATATCACACGAAGGTGATCCAGTGTGGAGAAATGCTGTTTTGTCTGGAACACCATCTCTTCTTGCTCTCAGGTATTTGCATATATTTTTTTTTACTTAGCTGTTGGGTCTTTGTTTTTGGGTGATGAAGGTAAGTGTTTGGCTGGTGTTCAGTGAAGGTAATAAAGGGAACCTTGCAGTTTGGGTGTAAAGTAATTTTCGTTGGTATTGTAAATTCTGTTTAAATGTATAAAATATTGTAAACATTGTCAATAACTTTGTTGTCATTATTATACAATGGGAGACTTGAATAATAAGGAAATATTTCATCATGTTATACTAGATTTACCCACAGCAGCACAGACCCCCCTTTTTTTTTTTTTTTTTTTAATATCAACATGCTCCATTACAGAGTAATACTACATGTTTTAGATTTTCAGTTTCCTACGATAAATATACATTTGGATACATTGATATTACCTAAGGAAGATAGAGAATTAATACAAATACATATATATGGCTTAACCTAAATAAAAAGAAAAGAAAGTATATATACATGATTTGAATATATTATTACAATTGTTTTATTTTTTTTTAACAAATTGGTAATTTTATAAAAGTTGAATGATAAATATGTGTAACCTAGCAATAAATGCATTCCTACAATTGTTCAAAATCTATTGAATTGATGAAGGTAATGAATGGTTGAAGATGAAATTTTATAAGCTGATATTTGTTAGGTGGCCAACTTGCTGTCTTCGAGATGCTGTTTCATACAATTCCCCTTTGTTTTCTTAATATTGTGCAGTCATACAGCAAGTGATCTATAGTCTGACCTCCACTATTACACGGACATGTTGCACTCTCCAGTAACTTGAATCGATGGAGGTAGGCTCTAGTCATTCTGTGTCCTGTCACCATTGACGTGAAGATGGCTGTAACATTTAATTCCATCTTAAGCCGCTCTTTTACATTAGGAAAGTAGGATTTTGTTATCGCTGCCTTTGTGGTGTCGTCCCATTCTCTTTGCCATATTAGTTTTCCTTCTTCTATTTCACTTAGAATTATACTTTTTGGGATTTTGTCAAAACATATTGCTGCATCCTTGTTTTGTGCCGCTGCCTTCGCTAGTCAATCTGCAAGTTCATTACCGTATGTTCCGACGTGGGCCTTGATCCAGAAGAATTCTATCGTCCAGTTTACTTTCTCCAAAATTAAGACTTTCTTCCTGATTTCTTCTATAAGATATTTGTGGTTGTGATTGTTCTTTAAGGAGTCTATTGTTATTCTGCTGTCTGTGAGAATTGCTGCTGTGCGTGGTCTGTTGTCCCTGATGTCAATTGTTTCTATTGCTTCCAGTGCTTTAATGATTGCTACCTGCTCGGCTTGATTGTTGGAACATCTATAATTTAGCTTGAATTTTAACTGGTTGGTGAGTTCATTTCCAACGAAGATGGCGATACCTGCTCCAACTCCATACTCACTCTTACTCCCATCCGTGAATATTTGAAGGGTGTAGTCCTTATCTTCTGATCCCTCGTTGATCTTGACAGCGTCTGCTGGGTGAGGCCAGTTTCTGATTTCCACTTCTCGGTCTATGGTATAAGTTTGGTTTTCTCTTCCTTTCATTATGTTGTATAATTTAAGTGACTCCTCAGTTTTTATGGGAATGGGAGTTATTCCTGACAGCATACACAGAGCTTCGGGAGATGTTGTGCGAAAGGCTTTTGATATCCTTATGTTGATTAGTCTTTGGACTCTAGTATATTTCGCTTTGTTAGAATCGTACTTCATCGCTTCAGCCCATACTGGTGCTCCATATAGCAAGAGAGGTAGTATGGCTCCCTTATATATCGTCTTCAGAGCTTTATGTTGCAGTCCCCAAGTTATTTTGGCCGATCTGGATAAAGTATGGATTAATTTAGCACATCTTTCAACTGCGTAGTTTACATGTTCACTGAATTTAAACTTGTCATCGAGAATTATTCCTAAATATTTCATCTTCGTGATTTGTTCCAGCCATTTGTTATTTAGGTAGATGTTGATTTCTTTTTTTTTCTTTTCGTTTCCTTCTCGATATTAACATTACCTTAGATTTCTCTTCATTGAAGATTATCTTTGTTCTTTCAGCCCATGTAGCTATTTTTTTTATATCTATATTTTTTTTATATCTATATTCGTGTAATTTTCTGCTTCAACTACATTGTCTGCCTTGATTATTAATATTAAATCGTCTGCAAACGCTACTGCTTTTGTTCGTTTCATGAAGTTAAGGTTCAGTAAGGAATTATACAAAATATTCCACAGAGTCGGCCCAATACACGATCCTTGTGGGCAGCCTTTACTGGCTTCTCTTTCTAATTTTATGCTGTTGGTTGTCATTACTACAGTTCTTTCATTAAAATAGGATTTAACTAAGTTGTATAGATTTCTTGGGCATCTGAGTTCTTTAAGAGAATGTAAGATACTAGGCCACCACGCGGAATCGAAAGCACCTTTAACATCTAGGCTTACGACGACTGCAATTTCTCTTGCTTTTAGGCTTTCTTCTACGAAGTCCTTCACTGCCATTGCAGCATCTATTGTGCTTCTTTGTGGTGTGAAGCCATACTGATTGCTGTTCATCAGATCATGAGAGAATACATGATGATTTATTCTGTTTACTAGTACTTTTTCTAGTATCTTTCCGCCGATATTGAGAAGACTTATAGGTCGGAATTTTGATGGTTCCAAACTGTTCTCTTTTCCAGGTTTTATAATTGGAACCATTTTCGCCCTTTTCCATATCTTAGGAAAAACTGCTCTTTTTAAGCACTCGTCGTACAGAGTCGTTATGAGTCTAGGAAATATTTTGAAAGTTTGTTGAAAAATCTCACAGGTAATCCCGTCTTCCCCTGGCGCTTTTTTTTTTTCATATTTTCAACTGCATTTCTGACTTCATCTAAGGTGAAACCTTTGTCATCAGTCGTGTCCATAGGTTTCTGAGACTGTGTTCTTATTTGCTTGTCGTATTCAGTTTCTTGTTGCTCGCTGTCTTCTGGTGTGAAATACTCCAACATGTACTCAATCGTTTCACGTATGTCAGCTGTTAGAGATCCATCAGGCTTGCGAAGTGTTGTCATTGTTGTCTTGTTGCTTCTTTTTCCAGTTGCTAATTTGTATACTTCGTTCCATGGGTTAGCTGATGAAGTCATATTGCAGAATTCCTTCCAGGAATTTAACTTTTCCTTTTTGATTGTTGCTTCATACATTGTTTTCCCCTCGATATATTGTATTTTACGTTTTTCCCTCAATTCTTCATTGTTTCTTGTTCTTTGGTACCTCCGTCTTAATGCGTTCGTTTTCTTTCTCAATAAGGTGAGGTCATCTGTCCACCAAGGGATGGATTTAGTTCCTGATGTCTTTCTTGAGCCCAGCTTAATCCTAAATGACCGGTTGCAAGCTGCTTTCAAAGCCTCGTGAATTATTTCAATGCAACTTTCAATGTCAGTTTCTTTAGCTACATGAGATGATAGTATGCTGTCAAGTTCTTCTGCCTGTTGTTCCCAGTTTGGGTGATTAAATTTTATCGCCGTCCATCGAAGCAGATTTTCATGAAATTTCTTGTAGTTGTGTTCTTTGACTATATACTTCACTCCTTGGTGATTACAATCTATAACATGGTAGTTGTTTTTCTTCAGACCTATGGAATATATGATGATCCTATGGTCGGAGCAGCTTTCTTCACTATTAATTTCCCACTCACAAACTTCTCTTAGCAATTGGTTGTTGGCTATTGTTAAATCAACATTGCTGGATCCTCTTCTAGTCCAAAAGGTAGTCATTTCACTCTCTTCATTGACAACGTGCATCTGATTTCCCATGAGAAATTCTTCAAGAATTCTGCCTCTTGTGTTTGTCAGTGTGTCGTGCCAGGATGTGGATCTACAATTGCTATCCATGGGTATTAGGACTCTCCTTCCTTTAGCGTGATGTAGTATTGACTTCATTTTCTCCAAGCTCGAATCCAATTCATTGTTTATATCTAAATACATACTTGCGATAAGAACCCTTAAGTTTCCTGCTATTACATCTAGGACAACAGTATCTTCGTCCAACAGTTGTTTTATTAATAGGACGTCAATTTTATCAGTAGTCACTACTATAGCTGCACGGCTTCTTCCTTCGCCCGAGGTAAATATTTTGAACATTTTTGTAATACCAGCTATTTTATTTTTAATTGTGTACGGCTCTTGTATAAATATAATATCTGTATTATTTTCTTGGATTTTCATTAGGTTGTCAGTTGCAACTCTGGAGTGCTGTAAGTTGATTTGAATACATCTGATTTCTGCTTCTGGTTTTAAGTTCCTATTGCATTGCAATGTGGTGCTGTTGTGCATGGATGGAGGCGCCATTTTAGTTCGCTTCATTATGAGATTCTTTAGTTGAGCCATGATTTAGTAGTTTATATTTAGCACATATCTACCCAGGACTGCTTGCAAGCTAGGGCAGTTCTTATCCAGAGAAGAGTGTTTCTCGCAGCTCTTTTCGGTACGGCAGTACTTATTATATGTAGCACAGTTTACACATTTGTATTCATTCCTGGAAGCAGTGCATTCTTTCAAGGTGTGATCTTTCGAGCAAAGTGGACATGTTTGTGTACCCTTGCAATCCCCTTGTCTATGATTGAACCTGGAACATTTGAAACACCTGGTAGCCACTAAGTAGTCCCGCGCGTTACAGATCTGCCATCCTAATTTGATTTTGGTCTTCAAAAGTTCTCTCCTAGCTTGCGAGCTTATTTCTATAATCATCTTCTGCTCTATAATCAGCAGTCTCCTTCAGGCCAGTGGAGAGGAAGGACGTATTTTTTGCAGCGGAGAAAAGGTTAGAACAATGGGCTGTACCGGGCAAGGATAGGCGGCTGAGCGGCCAGGTCAAGGATGCAGCGGAGCGTGAAAGGGACAGCTTTGGCAGGTCTGGCTGAGTGTCTCTTCTTTCACATAGTGATTGCGATATTACTAATTATTGGTGGTATCGAACTGAATCCAGGACCTGCAAGCGACAACGATGCTACCAACATCAAATGTGGAAGCTGCAGAAAGAATCTACGAGTAGGCGTGCTGTGCAACCAGTGCGAGAAGTGGTTCCATCTGACTTGTCAGAAGATCAAGAGGGAACAGATAGTAGAAGAAACGTGGCTGTGCAAGGACTGCGGGAACGAGGCAGGCAACAGGGAGCTCTTCGGTCTTCGGAACGAGGTGAAGAAGCTACGGGAGAAGCTAGAGACGGCGGAGCAACGGATCAAGTTTCTGGAGGAAGAAAATAAGTTGTTGCGACGGGAAAAGGAAAATGGCGAAGAGAGGGAGGAGAAGAAGAAGCATGGTGCAGCAAGTGTTATCATCGGAGACTCCATCATTCGACACGTAGGGAATCTACAACCGGAGCTGGCGACGGAGTGTTACCCTGGGATTAGAGTGAAAGAAATGAAAAGCGTGATCGAGAATCAGGAACGAGGGGACCCGAAAAACATCGTCCTTCACGTAGGAACAAACGATTTGCGAAGAGGTGTTGATTATATCATGGCAGATATATATGACTTGGTGATGGAAACGAAGAAGAAATATCCGGCAGCTGGGATTGTCATCAGTGGAATCGTCAGACGGAGGGATGTGAACTGGAGAAAAGTGGGTCGTGTGAATAAAGCTTTCGAGTGGGTAGCGGAGTGTCTTGGTGCGCGTTTCGTCGATCCAAATTCCTGGATAGACGACAGATGCTTCGGAAGAGACGGAATCCACCTAAATCGGAGGGGAGCTGCAGACATGGGATCCCTCTTCGCGCGGGTAGTTACTACAACATGGCGGGGCGGGATCAAGGATCCAACAGCGGGCAGCGGCACCGAAGGACCATCAGTGGACGGCGGGGGCGTGGGACTACCAGCGGTCAGCGGGGGTGAGAGAGTACCTGCAGGCAGAGGGGTCGAGGGACTACCAGCGGGCGGTGCGGTCGAAGACCTATCCGCGGGTGGCGTAGACCTGCAGTGACGGCGAGGTGCCACGGGGATTCAGAATGTTCAAGTAAGGACAGGCCTACTAAGACTACTGCAGGTTAATTGCCGAAGTATTAGAAATAAACTTATTCCGTTTTGGAACTTGGTCGATGTTTATAATCCAGATGTAATAATTGGGACAGAATCATGGCTTAGGGAAGACATAAATGACTCGGAAATTTTTAGGTCGGATTATAGAGTCTTCAGAAAGGATAGAAGTGAAAAGGGAGGGGGAGTGTTCGTTTGTACTAAGATAGAAATAAGTAGCAATCTTCTGTGGATACATGAGGAAGTTGAAATATTGAATGTTCAGATAAGAAATGGGCGGGAAACCTTAGATGTAATAGCATGTTACAGACCACCCAGTGAATTAAACAATTTAACTTTGCACAAACTAAATGAATATCTTAATATAGTATCAGAAGACCGAAACGTAGTAATTGCTGGGGATCTAAACCTCCCGAAAATTAACTGGAACGGGATTTCAGGTACAAATTCAGATGCACAGACCCTTGTTAATGAATTGATCTGGCGTAAAGATTTCACGCAGGTAGTAAATGGTCCGACGCGTGACAATACCCTCTTAGATGTTTACCTACTAAGACCTGTCTCTCTCTTTGTCAACTCTGAAAGTCTTCATAAAATAAGTGATCACAATAGCGTCTTATTAGAAATCTTCTGGGAAAAAACAGTAAATCCGAGGTCAAGTCCACTGTCTGTCTGGAATTTTAACAAAACCGATGTTCATGAATTACAAACGTTTCTACGACAAAAGCATGATGACTTTCTAAGGACTGAAGGAAATATGTAAAATGTGTGGCATAAATTTAAGAGTATAATTTTCGAGGCATTAGTAAAATGTGTACCTTCTAAAATAATTAAGAAAAATCCGGACCCAGAATATTACACTAATTATATTCGCTACTTAAAGAAAAAGACAAGGCGCGCATTTAGCAAACGTAAACGAAGCCATGAGCATTGGGAAAAATATGTCGAATTAATTAAGAAACTTGAGTGTGAAAAAAGGTTAGCTCAGGAAAATTTTCTAAAAACTATTTTAAAAGAAGATGAAAGTAACAATTGGAGACAGTTTTATAATTATGTACGCAGGAGAAAAGGAAAAAACGAAGGAGTAGTGCTTTTACGAAATCAGAATGGAGAAAGTATAACTGATGACAAAGAAAAGGCCGACTTATTAAATTCCTATTTCATTTCGGTTTTCAATAATAATAATAATAATAATAATAATAATAATAATAATAATAATAATAATAATAATAATAATAATAATAATAATCCCGCTGATAGGAGTGGTTGTGTCACAGACCATGAATGTGAACCAAATTCGACTTTCAAAATAACTTCCAAAGGGGTTAGAGAGAGAATAACGAAATTAAAAAATCGGAAGTCTCGAGGACCAGATAGTATTGCTACAGAGATTCTTAAATTAGGTTCCGAGGCCATAATTCCATACTTAATGCGTATATTTCATGTTTCCATAAACAATGCAGCTATTCCATGTGACTGGAAATCAGCTATAGTGGTACCCATACATAAAGGTGGAAATAAATTAGATGTCGGAAACTACAGACCGATTAGCCTTACATCTGTCGTATGTAAAGTCATGGAGCATTTGATATCGGATTATATTCGTCATGTTCTAAATGTGAAAGACTGGTTTTACAACCGCCAGCATGGTTTTAGGGAAGGCTTCTCATGTGATAGTCAAATTACGTCGCTGGTTCAGGATCTAGCTGAAGAGGTAGATAGAGGCGGAAGAATCGATGCAGTTGTGATTGATTTTTCGAAAGCATTTGATTTGGTGCCACATGACATATTAATAGATAAGTTAAGTAGGCTAGGAATAGATAAAAGAGTGGTGCTATGGATCCAAGAATTCTTAAAAGGTAGAACCCAGATAGTTAGAGTAGGTCATGAAATATCGGAAATTGGAAATATAAGTTCAGGGGTGCCACAGGGCAGCGTTCTGGGTCCATTACTCTTTATAATATACGTAAATGACCTATGCCAGAATATTACATCAAATATGAGGCTATTTGCAGACGACTGCATTATCTATAGAAAGATTAGAAATATTTCAGATGTAGATGCTATTCAAACAGACTTGAATAAAATTTATAACTGGGCGTTAAAGCATAGGATGAAAATAAATGGTTCTAAAAGTAAATCTATAACATTTTGTAAAACCCGAGAGGAAACTAGTCTTAATTACGAATTCAGTGGTGTTGTAATTCCGCAAGAACAATGTTGTAAATACCTAGGAGTGTATTTAAACTCCAACCTTTCTTGGGGAGAGCATGTTGATAATGTTACGGGTAAAGCATGGAGGGCACTTCACTTTATTATGAGAATCTTGAGAAAGGCTAGCCCCAAATCGAGGGAAATAGCATATCTAATGTTAGTGCGACCGTTAATGGAATACGGAACTACGTGTTGGGATCCCTATAGAATATACCAGATAAATTCCTTAGAAAGAATCCAGTATAGGGCAGCGAAATTTGTTAAAGGTAAAAGAGAAGATGGAAACGATACGATAAAAGAACTTAAATGGGAAACTTTGGAAAACAGACGTAGGAAAACTAGAATAACATCATTGTATAGAGCACATCTAGGTCAGAAAGCATGGGTAGACATAACGGCTCGGTTAGAAAAGCCAACGTACTATGGTAGGAACGATCATGATTTTAAAATCAAATGTAGGAAACAGAAAACGGATGTAGGTAAATTCTCATTTTTAAATAGAACTATAAATGATTGGAATGACCTACCTGCAGCGGTCTTTGAGGGCTGTCCTTCCTTAAGGAGATTCAAGAATAATTTTAAAAGTTGTATATAAAGTGAAAATTAAAATTAAGGTGACATTCAACATTTAATTTTTTAAGGTGACATGTATTTATCTAGGCTGACGAGTTTATTTCCTTGGTTTGAATTGTAAATTATTTAAAACTAGCGTGTAAGAGGGCCTTAGACTAGAAATGTTTAGTTTAAATGTAGTTCTGTTTATAAGTATGCATAAGAATGTAATTATTTGACTTATTTGAACTGTTGTATCAGTGAAGCGAGGTGAGTCAGTGAAGTTATGGTTTTACAGTGCAGTGAACAGTTCCGATCAGTGATAATTTATAGCGTCAATGAAATGTGTTCTATAGTGTCAGTGAAATGTGTTACAGAGTGTCAGTGAAATGTGTGCTAAAGTGTCAGTGAAATGCGTCATAGTGCCACTACAGGGAATGAGATGAGAGTAAAGTGAAAGACTATTGAAACTTATGTTGGACCTGTAGATAATTATGTAGGTTGTATTTTATTTTATGTTTTATTATTATTGTGTTAAATTGTATTGTGTATTATTATTGTATTGTGTGTAAAATTGTATATGTGTTGTAAAATTGTATTGTGTATTGTAAATTTTATTGTGTATTGGTTATCATTTTATTGTGTATTGTTAATATTGTATATACCACTGCCACCAGTGCTTGCCCACTTGCAGTGTAAATAAATACATACATACAAATAAATCGAAAAAAATATTCTTATTGTTGAACTTGTTTTTGTAGCAATACTTCCCTTGTATATCGACGTCATTCAGGTTTAGTTCTGGGTTCTGGCATATTATTCTTTCCGCTGCGCTTTTTGCCGAGATATCCTCCGGGACATTATAGATTATAAGTCTTGGATTTCTAAGTTTAGGAGTGTTCACTTCCAGCTGATCACCGCATTTTGATGTTATACTTGTCCGTAGGGATTCCAATTCCTCCTTGCTACTAGTCTCTATAAGCACCTGGCCGTCCCTTAGGGACTTGAATGTGTTAATTCCGACTTTCATTTCAGCTGGGTTTATGCTGGCTTTTAGTATTTGCTTAGTTGTCTCTGGTGGATGATTTTTTTTCGATTTCACTGTCAGCTTGAATTTCTTCTCGGTCTTGCCTGTGAGTACTTCGGAGTAGAGATTCTGCCTTCCGATGGAAGATGGCGGTCCCTCTCCTGGTCCTGCTGCTCCTCTCTCCGCTGGTCCCGCCGGCCATCCATAGTTGGCACTACATGTCCCCTTCCAAAAGTAGATTTCATTGCTTCAAGCTCTGCTCTTACTTCACCTAACCCCTTTTGCAGGTTGTCATTTTCCGCTGTTTTATCCTCTATGCTTTTCTTAAGTTCTACAAACAATGTACGGAGTTTACTCACAGTTTCATGTATCGTCTTCTTCAATTCTTTCTTGACATTCCCACGTAAATCAATTGTATTAACCACAGTATTGAGAGCATTATCGATAGCGTCTTCAATACCTTCCGCCATCTTGGTTTTGGTATTCTACAGTTCTGCGTGTTCTACACCTTCAAACTTCTTGGCTTTCCTACCTAGCACCACAACGGTAGACGACATTTGTGCACAGCTCACTACGATGCAGGAACACAGCTTCTCCTTGAGACCTATCACCACAACGTTCTCTCTCTGACACCCCGTTGGTAAGCTCTTCGCGCATCAATACAGTTTCTCCCCAGCAGTATTACGTTCCGCAGCGATCGAGGAAGCCGTGCGTCTTGCGTTGCAGGTTGGGAGCGCCTTGTGCCCCAGCAACTGATTTGCTCCAGTACGCAGTGAAGTTCCCAGATTCTCGCTCACAATTACCGCAGTTTATACAGTCAAATAGACAATCTCGAGCTACGCTAACACAAACATACACTCTTTACATGTTACACTTCAATCTGATCACCTATATCAGACAGTAGTGAGCCAATTACGCGCACAAACACTGATCAGAAAACACCAGATTTACAGGCAACATTCACTTGGCGCCATCTTGTGTGTGTGTCCAGCACAGACCCTTGAACTAACAAAAGATTTGACCACCTAATAGCTCAATTCTACCACCACAAATCTGGATTTATCACGTCCCTTAACTGTAAATTGTGACATCATGAAGAAACAGTATAAAACACATTAAAACAAGTAGAATTCGCAATATACTGTGTTCTACAACCGATGTGCCAGTTCTTTGAGTTGGCTGTGCTGCAAGTTTGGAAAAAAAAAAAAAAAAAGACAAATACTCAAATACGATGCAAGAGTAATGGAATGGAGAAAAATTCTCTCCGGCGCCGGGATTTGAACCCAGGTTTTCAGCTCTACATGCTGATGCTTTATCCACTAAGCCACACCGGATACTACCTCAGCGTCGGACAGAATCGTCTCAAATTAAGCTCCAACTCTTGGGTTCCCTCTAGTGGCCGCCCTCTGCACTACGTCATAGATGTCTATGAATGTAGGACCAAAGTCCACACATGTGCTGAGGTGCACTCATTATGAGTGACTAGTTGGCCGGGATCTGACAGAATAAGCGCCGTCTTAAATCACGAAGTGATTTACGCATATCATATACTGTCATTGCAAGTTATCTTGAACCTTACATCCCCTAAGTCTGTCTTTGGAACTGCTCGGTATGGCGTGTACTCATCAACGTAACGGCATGGCAAGGATGCCCCTTCCTCGGGTAACGTGACTCTTTTCAGAAAATGTTGGTTCTTTTACCTTACGGCTCTCTACTGTAAAAGAACTTGGTTCAATACAGACATCATCTTCTCTCGATACTCCGGTTTTGAGAGGAGAACATAGTTTCGTAGCAAGCTTTAATTAACCTGTAATGAGTAAGTATTTAAATATAATCGTGTGTACATTCCTCTCTCATCCGGGCTGGGGACTGGCAATGGCGGAGTTACTACACCTACTTCTGTACATTATATAGGCCTGCATGACTTACACCTTCAGCTGATATGTACATATTCTTATAACAATATTTTACAGGCTTATTATTTGAATTTACATTAATTTACAATTATACACAATCCATATCCCTATCATTGCTGCCATCATCGCTTGTTCCAAAATTAATTATTTCGTCAATGGCATCATCCATTCGGAATTATCTTCTTAATCGTAGACTATGTACTAGTTTCTGAACACGATAGAATTCTTCGATTGTATCCCAAATAACGTGTTGATCGAAGTCGTTCACTTCAACTTTACACAAGTCCTAATTCTGGAATGAAATAATATGTTTAGTAGAACTATAAGAAAATAATAACTTACAATAGTAATTCATTATGTCGTTCACAGTACACACACTATTGTACATAACTATTATAGCAATAATTTCTAAACATTACATAACTATTCTTTCCCGAGTAGTGTGAGGTTCATTCGGTTGTAATTCAATATTATTCTTAATTCTCTTCACGGAACTAATATTTTTGCCAGGGTATTTAGCCGCTCTCTCATATTCCTTAGCAAGAGGTTCCAGCAAATATGTGTTTAATTTTTCCTCCTCGCAATGCTTAATTTTATTATATTTGCGATAATTTCTCTTTCTCGGCTATGGATAACAGCGTTACTTTTTCTCTGCGGTGGTGTGATTTCACCATAATTACTACCCTGTGGTTGCTGCTCCATGGTAACACTACTGGTACGCAGTGAAGGAAATAGCTCTATGTTTCTTGACAAGAGACTATGCTGCGGAGCATGCGCAAACAACTCAGTTGGCTCCACCTGCGTTACGTGCTTCCTTCCCTCTGCCCCTCTGTCCCCGCTCAGAAGGTTCAAGATAACTTGCATTAACAATATATTGTTTCAATGTACCGAAGTACATATGATATTTCCATGCAGATATTCTGCGTCATCATACGATGTAAGAGTAATGGAACGGAGAAAAATTCTCTCCGGCACCAGGATTTGAACCCGGGTTTTCAGCTTTACGTGCTGATGCTTTATCCACTAAGCCACACCGGATACCATCCCAGCGTCGGACAGAATCATCTCAGATTAAGCTCCAACTCTTGGGTTCCCTCTAGTGGCCGCCCTCTGCACTACGTCATAGATGTCTATGAACGTAGGACCGAAGTCCACACATGTGCTGAGGTGCACTCGTTATGAGTGACTAGTTGGCCGGGATCTGACGGAATAAGCGCCATCTTAAATCACGAAGTGATTTACGCATATCATATATATTGAATAATTACAGGGAGCTTCACCTGAAAGACTAGATTTGTATCATATATATTGTTTTAATGTACCAAAGTACATATGATATTTCCATGCAGATAATCTGCGTCATCATACGATGTAAGAGTAATGGAACGGAGAAAAATTTTCTCTGGCGCCAGGATTTGAACCCGGGTTTTCAGCTCCTCTGGTTCAGTTTACATAGATATAATATAGCGTAGCTTCAAGACGTGAATCACCAAGCATAGAAGGAACTGCCGTCTAGGTCACATGGATAAGTCAGCCATAGCCAAGCATGCATTTAAAAAGGGGGATCACAACAGCTTCGAGGACACTGACATCCTAAGCGGTACGCCACACTTCTATGCTAGGTTACATCAGGAGGCTATTGAAATATACAAACACAAAAGCAACTTTAATCGTAAGGAACAAGACTCAAGGTCAACAAAGCATGGTACCCGGCCTTGAGAAGCACACACACCAAATTCTTCCTTTGACAATTGAACACTACGATAACCAATCAGAACATTAAACCATCAGTGCGGACTGCGGCGACGACAAGCCACAACCCTCCTACACCTTAAATATTGACATGCTAGCAGTCCCAGTACCAGTCGTCCTTCGTACACATAGTAGATCTCTCTGCTCCCGTGTACCACACCACTGAAGAAGTCCATCGGAGTAGTAGATGAAATGTTTGGTTGTTTTACCAACAGACCACAGCTTTCTAGCCCAGATAATACCAATCCAATGACGCTGGCTGTGAAAGCCTACATTCTAAGAGTTGTACTTAATTTGTTTAATTATTATAACTTTTAGTTCGATCCCAGGTGGTGACAGGATTTTTTCTCGTTGCCAAACTTTCAGAATGGCCCCGAGGTTCACTCAGCCTCCTATAAAATTGAGTACCGGGTCCTTCCCGGGGGTAAAAGGCGGTTCAGAGCGTGGTGCCGACCACACCACCTCATTCTAGTGCCGAGGTCATGGAAAGCATGGGGCTCTACCTCCATGCCCCCCAAGTGTCTTCATGGCATGTTACGGGGATACCTTTACCTTTTACCTTTATTATAACTTTTATGTATAATAATTCACATTAATACTTTTGTTATGTCAGAGTGTGTAACTAAATTATTATTATTATTATTATTATTATTATTATTGTTGTTAACTAATGCTTAGTTCTTGACAGTAAAGCCATTAACTCTCTGTAACTAAATAATTGTTAATTACAGGAAGTGAATGAAAGAAAACTTAAACTCAGTTTAAATTGCAGGCATGTCCTTGATGATGGCACAGATGAGTACAAGATAATAATGTTAAACAAGCGTTACTTGAGCTTTCGAGTGATCAAAATGAACCGTGAATGTGTGAGAGGATTGTGGGCTGGCCAGCAGCAGGAATTGGTCTATCTACGCAACAGGAACCCAGAACGTGGTTCCATTCAGAATGCCAAGCAGGTAATGAAAAAGTATCCCAAAGTATAGGATTTATGTTTTCAGTTATAAAATTTATACTACATGGGTCTTTCTGCCCAAATTCCAGAAAATCTCATATTGCAACAAACATGCAGCCTTAGCTGTAGATCTTTCTGTTTGTGATGGTTTCTAATTGAAGGAAGCAAGGATTTAAAATTAATCCTGTGAGATTCGTGGTGAACAGGTTGACTGTGGAATTTTCTAGTTAAAAAAGATTGCTAAGTAAAGGACTATCAATTACCAAGCAAACTAAATCGTGTTTCCATAGATTTGTTGAGATTTAATATACTGTATATACCCGCATAATGGACACACCCCAATTTTTCGCGTTAAAATTAAAAAAAAAAGAAATTCCCCACTTAATAGAGAAAGTCGTAAGATTGGATGCACTGCTTAGTATGTTTAAATTCAAGTTTTTATACAACAATTCTTGGTATCATTGCAATCGTGATAGATTCTTTTTCTACACATGCAAAATATAGGTACTCTCCAATTAATAACATAGTATTTTTAGGACATCTGCAGTAATCAGTTGTGTTGATAAAATTGTCTTTCGACAATGGATAAGAAAATACCGCAATATTCAAGTTATACAGCGAGTTTTAAGCTGAAAGTTGTCAAGCTGGCACACCTTTAATACATGCTTTTTTTTTTTCACTAAAATTCTTTTAGTTTTTTTTTATGAAAATTTAAAAAAAAAACTCGTCTATTACGTGGGTAAATACGGTATATAGCTAGTAGTAGTAACCTAATGCCCAAATGCTTCGATATATTCAATTTGTTTCTTGCTTCCCAATAATGTTACTTGAGCTGTAAAGCACCTTGACATTTCCCCCATTAAAGTAAGTACAGTGCATATCCCTTTCAGTTCTTCGGTAAAAAATCTTGGCATTCACATGGATAATAATCTCAACTGGGACATGCAAATCACAGAAACCTGCAGAAAAGTATATTCTATTATCCATGTGCTAAAAAGGATAAATGTTCATCTTTCCTCTTGCTTAAAAAAAGTCCCTTGTGCAGATGCTTGTATTTCCCTATTTTGACTATGCTGACATTTTACTGACAGACCTTTCCAGCGACAACTAAACGAAACTTCAACGTGCTCATAATTTGTTGTACGTTTTGTAAGCAATGTTCGTAAATATGATCATATTATTCCATCCTTGGAAACAATAGGTTGGCTTAAACTAGATAAGAAAATAAATTTACATTCACTTCTCCTTCTCTTCAAAATCTTGAACTCTTCTATTCCTTCGTACCTGTCTTCTCGCTTCACTTACCTTTCTTCCTACCACAATCTGAACACACACTCTCGCCATGAAACAATACTAACAATACCATCCCATCACACCTCCTCATACTCATCCTCTTTCTCAATAGCCCTGCCAAGACTCTGGAATTTGTTACCTGCTAGTGTCAGGGACTGTCGAAATAATACTCAATTCAAACGCAAACTTACTAGGCACTTGGTCAGTAATTGAGACTTGTTCAGACATTATTTCTTGTAAATAGTTCTCTTAATATATCACAAAATATTTCAATATCCGGTAATTTCATCACTATAGAACAGTGATCGCCAAAAGCTGTGTCGCGACACATGCCCCTGACTCCACTCAAGCGTAACCATGGCATTATACCCCCACCCTCTGTTTACAGCCTTCACTTCAATATAAGACAAGACATTTATCAGCAGCGGACGTACACATGTAATGTTACAAGCGTGTAGGATAATATGTTTCGATGTCTTTTCCAAAACAGATAATAAGTAAAAACTTAATTTTAAGGAGCATGGGAGGAAAAGTGTTTATTTTGTGCAGATGGCAAAAATATGAGATACTTAATTTGTTGTAAAATTTTAAATGAAGTATAAAAGAACAATTTAGGTTGTCATTATTTTTCTTGTTATGAGGACTACCACACCCTTGCCTGTAACTTGAATATTTCATTAATAAACGAACAATAAAAAGTATCGGCTTCTATGTCTTAATCGGGGTAAAATACTTCGACTTTTTTTTTTCGACTTTTGTAGTGTACTTTTAGTATTTTATTAATAAATAAACAATAAAAAGTATCGGCTTCTATGTCTTAATCGGAGTAAAATGCTTCGACTTTTTTTTTTTTTTTTAAGTATGTAGTGTAATTTACAAGTTCGTGACCAGCCTGGTGCGTTTTCCTAATTTCTAATATCTGCTGACGTAAAGTACACGTTCTTTCTATGGTAAATAAGAAAATTAATTTATTTTATTTTATTAATAATACAAAAATAATGACTAGGAGGATAAAAAATTAACATGGAAAAAATTGTGTATAGTTAATAAGTAGAAGAATATTATATTGCTTTCATTTTTTGGTCACAGTCCGTCTCTGCACTGTTATTCACTGCATTACCTGAGGAGACACCCATTCCATCCCTCTCCCTGCGATAGTGGTGTGCGGGTTGCATTTCTATTACGTCACAATTTCGTGGTGTTTGGCAATCACTGCTATAGAATTTTGTAATTCAGTAAATACAAAAATATTCTTTGTTCTTAACTTCTATGATAAAATGCCTAGCTTTCATTAATTAGGTAATTTTGTCGTGCTTTAATTTTTATTGTAATTTTAATTGTAAATTTAATATTAATTTTAATTTTATTCTTCATATTATAGTTGTAATCCCCTGGTAGAGGGGCAGAGAAGGCCTGACGGCCTTATCTCTACCAGGTTAAATAAATAAATACTACTACTACTACTAATGTTAAAATTATATTGAGCTTATGTGTTGTTTATTTTGCACCACCTAAAGACACGTGTAGATTAAAGAATTCTATGGATGTGAACAATTTTGCCATAGATTTATTAGAGTTAAGTAGAAACAGGAAAGACAATGAAAAGATCCCCAAGGCCTCGAGTACTCTAATACCGTCAGGGTTAGAAGAAAACAAGAGTTTAGCCAAGAGAGGCTAAATAGGAAAGTTGAAAGAGGGAACTGATATAGGAAGGAGAAGAAATACTAGTTCGGTCAAGTACCTCACCATGCTGACCAATGCGTTTGGTGAGTGACCCTTCTCTATTCATTCATCATGACTACTAACAGCTGCACCACATGACGGAAGGGCTAGAACTCTATGCTTTTGTCCAGGTTGGTGCCCACAATTGATCATTTTGATGAGGGAATTGTGGGGTCTTCCCATGTTAAATAATAAAAGCCATTTCGCAGCCAGATTTAATATATTGTTCGTGTTTTTATTAAGATCTCAAATAGCAACTGTTAATGAATTTATGTCGGAACCTCCTCTCAAACTACGCACATTGTTAAATTTTCACAGCAGATAGACAAATACGAAAAATTAGTTTTCCATAATAACTGTTACGCCATTCGTCCACGAGTTGTTGCTTCATAGATTCGTTAGTGCAGTGTCATTCTTATTTCTTGTAACTACGAAACTTCTACGCCCTTGATTTCATTCTCGAAACATGCAGCAATCGTCTTTTATCTAGTGATAAGATGTCGAGCAATGAAGAAGGTCTGGTCTTGTATACTTATTGCCACATTTGGAATTGCAGTTGAAGAAAGATCTGGACTCATCCATACTTAGGGAAAAATATTAATTTTAGATGATGAAGGATCGATGGAGTGGAAAAAAAGTCTCTCTAGCACTGGGATTCGAACCCGGGTTTTCAGCTCTACGTGCTGACGCTCTATCCACTAAGCCATACGAGATTCCAATTCCGATGCTGAATTGAATCCTCTCAGTTTAAGCTCCACCTCTTAGTTTCCCTTTAATGGCCAAGCCTCATGCACTGTGTCACAGATGTGTTACAATGGCACAATGTCCAACACACTAATGTGCAGAGGTGCACTCATTACAAGTGACTAAGTGGCCGGGATCTGGCGGAATGAGCACCATCTTAAATCACTAAGTGATTATATACGCATATCATTATTGCATTGTACCGAAGTATATGTGATATTTCCGTGCAGGAATTCTGCATTATCATATGATGAAGGATCGGTGAGTGAAAATTCTCTCTGACACTGGGATTCGAACCCAGGTCTTCAGCTCTATGTGCTGATGCTCTATCCACTAAGCCACACGGGATTCAAATTCCGATGCCGGATTGAATCCATGAGGGTTGGTCACTAAAGGGAAACTAAGAGGTGGAGCTTAAACTGAGAGGTACATCGCAATAATATTAATTTTAAACTTTTGTAACAGTTAAGGAACTATCTGAGGATAATGATAAATGTAAATCATTATACAGAATGAGAAAAGGTACTTATCTGCAATTGATGCAAATCGTAGAGCCTATCATATAAAGGCTACAAAATGTCCTTAGTTCCAGGAAGTACTAAACACACACACCTCATACTGCCTATTGTAAATATCAGTGAACAAAAGGCAACCCTTCTCTCACAACTACTTTCTATTTTAAAAATCACTGAGAAAGGTGAACTGCCTATGGGCAGTGGATTGGGACAAGGACGTTACAATTTGTCTCGAACTATATGCGGGAATGTTTTACCTCCAAAGAAAGAATTTAGTCTTCAGTTCAAGATCTATCTGTAACAGTAATCCTAGCATAATCTAGTACCTATCATACGATAGCCACCGGGTATTTACCCATTTGCAGTGTGAATAAATACATACATACATGATTGTAGAGAAAGTGATATCTTTCCACATATTGGAACAGAAAGCTAAGATTCCAACATTTACCCTTCTTGAGTACTCCATAAAAACAAATGAAACACGCATACTGCCATGGTCTAAGGAAATAAAACCTAGTTGGTCATGTGTATGTATAGGCATGCAGCCTTGTATTCGAATACTCACTTGATAACATTAATCGCTGCATAAAACTTCAAGCAAGCAATGTCGTATCAAAGACGAATCTATAAAGCGACACCTCGTGGACAAATGGCATAAGGTTGCGAAATTCACTCTTTTTGTTGGCTATTTAACTGATTCAACACATACAGGTTATAAGCACAGACTGTTAGTCATTTAAAAAAAGCTTGCATGAAAGATTATCGAAAAATTGAATAGCTCCTAGTCTTGAGTAGTTATCATTCAGTTGGCAAATCATGCCTGAAGTTATCTCGCATGTCATGTGAGAAAAGTAAGCATTTAGACAGAATGGTGACTCAACTATTTTCTCCAAGTAAGCACTGTTGTTTCTCAGTACAACATTCCAAGTATGTTGTCACATCTTTACAGTTAGTAAGTTATGGACAGCTAATATTTATATCTGTTGACACACAATTAGCCGAATGGCTAGAGTGTTCTCTCTCCACACTTTTTCTTTCTTTCTTTCTTTCTTTTTTTTTCTTTTTTTTTCGTATTTTTATGGGACAGGTTTTAAGAATCCCTCTTGATAAAAAAAAAGTAGTTACGCTGACTATTCATCTATGTATTGCAGTTTCTCCTAAACTACATATTGGATTTCGTTCCCAGTCATTTTTCCTTTAGTTAGGGGTTTTCCACAAAAATGTTTTCTCCTTATACCATTTTTCCCTCAACTTATTCCCTAATACTTTCTTTCCTTAGCAATTTTTTTTCCCCAAAACTCTCTTTCCCTTATATCATTTATCCCCTCAAGTAATTTATACAGTTTTATAACAGTTACATTTCTTTCCATGGAAACAGTTGTAAGAAGTTATAACTTTTCAAGTGAAATATCCACTGCCTTCTGGATTGCATGTTATGGCTGCTTACACTGCCTGCTCAATCAACACTTATGTGCGAGTAATGAAAAAAGCTATTTTGACGCCAGGTGGTAGGTAGTGCCCACCGCTATTAACATCAGTATATGCAAAGTACTCTAAAATAACTATTATTACGACGTCCTTAAGTATCAGAAGAGACTAAGGCTTAGGAAAACGATTGCCTAGGGTGTCCGGATCCTTCCACATGGCTTAATATGTAATATTAATACTGACTTAAAACTTTATTATTTTCTAAGTCATAGTACATCCAAATGGTTCTGCATCACATAGCTTAAATACAAATACAAATATGCTTGCTTTAGAGTTTACTAAAATCAATTAACATAATAAAAATGATGTCTGAAACTGATATAAAAAATTTCAACAAGTTTAAACATATTTACGAAGAAATATATGCTTCCTGTAACCTAGTTGCTATTACTATAATAATTGTTGATAATAATATAATTATGGTAATGGAATATCGTGTTAATATAATTATTTTTCTTGTTTATACAAACTTTTTGATTGGAAGTCCTAAGAGATTATTGAAAATCATGGTTCGAATTAACGACAGTATGTGGTAACTTCATGCTTGTAAATTAGCAGTTTCTTCAAATCCATGGAAATGTTATACAGACACTAGGCCTACTGTTTTATTAAGTTCAATATTGCCAGAAAATAACCACCATATATAAAAAGGCTCATTCAAAATGTGATAAATTATGTTCTCATTAACCCCCCCCCCCCCGAAAAGAAATACTGAGTAAAATACTGCAAACAGATAATTTACCCCATACTTTTGGGGAGAAAAAAAAATAGAAGAAACTTACAATTTGTAAATATATTATAATTAATATTGTTATATTTAGGAAACCAAATTTTATATGAGTAGCTTAATATCAAAGATGGACATCTGACCTCAATCGAAATTTAGATAGCTGTGGTTTTTTATACAATTTTTCATGCTCTTTCCAGTTATAGTGAAACCATATGCAAACTCCAACACTACATTTATAAAATAAATTGTGTTAAATATTACAACGAACACTGTGAATTAAAAAATTGCCTCTAAATCAAAACTATGGAGACGACAGATGTCCGTCTTTGATATTAAACTACTCATATCTCCTACAAAATATCTTGTTTAGAAAAAAACATTAAATGAAACGTATTTTAACTCGAGTATTTCTTATTTCCAATATATTTTAAAGAAAAAAAATCATATAATTAATAAACAATTACTTACATACACTGCAATTACTTCTAAGATTTCAAATTAAAAATTATAATTCACTCTGCATACTTAGCACAGCTAAACCAATGGCAGTTACTTGCTGCGCTCTAGCGTCGAAACTGGACAACAGTGCTCCATGCGAAACTCAATGCTAAAGAAAGAGGAATGATCAGGCAGTTACGCAGCCATAAGATGCGATTCAGCAAGCAGGGGAATATCAAATATTCTTATAATTATGAAGTAGAATGCCTAACATTCGTCAAATTATAACTCCATCTTGGGATGGAAAAAAAACTACTTTACAATGGGCATGTATATCACAGGAGAGATTCTAGAGGGGAGAAGGAGTATTGGAATGTTACTAAAAACCAGAAAGCAGAACAACTGCCATAACCATAGGCTCTGGGAATTAAATTATTATAGTTAAAGAGGGAAATCATGCTCATGTACCTGATAAGGAGAAAGTTCAGGCAGAACTTACTATCGTTCAAAGAGAACAGCTAAGGAACCTCCCGAGGTAACCCCATCACAATTGATTCAAACAGAATTACAGAGAGTTGCATCTGGAGTTTTATGTCATTTACCAGGAAGAGAAAACTTGGAAAGGACTTAAGCAGGACTTAGGAGAGACCAATTACCTGAACGAAAAGCATTGAGTGATTTAAGGGAATTACCTGAAAGATATAAGAAAACTTTGAAAGAAGATAATTTTTTTTATATATATGATTGCTATGAAGATGAAGATTTTGAAACTGACGACGAGTGAGTTTTGGTGTTTGGAACAAGAAGAAATGTGGAGCTTCTACTGAAATCAGGGACTTGGTATGTTGATGGTACCTTTAAAACCGCCTAAACATATTTACATAAATTTTCACTATTTTAGGAGTGGTATCCACAAGTAATGAGGACCTTAAAATTTCTTTCCCGTTTATTTACTCTCTTTTGTCGTCAAAAAACCAAATTGCATTTTTAAGAGTTTTCCAAGTAGTGAGTCGTGCAGCTGAATGATTTGGAATGTAGTTTACCTCCCAGCCAGAGTTATCTCCGACTTTGAGGTTGTCATGATAAACTCCTCAATTACAGCTTTCTTAATACAGTGAAACCTGTTCAAATCGGAACCTGAATAATCCGGAATCCTGTCTATTTTGGAACAATTTATTGGTCCCGGCGAAATTTGTATGTATTATGTGTAATTTTTCCTGAATAAAACGGAAACTGTCTGCTACTGTTCAAAACGGAAATAATATTTTGTAACTATATTTTGAAACAGCGTGCAATTTCAAGAAATATACGAAATATGTGGGTCACTAAAATAAAAACAAGTTTTCTTTGCAAAATTCTAGAGGGTACGAGGGTGTGTTGGCCTGTCGGTCATAAATTTTATAACCCTGTTGACTAGGCAGACGAGTCCCTTCAAAGATTTTTAGTGCTTCACACCCGTATACTGTCGTAGCTAAACAGAGCGCAAGTGTAGTGATTTCCAGGTAAAAAAAAGTTGCATAAAATGTGACATTAACATTAAGTGGTGAAGTAAAAGTTATCGAGTTAAAGGAAAATGAGAAACAAAGTCTATGTGAAATAATATTGAAGTACAGTTGTGGAAAACTCAGGTGTGACACTTTAAAAAATAAAGATCATAATGAGTGAGTGGCGTGCGGCCAATATTGGTTACACAAAAGGAACCAGAAAGCAAGTGTTTATGTGAAAATAAATGAACTCTTTGTGGAGTGGGTTCTTCATGACCTTTCAAAGAACAAGCCAATTTCTGGATCTATTCTGCAAAGCAAGCCATTGAACTGGGAAAGAAATTAAATAAACGAGAATTCAAGGCTTCTAATAGATGGCTCCTAGTCTAATTAATTAATAATGTGCAGTGATATGCAGTACAGTATTAGAGTATAGTGTTAGATATTAAATAGAATGAGATTAGTAAATTTTATTAATGTTTAATGACTAATGAGTGAGTTACGATAATATTTATACAGAAAATGAGATTTTAATCAAAATGATTCACCAACGTAATAAGCGACTGAAAGCTGATTTAATGTGATGAGTGTTAAATGGAATATTTTGTACTTCTTGCAGTTTGCGGCATGCCATTTTGTTTTTCACGTATATGAATGACAAAATATTCCATTTTAATGGCACACCTGAATAATACGGAAACCTGTCCACAACGGAAAAAAAATTAGGACCAAGTCACTTCCATCTTGAACAGGTTTCACTGTACCAACATCTCGTGCTGCTTTTTCCATTTGTGACAGTCAGTGAAGGACTACAAGGAATGCATTCAATATTAGCTCTTGCCTTCAAACCAACTGAAGATGTTTTAGATTCTTCTGAAAAATTGTTTGAGGAAGACAGAATTTTAGAATATTTAAGGACGCTGGGTCATCATTTCACACTATCAATCAATCAATCAGTCAATCTTCTTAATGTATCCAGCTGTTTGTTGACAACATAAAGTCCACTATAGTCCACTGTAGTCTATTCAGTTGTTGTTTTTCACGAGAAATGAGGGGTATTTTGATCGGTATTCATTATAGATGCCTGTTGCTAGTAGCCAGAGGTGGGGTGTAGTCAATATATACTGCAGGGCTGTGTCTTCTGCAACTGGTACTGAGGATTTTAATTTACTTCTTTTGTAGTTTATGGATGGACAGTATAGAAGAATGTGTTCCAGATCATCATTTCACACTATAAAAAATGTTACACTTTTTATACAGAGTCTGGCATTTGGTTCTGATGAGTTTCAACATGCTGTTGTAAAGGGACTATAAGGTTTAAAAATGTAAAAAAATAACACAGTATGTAGCTTGAATGTCACAATTTATTGGAATGTCTTCATTTTTTGAAAATTACACATTTCAAGTGATCCCCTTGGTATCTTATGACCTGTTGTAATCTTACACGAAAATTGTTTATGACACTTTATCTCCAAACCGAGAAATTATGCATCCTGGGAAGAAATTTCTCAACAATTGCAGTGTGTCACTGGCAGTATGGACTGTAGCCCCATCTTGTTGAAACCACATGTCATCTCTATTTAGTGCACCTCTAAATGTCTGTAACATCTGTCGATACTTCACTGTAACAGCTCTCTCATTTCTGTCTTCGAAAAAATAGGGACCAATTATGACTGCAGCAGAAACAGCACACTATACGGTCGCATTTTCACAATGTAATGGCCGTTCATGCAGTGCCATAGGATTTGTCTGACTCCAATATCGGAAATTTTGCTTGTTGACAAAAGCCATTTAAGTGAAAATGTGCCTCGTCTGACATAAATTATTCAACACATTATCATTTTCTTGAAGAATGGCACCAAATTCCATTGCAAAATGAAGTCGAAAGGCCCACTATTGTGTTCCTCGAAGGAATCCTACCGTGTCTCTGAACATTGAACTCATGGCGAAATCGATGTTGTGTTTGAACAACGGACTTACTTTCAATATATATAGTGAGGATCACGTAAGTTCAGTTCCCAAACAGCAAATATTTCCGCCTTGTCAGTGTTGCCAACTGTTACCAGATATCACCACATGTAGTAAAATCACGATCCTATGTACTGAATGACTTCTTTACTCACTGTACTTTACCTTAATGTTGGAAGGTTATTCTAAATAGTTTCAATAATAATGAGAATAAAGGCTGGTTCACAATAAACCTGAAACGAAAACGACAACAGGAACGACAACGGAAATATTGTTAAAATAAATGTATTTAAATATGAGCATTCAGAATTAACTATTGTGAACGCTCACATTTAAATATATTTATTTTAACATTATTTCCGTTCTCGTTCTCGTTGTCATTACCGTTCCCGGTTTATTGTGAACCAGCCTTAATAATAATGAGAAATGTATTGCTATGTTCTATTCTTTTATTCCTTTACATTATTATTAGTATTAGCATTAATAGATTACTAGACGTAAATATACAACAAAAAAAGTATAGTATATAATATTCAAGAATCAAATCTGTTCCAAGACCAATTAAATTATTGTCACTTCACTTCAAAGATTCCAGCGTACATATACTGTACTTCCTAAAGGTAGATAAATTAATAACCAATTGACTTTCGGTTGGAATTCGAATGAACTTCTGATTATCTTTTGAAATTAGTAAGGAAATGGATAATACAACTAGGCTAAAACTGAAATAATAATAAATCAACTTACAAAAATAATTTTGGTCCTTAAAAGCCATAAGTAATTTCACTTCTAGATACCTTTTTAAAGATTTCATTTGTTTGTAAATTGCTTAATAATGTTACACTTACACTTATTATTTCTGCAACTCCACGTCTGTCATTGAAAAAATGTATGATACATAACTGTGAAGTCTCTTTTTGGCTCTTGTGTCCTAAATTTAAATAAGAAAAAACAAATGATTCAAGAAATGTGAGCTGGTGAAAATTAAATACTCAATTAATAAAATAATTACTACCAAAACAGTATTTTATTAATTGTGTACAAAAGATGGATTACACAGATCAGATGGCCAGAAATCATAGATTTATACACAACATACAGCATGAAACGATCATAAAAAAATGCTTTTTGTACATAATAACATCTTTCAAACGAAGTGAAATAGCAAATAAGTTCAATAAATATTATGCTAATAAGTAATAACTATAATTAATAATTATCTACAATAATACGGGAATAAAATAGTATATTGTTGAAATTAGGGGGTTATGGTTTATTACGTGTATTTATAATTTTAATTACTTTTTCTACATTTAATTATATTTTAATTTCTATTAGATTAGTTGGTGGTGTGGTTGTTAGTTTTATCTGTGTACGTCAGACTATTAAGGAAAAACTGAAAGAAATATTAAATCTACAATCTACTTTATATAACAATATTTAATCAAGAACTGAATATTACTATTAATTTATAAAACCCAAAACATCTCCAAGTCCAGACAATACACATGCTGATTTTCTTAAACATGTTGGCAAACAAGCAAACTCACTACTTTTATCTTGTAATCTCATCTAAAATACAATATCTGTCTGGAGAAAATCTATCATAACATCAATTTTGAAAGGCAATTATTCAACTAATACCTTTTCAAGTTATCGACAGATACCACTTACTAGTATGATAGCCAAAATTATGGAAGAGATGATTTCATAGATTGAATTGGTTCCTGGAATCTAGTAACTAACTTTCATCTTATTGAGTTGACTTTAGAAAATTGCATTCAACAAATGGACAGATTTTAAATTTTAGTCAAGATATTAAAGATATTTTAAACAGAAAACAAAACACCTTAACAATTTTAATTTATTTTCAAGGATCATATGGCTCTTTAGATATAAATCACTTAAGAAATTGCAAACTTAGGGTGTCCATGATAAAGTGTTGCACTGGGTCAGTGACTTGATTATTTGATTCATTGTCACAAATATGTAAATACAGACAGATTCATCTGGGCTTCCCACATTGTTGTTTTCAGGAATACATTTTCAAATATTAATGTCGATGGTCTAACTAAAGAAATAGATCTTATGATAATCTCATCATTTGCAGATAATATGGTTGTCTAGAACAAAAAATCACAGTCCACAAATATTAATAAACTGAGCCAAAATCCCATCAGACTTTTTGACTCTACTTGGAGAACTCAAACTTGCTCAATTAAGGGAAACTTTACTAATAAAACACAATCCCAAGTTATTTGAAAATGAATAGTATATAAGTTAACTTTAACAGATGATGTTAAGAAATGTGATACTTCTCCAGACATTTTAAAAATCATTAGAAACGATAAATGATCTGGTCAGTGAGTGACTACATACAGTATTTTTTATAGATGGATCCTGTTTACCAAGCCATAGATGTAGTGGTGTTGTAGTACAATACCAGTATATTCCCTTTTACAGGGAATTATATTCAAACACTTGTTTGCCCCATTTTAACCGTGACAACACTTTTTAGTTTTTTAAACATTCTGGTTATTGTATTGTGTTTATGTTTAGTGAAAGATTTTAGATAATGGCGCAAATAGCCATAGTAGCTGACGCGCTCTTTTTAAACGCCACTAACTAACTAACTTCAAACACTGACTAATTTTGATAGTGAAAATTTAGATACACTTTTAAGCTTACAAAGTCTCCAGTATCAACTTCATAAATCTGAGAAGGCTGTCATACTATCAGATTCAAAATCAGATATTCTCGCTGCAGTATTGGACGTAACAGCATGAAATCTCAATATTTTACAGTGTTTTAATATTTTAAGCAAAATGGTCGAATTACATCGACGACTGGTACTTCCGTGGATCCATGAACTTTATGGAGTGGGAGGTAATGAGGTAGCTGAAAGGTAGCAAAATTACTGTAAGGTTATCTATACCTGCATCTTACCACACTGTTAAAAGAATAACAAGATCAGAACATGACAATGTGGTAACAAAAATCGGAATGATTCTAAAGCAAATGAAAAAATTGCAATAGGCCATCCGGCATCAGCTCCACGATGGAGGAAAATCCTCAGAAGAAACCAACTAATCAGACCAAATAGGGGATCCAAACTACCCTCGAGTGCAGCTCTGAATTTGCAGGCCAACGAGTCTACCGACTAAGCTACATTGGTGGCTCTACTAAAAATATGAAGTACATGGCACTCAGATTATTAAATTGACAAAACTACACAATTATTCATCAGTTAAGCTATAAAATATAATACATAGCAAGCAAGTTAATTCAATTTAAAAGTATAAACAATTCAATCAGTTGAAATATACAGAAATTGATAATAAATATCATGCAAATTACTTCACATTACAAGCATAAACAATTCATCACTTGTGGTATACAGCCTACTATTTAATTTACAGCACATACAATTCATCAGTTAAGCTATAGGCCTACAGTCTACTATTCAATTTACAGCATATATAATTCATCAATTAAGCGAAACAAAAATATAGTACAATACATAGTAAAAATAATGCACCTAATTTAATAACTGAACTTCTATGAAAATCTACAGTGGCAGTACTCATATTATCACAGGCCATGATTGTCTCAAATATTTACAAATAACTGATATTTCAGAATCTCCCCATGCCATTTCTGAAATCTCAATGAAGATATGGATCATTGTCTTGACTGTTTAACTTTACACAGCTTTCAATCATCTGGTTAAATATTGGAGTGCAAGATAACAAATGACATCAACTGCTGAACACTTGGTATCAATCAACCAACAACTTCATTACAGTAAAGGGGGAAAAAAAAACTGAAAGAATTAATTGTATATAGGCACAACACATAAGACAAGGCCACTTCAGAACAGTAATTGGCAAGGCTCTGTTGTCTTAGGATTCTTATGTAGATTCAATTTCACCTGAAAGAAAAAAGTAGCATCTATAAGTATGCTTAATCATGAGAAATAAGAGAAACAGTTGCAATAGTAGTAGTAGTAGTAATGATAATAATAATAATAATAATGACTGTAAAGTATGGAAATTAATATTGCAATGTAATATCAAAAGGTGATTTCACACCATCAACTCTTATCATTTAGTACAACAAATCTATTATATTCAGTTGCAATCACCAGTAGCTGTTCTTTCCTACATTTTGTTGTTGGCTGATTTTTCACAAGTCTGCTATGATATGCAGCACTATCCATGACAATAATGCATTGCCCTAATGTTCTCAGGTCAACAACTGTGTTTGCACCCACTTCTCAACTACAGGGCTATTCATAGCACTATGGTAGTCCTGACTTTTCTTTCAGTTGCATGAAAAAATTAAATCAGCACCTGCAATAAAAATTATACCTGGGCATATAATTACGTCACATGAATTCACAGCATTTAAATAAAGAAAATAAAACATAACATAACATAACATGACATGAGATCCTCTTTGGTGAAAGGCTTTCCCACGTTTTTATTTAGTCACCAATTTTTATATTTTTGTACCCTGATTTAAAAAATTACTCTTGCCAAATTTATGTAAAATATAAATCAATATAACTTACCGAGTATAAATCCACCTTTTGTTCCGGCATCTAATCTTCCACCCTCATTTGTTGGTCTACGAATAACACCATTCATGTCACTGGAAACTTCACCTGGTTTATTTCATGAATAAGTGGGTGATCCTACTTAAAAAAAACAGAGAGAGAAAAGCAATTCACATTGACACTCTAAGAGACACAAAAATTTTAAAGACAGGAAAACTGTTCAAGAATTTTATAACTAACCTCTAGTTATAATATGAAACTATTAATTGCAAAACATGTTCCCACCTGAATTCATTACTAGTAGCCTATATTAATTGCAATTTCATATTCCACATAAGTGTTAATCTATTTGTTAATAAAAAATTCAATCACTCAATGTCTCACAATACATTGAAATTTACCATTCATAAAAATCCAAGTCTCATCCAAGAATACTACGGGTTTAGGGTTCTCACGCTCCACATTTCTTATATATTCTCTTAAAAACGAATAACATCACTTTCTCGTACATGTGTATAAGGATCCCCTTTGCTCCATAGAAATTTCATCTCTTTCAAAATTTTTTTCACTGATGATAAGGATACTCTAAATAAATATGTTTCATAATCATCATTCATATGTTCCAGAACTTTTGCTGCTGTTAGTACTTCCCCTGTAACAATAAATGAAAATTATGCCATATTTTTATACATATGACTAATATCAGAATTACATTGCATAAATCAACACAATAATTCCTGTAACTTCCCTACCTTTATGTAACTTGTCATAAATAAATCTCGCAATTGTATCTTTTGTAAAATCATCAGCATCAGTCACTGGATGTTTACGTAGTCTATGTTTTCCTGGTGTCACAAGTGGGGTCCCCTTCTGTGAATTTGTTATCACTTTCTTGGCTGTAGTAAAGCCAAGCTGTAATAACAAACAATAACATAACACTTCTAAAAATTGTTATATCATAAAATTCATGCATGATACCAACATTTACAGCTATATGAATAGAAAATGATCAACATGTTAGGTTGGGTCTACGATAGGTTTAAGTAGGCTAATATTTAGGTAATTCTCCAGAAAAGCTACATCAAAGAAGGCATAATTTTATTTTGTTTAATTGATTTCTGTGATATTTACATAGTGAGGAACACACAGCCACAAATACTTTCAGCACAAAAATCCTTTGACACTTACCTGTATATTCTAATGCATTGTTGTAGTCCCTCCCTCAAACTTGTTACTAATTACCAATATAACATGTGAGAGGTCCAGGACGAAGAGAAATGGTTAGTTTCCCAGTGGTGCGTCCTCGTCCTCTCGAGTGTTATATCTTAACAAGTACTTTGGGTGGCGTAGCTTTTCTGAAGAAACACCATATTTAATATTACTTAGACCAGTCATGAATAAATTATTCAGCCAGAGTCAACGTTCCTATGCTTTATAGAGTATGTTATATAGTTATTATATAAAACTGAATTATTTTTAAGCACCGTAACAGGCCAACATTCATGTAATATTTGCTGCAATATCAAGTTAATAATTACAATATGACTTGTATTTTCTTCGGCCGATGTGGCATGTAAATTGTGATCTGAACGGTTAATTTAATACCAAAAGAGAAAACTGGAAATTTACTTTCGTGCTGTTTGATTATTTGTTCGTCTAATTTGTAAATGTATTTAAGCTATCACCTACTGCAGTATTACAGTATCTTAAATGTATTTAGTTTGGCAATATGAAAATCACTGACTTGATTAAACATCTAGCCCTAACCTAAAAATTTGTTTTGTTTGACCACAATCATGAAATTATTAGTGCAAACTCCTAAAACTGAATACCACTTTGAAATGTATGCTTAAGAATACTTACTCCTAATAATTTTCCTATTCTGGTTGTAATTGCTGTCTCCGTTAGCATAATTCATTATCTTCTTTCTTCAACTCATTATACATGTGAACTACAGATTTCTGAAGCGTACTCTGAATGCCACACATTTTCTTCCTTGGAGGAGTCACTGCCACACTATTTCATTTTTTTGACATTGTAATAAAAATCTAAACACGAAAGAAATTCATTAAAATTTGAAATAATATTTCTATCCATTACCCACGTGCATTATCACGCCCAAGTATATTATATTTATTCGTACTTATCTGACTATTCTTGAATTATAACCACAACGCAACATATAAAATAACTATTATGTATTAATATTAATACTAATATTAATTAATTATTAATAAGTTCGAATTTCACTATCTTCCAGTAACCGGCTGAGATATCTAGTACAATTTTAATTTCATGGAACTCCAGTACCGGCAAATATTGTCGATATTTGCCTCAGCTGCCAACATACCAGTTACAAAATCACTACCATTTATAGTATTTGTCAGTATCGAAATTCGAAACGAAGTTGGCAAAAGAAAATTCAACTTTCAAACTAGAAAATCACCATAATCCACTAGCATTTGTAGTAATGGGGGAAAAATGGTTAGGTTTCACCCTTAGGGTATCAAGTTACCTGGTCTTCCCTATATACTGATACCACAAAAATGCGTACTTTAACTAGCCAAGCATCCATGATTAACAAAATTGCATGTTTTGAAGTTCATGTTGTCTTGACAACATTTCATTTTCACTACTCTCAATTCATTTTACAGCTCTACCAAACTAATCAGAACCAACTGCCGGACCCTGTATCTGGTAATAAAGACTCTAACTGTGAACAAATCACCATTGTGATGTAAATTACAACTGGATAACGCTATTATTGAACAAGTTATGCAGATAAATTATTTGAGAGTCACAATATCAAGCTTTGATTTTTGTAGAATATGAAGTAAGGGATCAAACGATTAAAGCATCAAGAGTGTCAGGGTATTTAAATGATTTCATATGGAAAAATAAATATCTAAAAACAAATAAAAAGATGAGTATAGAACACTATTGTAAGACCAATAATGACATATGCAGCAGAAACCAGAGTGGATACAGCAAAAACAAAGCAATTACTTGAAACAACGGAATTGAATATATTGAGAAGAATAATAGGAAAGACAAGAAGAGACAGTGTGAGAAGTAAGGAGATAAGAGAAGAATGTAATATACAAAGAATAGAAGAATGAATTATAAGGAGAAGAGAGGAATGGAAATCACATGTATCAAGAATGGGAGTTGATAGATTGGTAAGGAGAGGAGGACAAAAGGGTATACCTGAGGGAAGACGAGGCATTGGGAGACCAAGAAAAAGATGGCGAGATTCTATGTCTGGTTATTAACAAGCTTCAAACTCATACCAAAGAAGAAGAAATTTCAGTGAAAATAACGTACCCTGATTTTTATTGGGTTACAAGACAAGGAAAATATGTTTAGGGGAAAGAAAAACTGGGTAAAGTGGTTTTAGGAAGAAGGGGTCCAGGGAAAAAAATTATTTTGGAAGTATGTGTCCAGGGAAAGCTTTCTAAGGAAAAATGACCATGAACCGTTGAATTTTGTTTACACACAATATTTAAAAATCAACTGAGCTGAGAAGTATACATTTAAAATAAAATAAAATCGTTTTTGCTCCAAAACGAAATATATTTGATATTTTCATTTTGTATGATTCTCCGATAAGCACTTTGTAATATAATAATATTGAATGGGGCGAACCGTCTATACTTATCTAGTTTATACTTGCCGTCTATACTTATCTAGTTTATATTTGGATTAAACATTAACGTTTTCGGCACTTATGTGCCATTTTCAAATGCATGGAATTGCCTTATTACATGTTCAAATAGATACACCTTATGTGTGTGAAATATATGGTATGTACCCTTGATGATCTACCATCATTTACAAAATAATATCTAAATTAAATTAGCAAGTGTTTTTAATTTAATTTAGATATTATTTTGTAAACGATGGTAGATCATCAAGGGTACATACCATATATTTCACACACATAAGGTGTATCTATTTGAACATGTAATAAGGCAATTCCATGCATTTGAAAATGGCACATAAGTGCCGAAAACGTTAATGTTTAATCCAAATATAAACTAGATAAGTATAGACGGTTCGCCCAATTCAATATTATTATAAAATATATTTGAACTCTATGCCAAAATTTCACAATGTCGATTTACTGAAAATTGGCTGCAACAATTTTCACTTGATATTTTACATGGTAAACAGTCTTAAATGACTTGCCATAAAAAAGTATTCGGTTTATAGTAATTTTCTATTATTTACTTGCAGCATCTCATATAAGTTGAGAAGATTTTTTAAAACTGAAGGTTGACCGAAAGTTCACAGTTACGAAGAGTAGTTAAATTTCATTGAGGATAACTTCCTTTATTGTTATTATGTTTTGCAGACACAGCAGTGGAAACTGTATGACTGTGAATGAGTGCTTTGTAAGAATATGTTAACGTATAATTTTATGGATAATACTGTTTTTATTTGCTGCGTATAAGTGTAATGAATAAGTATTTGCCATTAATTTACTCCATTTACATTTCTTACAGGCCCTAAGGAACATCATTAATTCGTCATGTGATCAACCAATTGGTTACCCAATCTATGTCTCCCCTCTTACCACATCATATGCTGAGACCAATGAGCAGCTCTGTAGCATTGTTGGAGGTTCATTAAGTCTTGAAGCTATTAAGAAGACTGCTTTGAGATTGTGGAGGAGGTGTGTAAATCATTATTATTTTCTGCTTGGTGTTACACATTTAATAACATGTAATATAAACCAGCTGGGGCTGGAATATATTCCATTTATTCAGTTTTTGTCTACGGGGAGTCCTTTTACTCACTTTGATGGAGAAATTGCAGCAATCAACAGGGCATTAACACGACTTGTGCTTCAAATTAATATGTTAAAAACCGCTGTTATATTTAACGACTCAATTTCCGCAATCCAAGCCATAGCTTCAGTCAATATTCGTACAAATTCCAGAATTGCAGAAATTCGATCATCCATACACATACTGGTAAACAATATAAAAACTTTTATCTCCAATGGATCCCTGTTCATTGCGGTATTATGGCCAATGAGATTGCAGATTGACAAAGAAAGGAACTAAAATATTACAAGTACCCTTGAAAAAGATATCTTATCGCAGTGCCAAATTGTTCATACAAACATAATTTCAAATCAAAAGTTTAAAGAAATTTCAAGAAAACAGTAATAATAAATCTTGGTCAGTATTGCTTACTGAAAAAGAATATATACCTGATTCTCCTCAACATGATGCAGTAGCAAAATTTCGAATGCTAACTGGCCATGACTGTTTAGCAGCACACCTGTTTAAAATTGCAGTTTTTGATTCACCAAAATGCATCCTGTGTAACCTAGAAGACTCTTTGATAAATTAAGAATATGTACAAAAATGTCCAGCGTTGGTGTCCAATCTTCTGGATTCGAACTCTAAATTATACTGAGAAGCTAGAAGGCAAATGAAGAAGTTCTAAATGCCTGAGCAATAGATGATGCTGTTGTTGCTGCTGCTGCTGACATAAATTGGCTAGCGATTTTTTTAAAATATAGCTACCCCCAATTACATGTATAAAATTAAATAGGCCTAGTTAATAGAAAGTCAGCTGTTCAAATTTATGTAACTTTATTTCTCTCAACTCATATCAAACTGGCTTCAATATTGCGTAATAAAATTCATGTTTTAATTACGAATAATGATATACAATATATATATAGAGAGATGATTCCACTGTGTAGCAACTTATTTTCCGCTATAGTGTGAAGACCAAAGCATTGCTAGCTCTCTCCACACACATCTATATATATCATTTGAACTGGTAATGGAAATTACGGGAAAATGGCTGAACAGATTTTAATGAATGACTCCTCATTTTGTAGCTTGGAACCCAAAGATTTGCAGAAAAATATTAATTTTAAGTGAAATGTCAGTTTTCCTACATAATTTTACTATTTTCCAAAATCCATCTGTCGTCAGTTTTGAGAACTAATGGCTTTCTAGAATAAAACAAAACACACACACTACAATAAGCAATCTTACACGAAGACCATGACCTCTACAGGATTGCCAACATATTTAGAGCAAATCAGAACAAATTCTGTGACGACATAATGACAATAATATGTCGATCTTCATTTGTTTAATTTTTATAACTTCTCTATAATTGGTTATTAAAAACTTTCAAGACTTACTAAAAATAATTTACAGGTCTGATTCTGTGGTGTGTAATGTTCTGAGTACAGCTGTGTATTGAAAACTACGAAACTTGAGGAGGTTTGATGACATCACCATTAAAAGTGAAATATTATTATAGTTAATACCATGATGTGAGTATTTGTTACTAATATACCTATTAATGATACAGCCTATTGATGATATGAAGCTCAAACCTTTAAGTAGACGTAGAGAATATCTTAAATTAGATCTTCATTTCTTTAATTTACTGATTGATGGCTGTATAATATATACAGTATATGTTACTGAAAACTACAAAACTTACACAAGTTAAAATTATTGTTATTAAAAATGGAATATTTTCATAGTTATTAATCAAGTAGTGTGAGTCTTTTTCATAGATTTAATGGCAGTGTGATGTGGATATTTATATGCGTGATTCTCTCCAATATTGTCTGGAGAGAGCGCAAAAATTACAGTTCCTAAGGAAAGACCAAATGGTATTACTTACTGATAAAATAAGAGACATACAAGATTTTGTAGTCTCCAGATCTCTTAGCAGGATAAAATTATTCTATCCTCTACATTTTAAGATAGTTCACGAAACATGCAGCAGCTATACCAAGTTGCTATGTCTATTGTTTGAAAGCATGGCAAACCTGACATTTTCTTAACTCTCACCTACAATCCACAATGACCTGAAATAGCTACTACTGCTTTACTCCCACATGAAAAATCCACTGATCATTCTAACGTTGTTACTTGCGTTTATGCTTTTAAACTCAAAAACTGAAGATAGATAGGTTCAAGAAAAAGTATTTGGCATAAAAAAAAACATTCGGTTTACAGCAGAAAGCCGGAGAGAGCAGTCGCGTGTGCACAACTCGCTTACACAGTATAAAGGCTATTGGCCTGAGGAAGAAGAGAAGAATACAGTAAGAGAAGATGGAACAGTGGTTACAGAAAGAGACATCAGGAAAGGATAAAGTAAGTGAATTAAGTAGAGAGGAAAGGAATAATAATGCAGGCTTGAATCAAGTAGAAGAAGAAATGAAGAGCCAGGGTTTAGAAAACTTAAGACTAAAAGTAGAAAACATCTGTGAAAAGATAGAGAGAGAATAACATATTAAAGAAGAAGATGAGTGACTACGATCTCAAGTTGAGAAAAAATAACTTAATAATTTTCGGGGTCGAAGAAAGGGGCCGGGAAAAAGAGATGGATACTTTTGAGAAAGTGAGAGATTTATGTGAAGTGATCTTTAATATAGAGTTGAGAGACGAACATGTCGACCATACGTACAGATTAGGGAAAGGAAATAAAAGGCGTATCTTCTTGAGCTTTAAGAATACAAAAGTAAGGGCAGTTATTCTGAACAATCTAGGACGGCTCCAGGGTTCAGGAGTGAGGGTGGAAACAGATATGTCATTTGAAGTAAGAAATAGAAGAAAACAGCTACTACCTTATATGAAAGCAGCGAGGGCGAAGGGTCACTTTGCTAAAATGTACGAAGATAAACTGAAAGTGAATGGAAAATGGTATGATCTGGAGTTTTGCCTGAGGAATGAAGATCATCCAGAATTTGGACTAACGAGAAGAACGATAGAGGACAGTGGACATATTTCAACTCTGCAGAGAGAAGCAACGAGAAGACAACAGAGAGTCGATGTTAGCTACATAAGCGGAGGGAAGGAGAAGGAATGGAGGAAGAAAATCATCCCAACTTCAAGGACGGAACAAGTGATTGTCGCAGATCAACACATGGTAACAGAAGTGAATAGTAAGGAGTTCAGGAACCCACATACTGACATACGAGGAAGTGTAAAGGTGATGACACAACAAGGAGAAGATAAGTGTAACGTGATCATGCAGTGTAAGCGGATTCCTAGTCTCCATACGATGGCAGTAAGGTTAGCGCACTCCAGAAGGAATGCTGACAATAACAGAACAAGAAACACAGGCACTAGAAAAAGGGCGAGTGGGGATAAAAAGAGAAACCAAGAGTCAGGAAGTGATAGGGAAGAAAGTAGTGAAAAGATTAAGGGTGCGAGTGTAAGTGGAAATCTAGGATGTGAAAGTGAAAGCGTGGGGGGGGGGGGGGAAATAAAAGAGGAATAGAAGAAGAAGAAAGAAATAGAAAGAAAGACAGAGATAGAAATAAAGCAGAGACGAACAGTAAAGACAGGTCAGAACCTGCGACAGCTGAGGATATAGCAAAGGTATTAGATATGGTTAAAAAATGTGGGGATGTGATCAAAAAGTGCTAGTAAAGGGAAATTGTAAATGATAGAGAAGTATAGGGGAGAGAGAAATTGTATAAGCTGATGTGTAGAGATAAGTATAAGTATTTATAGGAAGTGAGACTAGTGTGAAAGGATTAGGTGTAAGTGGAATAATGAGAAAGTGAAAGTGAGCGCAAATAGGAATGAGTGAAAATAGTGAAAAAGGGTTAAGAGAAATGAACAAGTGACAGCATAAAATTAGTACTAACATTTGAACATTGGAACAGTAAATGAATATAAGAGAAAGATAGGAGAAAAGGTCAAAGAACAAATAGGGCAAATAATTCAATATGATAATTTATAGAGAATAAGTGAAATTGAAATTTTAGTGAATAGTAGTTAGAGGAAAAAGGGGGTTTGAAAGGCGTATATAATTTTAGATATATTAGGATTAATGATCAAATAGAGAATAGCAAATGAAATGTAGGAGAAATACTGAAGGGGATATTGAACAAGTAATAAAAAAAAAGGTACATAGTGTAATTGGGAGTATTTGTGTAGACGTGCACTGCAAATAATGTGTTACTGTAATATGTTAATGGTGGCACCGGATACAGAAATGTGAGGTACACCATTATATGTAAAGAAGTGCTGTGACCAAATATATCATATCATTTAAATAAAAAAACCATTCAGAGAGCGTATGTTTCATTGTTATGGAAGCAAATAACTTTTAAAATGACTGGTAGGCCTATTCTTCATTGAAAATAAATCTGAAAAATTTTAATTTGAACTTCTAATGAACTTAGTTTGCAGCATTTGCCGCACAAGCCACTAGTATTATATAATTGTAGATTTGAGGCCTTTAACCAATTCAGTATGGTGTAGATAGTGAATGAAAAATTTCGCGACCACCAATTTCGCGATTTTTTGAGAAAAATATTTACTGTAATTATTGAATATTGAAAAATATTTTTCAGCGATATATTTACTTCACACTTTTCACATGTACTAAACCCTGCTTAATGGCTAATAATATGCAATAATCTAAATGAATGATGTTCACAGAGTGCGGAGACGGTGTGGTGAGGGATGTTCCAGTGGAGGATCAGTGCCCCAAGATGATGGAGGTTTTGGAAATGAAGGGGTTTACGCCATGACTGCCTGCAACATCCACTCAGGTCTGTTACATGCTTCAGTTTATAACATACTCCATTTAACATTATAGTTCTCTACAATTTTTTTTACACTTAATGGAAAACAGGCATGAATTTTATTTTCTGTCGAGATTTTAGTGAGAAATATTATTCATCTTGATTACACAACTTTTAACACTGTATCACTTCGGAATATGTACGATAAGAACTTTCTTGTGTTAAATTTTAACGTACCATGTTAACATGTTTCGACCTATTTTGGGTCATCTTCAGAACTGGTCGTTGTTGGTCTTGGCACCTCTTGTTTCCTGTGAGGGTGCGTTCGTAGTATAGAGTCAAAGAGTGTATGTGTTTTGAAATTGAGTTGTGTGTTGAGAATATTGTTGGGGTGTGTTTTCGTGTGTCTGTATATTTCATATTGTTCTAGTGTGTTGAGTTTCTGGCTTTTTGGTTGGATGTGCAGTATTTCCATGTCTATGTTGATGTCTCTGTAGGTGTGGTTGGCATTTGTGATGTGTTCTGCATATGTGGAGGTGTTTTGTAATTTTGTTATGGCTGTGATTTGTTCTTTGTAACGTGTTTGAAATGATCTGCCTGTCTGTCCTATGTAGAAGTTGTTGCAGGTGTTACAGAGTGACACATCAGAACACATCACAGCCATAACAAAATTACAAAACACCTCCACATATGCAGAACACATCACAAATGCCAACCACACCTACAGAGACATCATCACAGACATGGAAATACTGTACATCCAACCAAAAAGCCAGAAACTCAACACACTAGAACAATATGAAATATACAGACACACGAAAACACACCCCAACGATATTCTCAGCACACAACTCAATTTCAAAACACATACACTCTTTGACTCTACACTACGAATGCATCCTCACAGGAAACAAGAGGCGCCAAGACCAACAACGACCAGTTCTGAAGATGACCCAAAATAGGTCGAAACATGTTAACAAGGTACGTTAAAATTTAACACAAGAAAGTTCTTATTATACATATTCCGAAATATTATTTGTAATTAAATGTCATACTATGTATTCAAAAACTTAAATTTTATGTTATTTTTAATAAAAATGCAAAAATATCACGTGACTCAAACACCATGATATTTATGTGACATCAAAACATAGTATGGCAGCTATTTTTGAGTTTGATGCAGTGAAACAGTCTTTGCTTTGCTTTTTCTTTCCTATCAATTGCTTATTTGTCATCTGATGTGGAAATTTACTATGACATTTACCTTTGCAGAAAAGTTTGACACAAAAATCTTGTGTGTGTTGTATTTGGTCATGATGCAATAACACATTGCTCGGATTGCCTCTGTTTTGGACGTACTTTCACTTCACAATGCACTTGGCATTTTAGCACTTTACTAGGATGTATTCAACAGCATTATTCTCAATCTCATTATCATTACCTGAAATTCACTACATAATTCAGGCATAAAATGTGCACAAAATGAAAGCTAATCGCAGACTTTTTCTCCAAGAAATAGTGTGTGTGTGTATCCAATGCCTACCCACTTCACTTGCGTGATTCGGGTTCCGCATATTGCAGATAGATGGCAGAACTGTGACCCATTTTCTAATTGTACAACACTTCGGCGGGTCACACTATACATGTGTATTATCTGTGGAGAGTTATGTCGTGTACTAGGGTGAGTGTATGTGTAAGTGTAATGTCTGGAATGAGTGATGAAGATGAAGATGAGGAAGGGAGAAGGGAAACCTGGTGCCGGCACATAGCCTACTCCTGTCGAATAGCACCAAGGGGCCGCCAGGCTTAATGTCCAAGAAATAGTGTAGATAGTGTTCTAATAAAGGTGCATTCAGTGTAGTCAATAATAATCATTCTGTTGTTTGTTTTATATACTATTTAAGCAAACAGTAGATTTCTTTATCGTAAGTTTACAAACATGAATAAAATAAATTACGAGACATGTCCATTATGATTTTACATTATTTAAGATAATTGTTAAAAATTAAATATATCGTTTATGTGGGTATTTTGCCCTTCAATTGTCTAGGGAACAATGGAATGTGTCCTTAACACTGCTACATTTATTATATGCCTAAATACGGTAATTTTTATGGTTTCCCGGTATTACTGTTTTCCTGTATTTATCATTTTTGTTCCCTGTTCCCCTAAAAAACGATGGATCGAGGTTTCACTGTAATATGCAGAAAGCCTGGTTCATTGATAGTTTCAGAAATACAGTAAACCCTTGAATTAATGGACCTTGGGAGCAAGGAGTTGTCAGTACGTTAAATCAAATTGCGAATTTTTAAAATCAGTATTTTTTTTAATATAACACTATAATTTGAATATATTAATGTTATATGTTAAATATAAATACATTTTATCTCACTGCACACAACATGCTTCAGCTGGTGACCAATCAATGATGATTGCATGGCTCAAAATTACATCACCGTGTCACACAGGACTACATTTTATATAACTACATAAAGTGTGCTTCCACTGGCAACTAAAATAATAATAATAATAATAATAATAATAATAATAATAATAATAATAATAATAATAATAATATACTAAAATTAAAAAATATAATAATAAAAATGTCCGAAAACATTGTCCATTAAGTTGAAGTCCATTGAATCCAGTTCCATTAAATCGAGGATTTACTGTATTAACAGAGGCAAAAAAAACCGTACAAAATATGAAAGAATATTAATATTTTTACGAAATATGAAAATTTTACCAAAACATTATGAAATATGAAATGTTTTACTTTAATTGCATTTTGCACATTATGTTCAGGTTATGCAGCCCACCCCTCCAGTGGGCACAACACGTCAGGTAGTCAGTCAATGGACAGCTGTCAGATAGGAGGGAGTATGGGAAGAGGAGGCTCTCTAGGACGTGGTGGCTCACTTGGAGGCAACAGAGGTAGCATAGCCTCTGTAGGGAAACCGTCATCTTCAACCTTGGCTAGTCTCGCAGGACTCTTATCTGCAGCTGAATCAGGAGCAAAAGCAGGAAGTTCATTCAGTCAGGGCAGTATGGGAAGTCACAAAAGAGAAGAAAAAGAAACTGAAACTATGGAAAGTAACAACCACGTAGCAGAAAAGGAACCTGTTTTTCAAAGAGTGCGAGTAAGTTCATATAATCATTTACAATGTAAGTTACAAATTAAAAATCTAAATAAATAAAATTACTATCAGTCAGAGAGAAAAATCGATGTTATGAAGGTGATGCATACTTTCTCATTACAAATTTTGTGCGTTTCATAACAATTCGCTTCTCTTTTGTCACAAGTCAGTTTCGACCAAGCAGGATGGCTCATTGTTAATGCACTGGACTCGCATTCCAGAGGTCACAGGTTCGATCCCTAGTGTCGACTAATCAGATCGAGGTTTTTCTGTGGTTTTCCACGACTGAATGTAACTAATTTTCAGTTAAACAAAAGGCAAACATCGGATTGGACCCCAATTATTACGAAATAATAGATACAGTACGACAGCAACAAGTATTCCCATTAATAAACTACAGACAATCACAATATGACCTTCAAGTTAAAGCGAGTGTAAATAAAAGAAGGTAACAAATATCAATTTTGTTAATATAACATCTTGAGCTACATTTACAGCTCTTCTTTCCGAATTCTTCCAACTGGCCATGATGTCATTTTTTCGAATGTGTCTGTTGTTTTTCCCATAGCTTAATTACTAAATATGTTGCAAGATTGTAAAATATCATTTAATTTCAAGAGTTTAAAACTTTCATTGGTTAGAATGCACTTTCTATAAATGGAAAGATCTTACTTCTTTTATTCTCTTATTTTTAACCTTTACTTACGTTCTATTTATTTTTTATTTATTTATTTACTAATTTAGTTAAAACAAACAACAAGAATAATATTACTTGTACAATACAATTTAATAATGGCAATATTTAGTGTAATACATAACTAGTCAGCGATATATGCAATGGAGGGGGAAGGGAACTGGCCACCCTACCCCAAATCTCCTGCCCCAATTGCCTCATGAGTGATGCCTTGTTAGTGTCACTTGTGTGGTCCAGACCTGTCTTTGGACAGTAGACTAAACAATGTCAATATTTTAATTGTAGATTCAAGATCCAAATCAAGTATTTGATGCAATTAATCTTGGTCGCCGAATTGATGTGGTCTGGCCCGATGAGAAGATGAGAGCTCGTGGGGGACGTTCTCATTGGCGAGACTGGTTGCCAGAGAAGGGTATGGAAGGACAGGTAAGCTTCATTTTGTTGCTTCAGTATTGATTTTATGAGGAAAACAGTATACAGTGGAACATTGGTTGCCAAGTTACTGTTGAATAATTATAGTATATTTGTGCATTTTGAATTTTATTAAATAATGAACACCGAACAAAATACCCCTTACTTCTCGTGAAAAACAACAACTGAATAGACTACAGTGGACTATAGTGGACTTTATGTTGTCAGCAAACAGCTGGATACATTAAGCAGATTGATTGATTGATTGAATTTTATTAAATATTACAGTATATTCGCGTATGTACTCAACATGCTTGCTTCATGTCGACATGATATCTTACCTGTAAATGACGTCATAGCAGATACTGTGTTAGTCCTCTTTGATATAACAAAGTTTTATTAACAAATTGTATCAAAACACGTGACATCTCTTGTACTTCGGATGTGGCAAGCAATTGAGGATGGGAAGTGAGTGAAAATTGTTGCAGGTTTTCATTAATTATGTAACAATGTAAAATACTCACTTTGAAATAAAATAGATAGAAAACTCTTTTATTTTCTCTTCAGTTTACATATAGGTTTGTCTTTATCTTTTACACCCACCGAATTACTGACATTTAACAATGTTATGTGTAAGTGTGACTCATAATTTGTATCTAACCCAAGATCATAGATAAACATTATTCAACTCTAAAAAGTCCTGATATGCCTGTATAATCAGTCTTCTTAATGTATCGAGCTGTTTGCTGACAACCTAAAGTCCACTATAGTCCACTGTAGTCTATTCAGTTGTTGTTTTTCACGTGAAATGAGGGGTATTTTGATAGGTGTTCATTATAGATGGCTCTTGCTAGTAGCCAGAGTTGGGGTGTAGTCAATATATACTGCAGGGCTGTGTCTTCTGCAACTGGTACTGATGATTATAATTTATTTCTTTTGTGGTTTATGGATGGACAGTATAAAAGAATGTGTTCCAGATCTTCATCATGACGCTAAATAACCTAGTTGTTGATACAGTGTCGTAAATTAACCCAATAAAATAAAAATAAATATTCATCATCATTATTACACCACAGATAAGTAGGATTATCAGAAATAATGTGAAATCAGTGTAATTGTGTGACAATATGACCTGTTCTGGCTCTTGTTAAAAATGTTTGAATATGTCTGGACAAGTTTTTGTACATTTCCAGGTCATTTGGTTTCTTTTGTACAGACTGTAAAATTTTTCCTTTGTCAGAAGAGAGCAATTGTTGATCCATAGGTTTATAAAATGAGACTTTACTGAAGCAAAAGCACTGTATAGAGATATCACTTCAGGAGGTCTTGGTTGCAAATATATTGCCTGTTTTGCAATATTATCGACTTTCTCGTTTCCAGGTATACCACAATGACTAGGTATCCATTGAAATGTTATTTCCTTGTGGAGTTTTTTTAGTTTATTTAGTTGTTTCTGAATTGGAATAATTCTATGTGCATATAGGTTTGGTACATATTTAATTATATTAAATAAGCCCCCTTGGAGTCGGTAAGTATGCAAATAGATTTTTCAGAAATTTGAGTTACACACTGAAGAGCAGCATCAATAGCTAGCAATTCAGTGTCAAGACTGGAGGAGGATGAACATGGTATGAAATAACTTTATTGGTATTTTGGAATATAATACCCTGCTTCTGATGTCCCATTATTAGGATTTAGAGATCCATCTGTATAAATTTGAAGGTGATTGCTTTGCACACAAAATCCATTTCCTGTATACACTTGGGACTTTGTCCTTGTTCGAAAACGAATAATAACTAATATTTTCATTTTTCCTGGTAGTATTAGTCCAGCCGTAAACACTGCAAAAAGGCATTGTTGCCGCAAATAAACATCAGTCAGTCAGGAATAATTAAACAGTATGCACATCAATTTCACTCAGTCAGTCAGTAATATTACAGTATAATTAAACAGCTGAATATGTTTTGTATGCACACCACAAGCTCACTCACTCACAGCCACAGCAATAAATAACACTGAACTCTTCTGCATGCGTTTTTCACAGCCAAAACCAACAATAACACTGAAATGTTAGCTGCTGGCTGTCTTACCACCGAGGGTGACAAGCCATGCTTATCTCACAGTGACATCATTACAGCGAACAACTGCTGCTTTAGTGCCTTGTAGATTGAGAATGGTGTCGTATTTCGAGTTGCAGTCTTCAATACTGCTATGAGCTACACATCCTCTACATCAGCGTTTCCCAAAGTGTGGGTCGCGACCCCCAGGGAGAGGTTGTATAAGGGATTGGGAGGGGTCGCGAGATTATTTACAAAATAAGTAAAAAAGTTTCTTATTAACATTTTTTTATATTTACAAACACAAACAATATTGAACATAATAAAAAATGTTTCAGTAGTTAAAAAGTAAAAAATAATTAATGTGCCTGTTTTTCAGAAAGTAGCTTCTCAAATCTTTTTTGTTTCTTTTTTTTTTATTTAACATCTGCCACATTTACAATCTGTCTACAATAGACAATAAGTAAATATTATAAAAGAATATGACATGAGTGAAGATGTTATCCCATGACAACACTCCAAAAGAAAAATAACAATGTTTCAAATAGCTGTAGTAAAAATGAATGGAAGGTCAAGAGCATTGGTCCTTTTAAGTCTTCTTATTATTTGACTGTTATCCAGCAAATTTAATGCATAATGATTGGGATGTTGATTTAATCGGTGCAGGTATTTTTACTGAACTTAGAGATTTCTTCTTTCACAGTTGAAATGTTTAGGTCATGATGAATGACATCATTATGGACATACCGTGGTGCAGTGACAATGGAACGTAAAGTTTTAGACTGATACCTCTGCAGTATTTCAATGTTTGAGTTGCTAGCAGTTCCCCACAGCTGAATGCCGTATGTCCAGATTGGTTTTAGTACGACTTTATAAACAAGAAGTTTATTTTCTAATGACAGTTTTGACTTAGGTCCCAATAACCAATAGATTTTTGATGTTTTCAAATTTAATTCTCTACGTTTAGTTTCAATATATTTACGCCATGTTAATCGGCGATCTAAATGCATACCTGAATATTTAACATCGTCTGCTTCGTGAAGTTCTTTGTTGTAAAGTGTTACAGGAGGACAGTTTTCAGTTCTGGTTCCAAAAGCTTCTCAAATCTGGACTCAGCATTCCATACACACAATGATATCATTTTAAAATTCAAGGAAAATTTTAAGAATTGCGTATTTTTACAAGCTCGAGGTATTCTTGCATTCTTTTGATCCAAAATTGGTCTACACTTTGCGAAAAAATTATAATTTAAACATTCCATTTCTAGGTATATGTTTAATTGGGATTTTCCTTCATATTTTCTGGAATTACTAGTTGAACGCAACTGCCTAAAAATGGATTCATAATCTTTGTGATAGTCGTAATTGTTTTGAGTTTCTTCCAGAATGTACTCAAAAATTTGTTCATTAAAACTGTGGAAACTTGGTTGTATGTCCGCAAAAACACAGTATTTGTCTTATCATATGTAACAAAATTTTCTGTGAGCTCTTTAATACACTGGAATGAATCAAATATATTTTTGTCAAATGATATTGACCAGAAATCAAGTTTCTTTGTAAACAAGTTAATTTTATCTCTGGTTGTTATAATGTTAACATCTTGGCCTTGCAAACTATTATTCAAAATGCGTTCAGTCCATTTTTATGAAAGGACTTTACCCACTGGTCTACAGACTGAGCTTGTTTTCAAGTGATATACAAGTGGCGTTGTTTTGGAAGAAAAGAAACTTAAAATATAATGATAGAAAAAAAAATCATATGTAATATATGAATAAATAATAAAAATGGCCAAATGGACTGAGCGAGTTTTGGGACCACATTCTTCAATTGGGAAATAGGTTTGCATATATTCAGATTTCTCGTCTTGTATATTGAAAGTCAGGCAAAACTCTTTTCAACACGTTACCCCAAGAAAGCCATCTTCTGTGTGATAAAGAATATTTTCATATAATGAACCCATGCCTTCAGAAATTTTGCTGAAAATACGAGTTTGCAACACCCTTCTTGTGATGGAATTTACCACTTTGCATTGAACTAGTGCTGCAGTGCCATAGTGGTAATAGTTTGTAGTACTAGAAATGATGTTTACCTAATATTTCGTGTAATTGTTGCACCATATATAATTCAGTTTGGTCATACTTTGGATGGTATTCATTGATTTTGAGAAAAATTATCATTATTTTCGATTTTACAAGGATTTATAATTTTCGAATGAGGTTTAATACTGGTACGGAAAGGGAGGTGGGGGGGTCGCAAAAGAAAGTCTCGACCAAAAGTGGGTTGCTCTACTTTATATGAAAAAATATTTGTTTGGTTCAGCACTCCTTTAATTTGATCAGAAAAATTCGTAATATTTAATTTTTTTCTAATTAATCCTATATTAGTCCAGTAAAGTACATATATTCAGCAATATAACTACTGTTTTTGTCATCTAAACTTGCCTTTGTAAGACCTTTTCATCTTTTCCAGAAGCTTAACATGAGAGAGAGGAATAACAGAAAGAGTACATTTCACTTTACATTCTCTCATTTCCTGTTGTAAAATGTTTCTACCCACACATTGTTGTCATGGCTTTCGGTATTATCACAGTATAAGTATACATACAGTAAGGAAACTCTGTGTTAATAGAGCTATGACAACATGTTAGCTGAGCATCACTAATGTGACTGGTGGCGGATAACTATAACTAAATGCTCACTGTATCTGTTAACTTGGAAAAATAAATAAACACATCACAAAATATGTAATCTATATTAATAATAAATCTGTAACCGAAATTTTTCTGGTACTTTTCGCTTTTCCAAAAATAATTGGTGTTAACATGTCTAATTAACCATCCTGTAACTGAAAATCGCTTTTTTGAAATTTTTGTTTGTATGTATGTCTGTCTGTCTGGATGTTTGTTACCTTTTCACACAATAATGGCTGAACTGACTTATATGAAAGTTGAAATATAAATTAAGTTCGTTGTAACTTAGATTTTAGGCTATATAGCATTCAAAATACTTTATTTAAAAGGGGCTGATGAAATAAATCGAAATATCTCCCTTATTGATTTTCATGAAAAATATTACATAACAAAAGTTTTTTTTTTTTATTATTTCTGATAAGTTTTATTCCATGTAAAATTTTGATAGGACTAATATTACTATGATGTACCAAAGTATTAATACATAATGATATTTCCGTGCAGAAATTCTACATTACCATATGGCGAGATATATCTGTTTTAAAATAACATTGCTTTTTTATATCATGGCCACGTCAGATTAATATACGAGTAATAAAGATAAAACAAATGACTCTGCATTTATTTAAGGCTGCCTTGGAGTCCTTTGACAGCAATCGGATTAATATATGGATGATATGATATGTGTTTATAATATACTAAATATTATTATATTATAAAGAGAGAGTGTTTGTGTGTTTGTATGAGGCAATCTCAGGAAACTATAGATTTAAATAATTCTTTCATCATTGAAAAGTGTAGTTCCTTTATATTGACGTAGGCTTTATGCATAGCCATCTGTAGTCATGGCCCGGCCCATGCTATGTGGCAATGTCGCACAGCGGGTCCTGTCCTGTTGCACAGCTGTTAAAAACGAGCACATCACTTTTCTATTTCGAAACGAAATTGATTTATTATCTTTGATACTGAATGGCTGTTGACTTGCCACCATATTGTGAGCACTTTCTTTTAAGGTTACGTTTGTATTTTATTTTTGAGGGTTCAGTTAACGAAATAAAACTAAAATACTGTCATTAAATGCTTCTTTATTTAACCGGGTTTTTAATTTGCATGAAAAACTTATCTGCAATTTTCTTTTGTTGTTCAATTTGTCTGAGAACTCTTTCTTTGCTCTAGAGTAATTATTTAGCAATATGTTACTGACAGTGGATATGATATTCTCAATTACAATGTCATTCAAATGATCAGATCTCTTTGTTTTCATGTAAATTTGCAATCAAACTGTTGCCTTTTACGACTGCAAGTTTACCAAGAACTTCAATAACGTTCTTTTGGTGATTTGTTAACAAAAAATGTTCCTCATACTCTTTTGAAACCAGAGCCTGTACAATTCCAAGGACATGTTTGCATACATCTAAAACAAAATCAGAAGGCACAGACAGCTTACCTCTATTTATATCATTAAAGTATGCATCGTCACATGCATTTGTATTTATCAAAGCACACTTACAAGAGTTACATTTCATTTTTGCATTTACCTTGAATGAAACATAACCACAGATATAGAGAAATCCTGACTCATCACATTTTAAATTCCCTAAGTAGTCAGTATTTAAAATATCATAAAATAAATTATCTATTTCTTTCTCATTTTTCTGAATGTCGTTATTTTCCTCCAAACTTTCACTGGAAAGCCTCACCTGCCTGTATCTTGCTGAATGAAATCCTAAAACACTTTTAATCCCAATTTTTCTTTCAGCTTCTAATATCTGTGTCTCACTTATATTATAATTACCACCTGCTAGCTATCTGTATTGACCAAATCTAGACTCCAGATTGTCAGTCTGAAATTTAGCAGGTGAAACATATTTCACATTTAAATTATTTAGTGCATATACAATAATTTCTCTCAGCACATATGTGCAATGATGCAAGGCATTATATGTATCTAATGTCAAACAGTACATACTATGGTTTTTGTCGCTAATCTCTTTCCATTCCTTAAGCCAAGCCAAAAAATTAGTAAGAAAAGCCAATCTTACATCATCAATGCTTTCAAATGGTTTCTTTAGAGTATTGTTTGTCACAACATAAGTTAAAGATCTTTTTATGTTAACAAAAGACCACCAAATCAAAATCACATGAACAAAGTATGCTGTATCTGCAAAACCATGTTTCCTTAGAGCTGAGACAGTCATTTCATTAAAAATGTATACGACTAAATTTACCTTCTGCTGCTCAAATGTATTTGAATAAATAAATAATTTCACAAGCATGTCAGACTCCTTAACATACAAGCTTCGAATATCTGAAAATGAAACCTCTTTTATGTCATAACTTTCTTTTTCTGATTCTGCATTAGTCAGAGGATTTTCAAGATTTTACCAAAAGGGCACCTGAAATGCTTTTCTTGGGTTCTTAACATTGAGCCAGTTGTTGCGAATATTTTTAAATACATGCACACTATCATAAAAAAACAAAGATCTTTATGGGACAATTTTCAATTTGAAAGCAATAATTACTTTCTGAATCTTTTGTGAGTTCATTAAACATTACGCGATTCACCCTATTATTGTCAGTTATGACACACAATGTTTGCAATTCGCACAAATGTATTTCTTGTAAGATATACTTACACATTTCTGCTAAATATGACCCTGTAAGTTGTTTAACCAGCACAAGTCTCATCACCTCTTTGAAATTACCAAATGCAGCACTAATTAAAAAAGCTACGATGCTTTTCGCAAGATCATTTGTTTTATTTGCAGCAACCCCAAACAACCGTCCATTTTTATAGTCTACAGTTCCCTTTACGTGAATTTCATCTACTTGAAGATTCACAGTTTTTTCATTCTCTGTAAGTTGCCTAACAACATGTTTCAAGAAATGTGTATTCTCAGTTTCTGAAGAAGGGGATATTTGAAATGAGGAGGACAGTTTTCTTAGATATCAATGACCTGATGTTGTTCAGCCTAATGACATCATAACACTTCACACTCTGGATATAAATTAAGAAAGAATTTATAATTGTGGATACAACATACTTAGGTTTTTTCATAAATACTGGATCAAACTGATTACATAAAATATCTAACTTTTTTAAGCTGCTTTCATCACAGTTCTCATCATTTTGCAATAACAATAATTTCAGACTTTGTAGTGAGGTAGTAATTTGGGATACAATAATGCTTTTGTTGTTATCTGGTGAAACATAATAATCACAAAAATCTATTAGCGATGAAAGCTGACTCCATTCTGTAAGCAAAGAATTTCTACATATTACTAAGTTAGAAGTTGTACATCTTAAAGCCTCATTTGGTAGACGTCCACCATTCACATGCACTTCCACACTAAAATCACTGTTTATTCTAATGCTGGCAAATATTTTGAGAATATTAGTTATGTCTAGTTTATACACTATACAACAAGATTCGTTTTTAAATAGTGACCACACTTTTTTTTTATACTTTCTTTGATATATTTTCCAAAAAAAAAATCCTACACACTGTTTTCGTCTGTCTGTCTCTCTTCATCCTCCTTTTGCTTTTTAAGATGATTGTGAATTTTTTCTCTTTTCTGTTTCGGATTTTTCTGTTTGGTTCCACTTGCAATACTTAGATATGAAGGCAAATTTGGAAACACATTCGGAATTGCACCATCACACAAAACTGGATGATCACGTTTACGAAAACACGTCTTTCCGTCCTTGTCGACATATTTCTCAACAAAGCTCAAGTCATTTTCCTGAAAATGTTTCATACATACTACAGAGCTGTTGGTTGGTGACCATTCTGTCCATGGAACCGAACGAATCCATTTACTGTATAGTTCAGGATCTTTAGGAAACCGAAAACAACTTGTATATCCTTCTGCTTTAATTGTCTTATCGCAATTACTTACGCAACCCGGCACTACACATCTATCTGGCATGTTTATGAAATGTTGTTATCACAGACACCATAACAATGGAAATATTAACGCAAATACATGAGCAAGGAGAACGTCTTGCACTAAAAAACATGTTATGTTACTCAGCCAATAGGACGGGCTGCGACATTGCCACATTTACCAGGGCTGGGCCATGACTAGAGAGGGCTATGCTTTATGTCATTACAGAAGCTCATGAATGAATCGAGGACTGGGCACAAATGCATATAAGATAGGACTAAACAGAACTTCACACGCAGAAAACTTTATATACTGTCCAAACTAATAATTAGCTATATGTACTGCAGTTAAATTTAATGCTATTTGGAGGTACCATACTGAAATTTGATGTCTGATTTGCATTGTGTTTTTTATGAAAGAATGAAAGCCAGAGATTGAATAATCTATACTAATAATAAATCTGTAACCGAAATTTTTCGGGTAATTTTCGCTTTTCCAATAATAATAATAATAATAATAATAATAATAATAATAATAATAATAATAATAATAATAATAATAATAATGATTTATTTAACCTGGCACAGTTAAGGCCATATGGCCTTCTCTAACACTCAACCAGGATAATTGGTGTTAACATGTATAATTAACCATCCTGAAACCGAAAATCGCGTTTTTTAAATTTTTGTTTGTATGTCTGTCTGTCTGTCTGGATGTTTGTTACCTTTTCATGCGATAATAGCTGAACTGATTTATATGGAAATTGGAATATAAATTAAGGTTGTTGTAACTTAGATTTTAGGCTATATGGCATTCAAAATACTTTATTTAAAAGGGGGTGGGGGTTATAAGGGGACCTGAATTAAATAAATCGAAATATCTCCCTTATTATTGATTTTCATGAAAAATGTTGTGTAACAAAAGTTTCTTTAAAAATGATTTCCGATAAGTTTTATTCTATGCAAAATTTTGATAGGAATGATATTTAAGGACATACATTAGTTTTAAAATAACAATGCTTTTTGTGCCATGGCCATCTCAGATTATACGAGTAATAAAGATAAAACAAATGACTGCATTTATTTAAAGCAGTCTTGGACAACAATCGAATTAATATTCATAACCCATTTATATGGATGACATTCATATGTGTTTATAATATACTAAATATTAACTTATTATAAATAGAGAGTGTTTGTATGAGAATCGATTTGGATAATTCTTTCATCATTGGAAAGTGTAGTTCCTTCAGATGAACGTTATGCTTTATGTAACTACAGAAGCTCCAGAGTAAATCGAGGACTGGGCACAAATGCATGATAAGGTATGATTAAAACAGACTCTTACACATAGAAAACTTGATATACTGTCGAAACTATGAATGAGTGATATGTAGTTAAATTTAATGATATTAGAAGGTAATAAAATTTTATGTCTGCTTTGCATTGCATTTATTTATGAACCAATGATAGGGATGGAATAATTTTACAAATATATTGTACATGCGACACATACATATTAAGTGTTAATTATTCAGTAAGATAACGGTACATATTTTTATTGCTTAATTACATATTTGAGTGAACTACGGTAATGTATATTTAAACTTTATTTAGTCCATGTAAAATATTACTTTTTACTAGATTTTTTTTTTGTCCATGAAATATAATCGTATTTTTACGAATGTTGTCATGAAATGGCGTTCTTTTGTTTATTATGTACCGGTACCCACATTTGTTTCCTATGGTTCTTAAAATAATGTTTTTTAATGTGTTTTTATTTACATAAACAAAACTGCGCTATGATGCCAACAAATAATTACCTTCGTACACAATCCCACTATATTCATATTGGTTTGGAATGGTTTGTTAAGGAATGTATTCAAGACTAATTTAGAAACATGTTAAACGAATTATTCTTGCACCGAAAAACGGATGCTCCCTGGACAAATAGTGGTATTTCAATAAGTAATTACTTCATAGTTCCATCTGGTATTGTATCACGTTATGACTGAGGTACCTATTGTTAATTGTTTTTACTCATAAAATTAAGCTATAACAAGCAGAGTATGTAAGATCTCGCTTGCAGAGGGGTGGAGTTCGAGGTTTGAGGTGGCATACACACCACAAATCGTGCTGAAGATGTCGTTTTGCTAATTATTCAATATGAAGTGTTGTGCACTATACAGAACTCTTACCTATTAAGTATATAACCTTCTCAGTGATCACATCGTGTCTGTAGAGTAGTGTGTTATAATTCTGAGGTTATTTTCATTGATTTAAGTATGTTGTGGTGTGAGAGGATACGAAGTTTCGTCTTATTTTGTTATGTAGGTTGGAAATTAATAAATAATGTGTCCCATTTTGGATAATATATACCAGAGAGCATTCGTCTACATAATGTAGATCGACCGGGTGACATGCGACCGGCAAACCGTCTCGCAAACCGTCTCGGCAGTTTTATTATTACTGAACTTACCTGCAATATAAGAGGTGTTGGAAATGATGACCTTCTGCTGCAATACATCTTTGATATCTTTTAAGGATTTTAATGGCTTCATATGCTGTGGTTTTAGATACACCAATTTTTTGCGCGAGATGACCGATATTTTTATGAGGTGTGATCCAATCTTTCTCATATTTCATTCAGTTTTTCCTCAGCAAGTACACAGCGTGGTATTTTGCTCCTTTTATTCAATATTGACTCAGTTTCTCTAAATGTTTAATGAGGTTATAGTCTTGATATGTGGAACAGTAACATTATAAAATCTTCTTGCAAATCATCTTTTCGCCTTTCCACAATCACTCTATTCCGATAAGTCTCTACCATGAAAATTCTTTGCTTTAATGTAAATTTTAAATTTCTGTCAATGATATTAAATTTATTTATAAGAAGATGTGCAGCAAAGTGCACGGATACGGCTAGTATTAAATAAAATGATGCACATTATTGTGTGTCTGACATCTTTAATTTAAATCAATTTAAACAAAGGAACACTATGGAAAACACAGAATTTTACTTCAGAACTGGCAATATGGCACTAATTTCAAATGTCACAACCTTTAAAAATGTATTACAGGCCCTATTATTACTAGTTTAATGACTCCAAAATGAGTCATTGAAAGGTTAATATCACTGATTTTATTAAAAATAAAACGTGATACATCACTAGAACAGAAATATCATTATTACCCCAGTACACAATAAATTCAATATATTCAACAATCATCAACAAAAAATAGGTAAATACCCATACCAATAATCGACAAAAACTGTAATTCACACTTTTAACAAGACTGAGAGCTTTGGAACTTTAGATAAGCAAAAGTTTAGGATTTTTAAAGAACTCATTTAAGCTTCGTATTCAACACTCCAGTTGAAAAATGTAAATATACAAGATGTCCAAGAATACTGCTGGTACAGCAGTTTAGTTCTTTTTATAAGCACTCGTTTATACACGCTTTAACATCAATGTTACATCACGTGTGTAAAATCTTTGGGTATATCAGTAGCCCTTTGAGATTGTGTTTCTATTGTCGTGTGTTTCAAATGCTTGTGTTCATGTACCTAACTCATTTGGATTTTGTTTTAATATGTATGATAATTGTGATGAAGGCAGTGATAAATCATGGTATGTAAATTTCCAATCCGATGTTTGGTTTAGTGACTGAGAGAAATCATTAACAAAAAAAAAATCTAGTCAGATTGATCAGCTACAGAGTTCGAACACAGGACATTCCGAATGCGAGCCTCAAACATTATCGTCTGAGCCATCTTGCTCGGTTATACCAGTTTTAATTAATAAGTTCTTATTGAAATTCATAAACTAGCAGTTGTGGAAGTGTTCCATGCATGGACGACAACTTGCACTCAAATATTTTGTATTTTATTTTAGTAAATTCTCTCACCGAATATTTATAACCCATTTTTTACATCTGAAATCATTACAGCAGAATTTAACTTAGGAATTAAACGAAATAAAAAGATAAAAATCCGAGACTTAACCACATTAAGAATACATGCCAAGTGTAAGCCAGTAGCTCTATACTAAAATATGTAGGCCTACCAGTATGGATTTATATATATATATATATATATGTTTGGAGAAAGCGAAAAAATGCAATTTTGTATTTTGTCCTTTGCTGTTGTTGCAATTTAAAGCCTGAACAATACGGTCCTTTCAAAACCCTCATTCTTCTAATAAATCTTTCGCGTCTGTATCATCATGATTACATATAAACAGCTGAGTTTCCCAAAAGTGTTGGTTATTTACTGCTTGGATTGCTAGCTATATGCGTGCATATCTTTCTGGCAGAAAAAGTGGCGAAGTTTCCTTACTGTATGAATACCTATACTGCAGAATTATTATGTACTGTGTTTCATGTACACTTTCGAAATAATTAGACCATATAGAGATTTCACGTGAATATAAAATTAGTGTGCTTATTCATGTATGTACGTGAAAAAGTAGCTATTGTGTTCCATCTCATGCTCTGTTACATTACATTGTTTTATATTATGTTACATTCTCAGGTTTTGCCATGTCGCATTATTTTATTATAGCAGTCGGATATTCGTTTTGATTGTCTAGCACTTGACAGCAAAATTCATTGGCTCTTCTCAATAAAATTAGTCTCGACTTTTCTTTCAATTTGTGCATCCCATAGTAGTGTATCAGTAGAATCTTTACTCAGTGGCACTGGACAATAGATATTATGAATCAACTTGTTTTTACTTTTCTCCAGCTGAAGTCTTTCAATTTTTTATCAGAATAAAGACTACAGTAATGGCTATGGCGAGTCTAGACATAGCATTGTACTTTTATTCATTTTGTTAATGAAGTTATTTTTTTTTTTTTTTAGTTACATTATATTTGATTGGTTTGTGTGTGTTTTTCACTTGTAAGTCCACAAGAAACAAATTTCCATAGAACAGAATTTAGCAATCTTTATGCTTACCTATAAGGGAGTACTCACATTGAGCTGCTTTGCATCACATTACAAGCCTTCCAACATCTCATTTCCTTCACAAAAGGTTTTTGTGTTGGGATCCTGCAATTGTGTGTTTACAGGTGAAGCAACAATGTTGTTCAGTGAAGACACTCAACAGTAATTCTGTATTAATACCACGGTAATTTCATAAGTCATGGCAACTATATTATATCAGCCAATAAAGCTGCAGGAATAGAAATTCACTATATGCGATTGAAGGTCACTGGAATGTGCTTCGCAATGCTAGTACCAAATTGGATCCGGGTACAGGAGGCAAAGGGTAAGGGAAATTGAAAGATGCCTAAATAGAAATTATTGTTTTATTATGCACAAAAGGAAACAAAGTACATTACTCACAGCTAACAAACACCCTTCAAAATAATCCCCCAAGGCTTTCACACATTTTTGCCAATGATGATGCAAGTGTTGAATACCATCGGCTGTGTGCAATTTGTCTGTGTGTACCACCTCTCATCGAAACACTGTTAAGATGTCCTCCCTGTTTGCAAACTGCTTCCTACTCAGTGACTTCTTCAATTGTGGAATGAGATCAAAGTCGCATGAGATCAGGTGAGTAGAGAGGTTGTTCCAAGATCTCCCCCCCCCCCCTACCACTGCAAAAGGTTCCTGACAGGAGCTGTAGTATGGGCTGTTGCGTTATCATGGATGATTATGGCATTGTCCAGCAGTGTTGGACGTGTCCTCTGAATTGTACAATGCAGATGATACATCAGGAATGAGGAATGACCTGTAGTATTGGGCATTGATAGTGTGGTTCATAGTTCAGAATGATACTGACGAGCATTTCTGCTATGAAGAACTGCAATTTTCACGTATGGCCGCTCTTCAACTTTACTTACATCCATTTTGGAGCTCAGTCTCTAGCATACTAACTTTTGTGTGTCCTGTCAATTAGCCACCAATGCACACAGACGCAACCTGGCAGTGGCATCCTGTACAGTGTACAACAGGTATTCAAATGTATATACTGAACTAACCACATTTTCAGTTATTCAGAAGATTTAACATAGTGTTGTCATGACTTATGAAATGACCCTTTTATATGAACTGGAATTATTTAATTGGGTCTTTTGTTTAGTAGGATGAGACATTCTTTTGTAATATTGAGAAAAAATCTGAGTAAGTTTCTAGATGAAATACCATTTTGTGTAATTTGTTACTTCAATGCTCTTCCTCATTTTAGTTCATTGCTAAGAACTTCCTAAATTTATCAGTTCCTCAAATAAATTGATTGGTCAGGAAGATTCATTGATTGGCTTTCACACTCTCCCAATCTGAATCCGCTTAATTTTTACTTATGAGATAAACTTAAATACACTGTTTATCCACCATCAATTAGAAGTTGAAATTTTTTTGACAGTGTGTTGAACAAGCCAAGATGTAAGAGACCTCTTGGTAGACCTCATCTCCGTACCAAGTATATGATAATCTTTCTACAGTAGGAGAACGACAAGAAGATGCAGAGAACAGAGACAAATGGCGATATATCGTGAATGAGGCTAAAAACCTCTTAGGTTTTGAAATGCCCTAAATTGATTGATTGATTGATTGATTGATTGATTGATTGATTGATTGATTGTTTGTTTGTTTTGAACAAGGTTACCAAAGAAATTGACAGTCATAATTTAACTGAGAAAGAGATCTTTGATGAGATGCTGCAGGGTTTGTATTAAGATGCAATGAGCTATTTTGGCAGTTTAAGCATAAGTACTGTAACTCTCTTAATGCAATTTCAGATAGTTGGTGATATATTTTTATTATTTTAATTTTCTGAACTCGTCTGTATTCTGGTTTTATGAATCATTCTGTGGACTCAAGAAAAGACTGATTATTTTATTAAAGAAAAGTTTTATATGAGGAGCTTATTTTCAAAACGACTTTTGTCCATTCCCATAACTTTGTGGGGAAATCACGAAAAACATTTTTAGGTATAAAATTTCTTACCGGCTATACAAGAGACATATGAAACCAATGAGTTTCGGTGCTTTTAGAATCAAATGGAAACATGAAACTCTTTGATTCCAAGCTGGAACTAATATTTTATTGCAAATTTTTCTGTGGACAAGAGTCAGTTTGATTCCAATTAACTCTTTTAACGCAAGATTTGACTGGTTTAGAGGGCATTCTCAAACCGAATCGTGACAGTTGTATACAGAGTGATAATTGAAGAATGCATGGACACAGGAAGCTCATTTTCATTATCAAGTGAACAAGTGATGTTTTGAAAATGACTCCTCCTCATAAAGAATTGAAGAAAGATATTTCCAATATTGCTACCATCCTTCTTAATGACTTGATGCAAGAAATTTATTGTGAATATTGTTAGTAACGAAGATAATTCCATTTTCAAACTCCTCGGCCATGTGTAAGTAGTTTTTGTACATTCGATCTTTTTACTAATCCCACAAAAAGTAGTTGCTAATATTAAAGTATAATTTATTTTGGCTTGTGTTAAAGTATGGAGTATTAAGGTCATCAAGACTATTCAGTTTCAAAACGACTAGGATAACATAAGTAACCTTCTTCTTCTTCTTCCTCTTCTTCTTCTGGCAGCCTTCCTTTGGGATCCTCTGGCCCATTTGGAAAAAGAAGTAACGTCATTAAAATAATGCTACAAAATATTTATATTACTATTGTTAGTATGAGGTTTAGCTCATATTTTGTTCGAAAAACTGTTCTTTGAATTTTATCACACATCTCTTGAAAGATTGTTTCATATTGGGATGCATTTACAGTCTTCTTTAAAACATTGATCCAATAATAATGAGAGCAAAAAAAAAAAACACACATCACATTGTGCATTTTCTTGGATGCAGTAGACCGTCTTTGTGATGGTTCAGATTGTCTCTTCTTCATATTCATTGGTTTTGTTTTTCGACAATTTCATTGAGATGGAAATATGTCTTTTCTTAAACACTTCGAAGCCCAACCATTTAGTGACCTGTTTTTGTGCTTTTTCAAATTGCTCTCATCAGAATTGTGGTTCATATATTTCAAATATCACTGCCAATTTTAAAGAGGAGAGTTCAGTGAATGCTTTCATATGTAAACTAAATAAAATGACGTAATAAAGTTTACTTATATTTTATTTATAAAGAAAAAATTATTCCATAAAAGATTTTCAGACATAATGCACCTTTGTATGCAAAATTTGTAGCATTCTGGCCAGCAGAGTGGCATATTATTTTGTACCTCTCCCACCCATCCTCTCCTCTCTTCCCTTCTCTCCAATTCTCTCTCTTGTGAACGAACTTGACAGATTTTTGTTGATTTAGCCTGTGGCTGAACTTTCTGAGAATAATGTCTACCAATTTGCTGCTGTTGCTAATATTTCTTCCTGTCCAAATTTTGCACCTTTCTCTGTAAGCCTCTGGCCTGTCTGTTGCAGGAATTTTGGTGAATGACTTTTCTTTTCCTGAGCTTGAATCCAATGAAACAATCCGTATTACTTTCTTGTCCTTCAGAACCAGAATAATCACAATATTCTAAAGCATAAATGAAAAGCATGCACTATTTATGTAGCAATATTACAGTTAACTGTCGTAAAAGAAAAATAGGTGATCTAAAATTCGTAAGTTTTTTTATCACATGGAGTTGCAATAAAAAAGTGCAGATGTTAGCACAAACCACACTATTACTGAGAAATGTTTATGGAATGTGAAATCAATTCACTATTTTTCGAGATGTGTACGATGTTAAGAGATCTTAAAATTCCACCCTTTTTCAATCCTTGTGCACATTGTATTGTATTTATTAATATTCCATGGTATTCATACATTGCTTCAGAGCTAGAATATGGAAAAACTTAATACTACTATAAAGTCTTAATTTCTAGTCACAGTCTAGTTGAAATATATACAGAAGAGGTTTACAATATAGTCCACTAGTACAACACAGAGTTTTAGTATCAATTTCATGAAGTGTTGTTGAATGCCATAAATTCACCTACAGAATAAAAGGCATGAGAAATAAGGTACTTCTTTAATTTGGCCCTAAATAATCTTATGTTTTGAGTTTAATTTTTATATCGATAGGGAGGCTATTAAAAATTTTTACTGCCATATAATGCACTCCTTTTTGATAGCACGATAGACTTGCCGATGGAGTATGAAAGTCATTTTTTGACGCATATGTATGCTATGAACTGTTGAATTAGGCAGTTAGAAAGGTTTCACGATTGCATACGAGGAAGATTATTAATGAAAAAATATACTCACAAATCATGGGCATTATTTGTAGTTTTTTTGAAATAGTCCTACACTATTCCCTAGATTTGGCACCTACTATTATTCTAATTACTCTTTTTTGTAGTAGGAATATACTGTTACTATCTGTGGAATTTCCCCAGAATATTATTTCAAAACTTATTACCAAGTGGAAGTATGCAAACTATATTGTTTTTAAAGTATTGATATTTACTGTCTTTTGCATAGATCTAATAGCAAAACATACTGAATTTAGTTTGGGAGTAATTTCTTTAATATGATTTTTCGAATTTAACACATTATAGATATTTAAGCCAAGAAATTTGGTGGTTGTTGTTTCTAATAGGAACCTATTGTTAATTATTGCACTTGAAATTTGCGAGGTTGAATTTGAACAGGATTTAAATTGAATTAATGTTAGTTTTGTTACAATTTAATACTAATTTATTGACTGAGAACCAGTCACATATTTTGAAGAGAATTTCCTCTGTTGAAGATTGGAATGTGTTGGAGTTATTGACTGTAATTACTATACTTGTGTCATCTGCAAATAATATGGAATGACCTACATCTTTTATTAGGGGGGCAAGATCATAACCTTTTACTGCATAGTGTTCAGTAAGCAAACCAACAATCGATTTTAGGTTCTGTCTGTTTAGTTTGAGCAGTACAAAGCAATTACAGTTTTAACTTCAGTGATTAGCTATACTTTAAAATAATTGAATTATGGGATTGAGATTTTCATGATTATACTGGTATTTATTTTCTAATATCATTTTTCGTGTTGCATAGGTTGTGCATCGATGGGTTCCATCACACCGAGACCCCAACCGAAGATCTCATGTGGACCGGATCATTCTTTTAGTAAAAATTGATGATAACTATGTCCCTATTGCTGAGAGTGGAACTCAAGACTTGGGTGCAGAAGTATAGCACAAGACTTTGTGCCGCAGGCACAGACATAGGTCCAGGGTATCTCACGTGTGAGATAGCAGGATCCCAAAGAACATGATACTCTGTAACAAGCGGATTCTAAGTTTCAGAGGCACAAGAATAGAAGAGAAACATTCCTAGTAAAAATCTTATCTCAATGTCTGCTACTTAAATGGTCACGTGTTCCTACTTATGCGACGAGTGACTTATGTGACAGAAGGATGTAGCCATTTAGGAACATTACGTTTTCTGTCATTGGTATTATTTCTTGAAGGTGCTTGTTGAGTGTGTTTTCCATTAAAAATGCGGATAAGTGTCTCATAACAGTAACTGTGGGCAGAAACAACGGTATAAATATTTTGATGCTTGGAATGTTATCACAGTTACTTGTTAAACAATGAGTGTTTTATTATATTGCTAAAGTGAGAGAAGCGAGAGCTATACCAAATAACGTAACGAAGAAAAGGCTGTTCCCTTACATAGTAAATCATGATAATACATTCAGGGATGCAGCAAACGAATTAACATTGTTTGAGCATATATCAAGTATTACAAGACCACAAATGAAATGCTGGTTATGGCCATTTGTTTTAACTGGATTTTATCTTATCTCGTGAAGGTTGCGGGATACATATTAGCCCAATTGTAATAGCAGGTCATGATTAACTTTATTAGAAACAAGACACCATGAGTGCCAAGAATATATCATTGTCTTAAAATTGTTTGTATTGAATGTGTGCTTGCATTTGTGAATGTATGTACATGTGCATGTGTGTTTGTATATATATATATGCATGCACACACGTTACAGAACAGTGCATGACCATCAGTTCATTTGTGGCAAGGTGTTTTTGTAAGTAATGTATCCTTATTTCTAATGAACAATTGGAGACTGTTTTTATCGCCAATGATTGGTCGTATGCTTGGAATGTCTGTGAGAACTAATGGAATCGTGTAGTGTTATATTATAAGAAACTATTTATTATTCAGATATAAAAGAGCAAGGTTGTTATTATGTATCGACTACTTGTACAGAACGAGCAAAGCCATGTTACTAGCTTTTATACTTGTAGTTGTCTAGAGCTGATTATTTCACAGGATGCCTTATCAACTATCAGACTGAATCTAATATTTGAAGATAAGATAAAATAAATCCTTTTTTGTACAATTACAGACTAAAATTACTACAGATGTTCTTTAGAAAGATTAAAAAAGATATTTTAAAAAAGTAAGAATCAATAATCGAATTTGGCTGTGTGTCAAGAAGCCTCTGAAACTTGAAAAATGAAGTAGAAAATATTTGTGAATGTTTTTTATTGGCAAGTAAGCTTTTTGCCAGCATTTGCTCGATATTGTCATTGTTATTTCTTTATTTATATAGTCGTGTCTGGTGAAGGAGTGACAGAATGTAGGCTAATCCCTTACACTGATATAATTTTTTATTAACGGTTTTAAGACTAGAGAAGAGCAGCCAGTCAGAGACTGTGATAACAACTGACCACAGCCATAATCTTACTCATATTGTTATTTATTTACTTTTTTTTTTTGCCAGCACTTGCTTCTGTCATTTTTTTTTCTTCCCAGAATTTTTAAGACTGCAATGTTTTGTTGACTTATTCAAAATATAATTTATATATATTTTTACATGTTGTATCAATACACCTTCTTACCAGCTTCTTGCTTGTTCTAATTTTAAGGATGCTTCAATTTTTAACCTTTACAGAATAAGATACTCAGGTGGTCAGAAATTGGATTTGGAATAATGCTATACCTGTGATTGCCCCATGGGATTAACCACAAACAGTTCAGAATATGAATTTGTAAGGATTTATGGTTCATCATGAACACGCTAGAAAATATGTGTGTGAAAGAAGTAAGCAGGATGTACAATTTTTAAAATGGTTTTGGTAAATACTTTCTCAATATTAGTAAAATTTAGAGTATTAGTTAAAGAAGATTTTGCAATGCTATAACATATATATAAAAAAAATATATATATATACACATAATGCTGAAGCAAGTTACACCCAGTAGATCCCTTGTATCGTAGGATTTTAATACACGTATTAGTATTCATTACTGTCCACATTGCTGTCTTCTGAATATTGCTAGGGATAATCAGTTTATTACACTAACCTAACGAAATATTTTTTTTTTCTAGTCCACTGTACTCAGCAAAATTGTCTGTCATTGATAGAAACTACTGATGATGAACTGAGAGCTTGTGTGTTAAATCACAGAGCATCATTATTGTGTGAAATGAGCACTGAAAGCCTTTTCTTGCACGTATAGTAGCTGGAATGTGATGCTAACAATTCATCCACATATAGAGATCTTTGGCCCTTTATGCATACATATATGGCATACTTAGTTAGCCGTTTGGGAGAACTATTTGTCATATACTTGTTTTTCTAGACAGTAAAGAAATGTGAGAGTAATTTTCACTATAATACAAAATTTACATATCATAATATATTGGTCTCCTAATTAAAAAAAATATTAAAGAACATTTATGACAGAATTTTACTCCTTTTTAAATGAAGTATACACATTAATAGCTCCTTCGGGAATAACTGGGTGAAACTTTTTTCTTGACTAACATCGTAAGTATGTACATCTTCATATATTCGTACTGAATCCAGCATTCTAATCATACATTTCTTGAAGAGGAGATTTACAGTGTTTTTATAAGAATAGTTATGCAACAGATACCAGATGCTTGTACTTGTAGTCACGTGATATTGGAAAAATTATCCTGTAGAAGTATTTAAACTTTTAAACGTTCCGAAATCTATGAAGTAATATCGTACACTTAGCATTTTTGCTCTTTGTAGAACTGATGGACACAGTCTTTTCAGAAAGAAACTCAGGAATCATATCTTTGTAATGTACAGCTCTTGGTACATACAGTTGTACATAAAACCTAGCTTTATTACTAGTTTTCCTTCCAAATTGGTGGTACTAGTTTCCATGATTAATTTGACTCTATCCTTTTTCCCCCTCTCTTCCACATTGTGGGCTGGTTTCCAAAGAAAATTTATAGATTAGATTTTATATGCATATACTCGTATGTTTGTCTCAGAAACAAATTTTTAAAATGTAAGTCATGTTTAAAGAGTATAATGTTAATGAAGATTGCCATTCAAGAGACATTAAAATAAGAATTTTTATTTATTTATTTTTTATAGCAGATACATGATATAATTCAACTGTTTCCATAGGAGTGTTGTGCCAAAATTGTAAATTGCTTTATCAAATTAGACATTGCCTACACAGTAAGCCACATAGAGTTGTAGGTCTGCGTGTACAAATAATAATAATGAGAAATGTTGGAATGATGGTGGCAGGAAGTATCACAGTGTTGCATGAAAACCTGCTTCAATGCTGTCTTTATCTATCCACTTGAACTTCCACTTGAACTCATTGGTATTTGAACTAAAATGTCCAGTGTGGGAACCGATGCATCATTGTTTGGCTAACAGAGGATGTATAAATTATTATACATTAAAAGTAACGTTGTTAAGAATTTTATGAATGGAAGTAATATAAAGAAATAAATTGGTTCCGTATTGTATCAGAGTTAAATTATCTGTATCTAATAAATGCCTGAAGATTGGATACATCACCATGCCATTGGATCAGTTACAAAGTAATATTTTTGTGTTACAAAAATATAGCATTCAAAGCCTGTGCTCAGATTTGAGTCCTGTTTTGAAATTAAACTGCTTAATTTTAGCATAAACACTTCAAAAATCATATTTTTTGTTCTGTATTTCTCTCGCAGTCTCGTACGTCATTTATTGTTTCGAATTAATGATAAGAAAATATCCTGCTGCTTTCAGCCTCTTTTTCTTACCAGCATGTTAGTTTTTTAGTACCTTTTTTCACTCTCTGATGACCTATATAACTTAAATACCTCTTTCCTTATGGTATGTCAAGAAAATGTGATGGATGGCAAGGCAAGCATTTCCACACTAGGCAGTGAGAATGAGTTCTTAAGGGAAAATTTGTGAAAATAGAGCAAAGAGAATGGAGAGTGTGCTGAAGAAATCTATTACAGCACCATCTTTGGTACATAAATTTGGAATTTGATACACTTTGTTTTGAATTTTCATCTCATTTAATATTGCAACGTTTAGTCTGTTCTTTAAATATAATTTTGTAATTGGCTTTTTTTCCAGGGTATCCACATCCAAATTGAGGCCATATTTGAGCTTTTGTTTCTACAGCCTGATATGATTTAGACAAATTATGGAATACCCGTGATGTGAGGTTGACACAATGCCAGATTTCTAAGACAGCACCGGAAATCACATCCTTTTCCTTGGCAAGATTCGAACCCATGACCGTAGCTTTCATGCAATATTTAAAACTATGTGCTAATTTGTTAATCATCATGATCTTCTTCTTCTTCTTCGTCTTCAGACATTGGATACCAGTCTGTTGTGACTCCAAATTGGTCTCACCATCTTCTGTTAGGTGGCCCTATGTTTCTGTGCCCTTCCAGTCTGTAATTTAAAGCTCGTCTAGGTAGTCTCCCAGCTGGCATTCGATGTACATGGTCTAGCCATTTTTCTCTGTAAACGTCTACTCTTCTAATTTGTTACTAAAATCTGTAATTAGCATTTCATTGTCCATGGCAGTACAGTCCAGGATGAACCTTGGCTTTCTGCATTTTCTACCAGTGGTATTGGTTGAAGGAAATTTGTCTTCCACCTTTGGAATCCCATTTTGCATCTTCCTGGATTCCTTCTTCCCATTGCACTTTCAGTCTTCCTTCTTGGTACTTCTCTCCTGTGTCAGTTAACAGGATCTTCCTAACTGGATAACATCACTTGCCCACATAAGTCTGTGTAGCTTTATAAACTTTACAACGTCAGATTTATAAAACAGCTGATAAAACTTAAAATTGATTATATGATGCCATCTTTTTCTCTCGTGTATTTTTAAATTTTCTAGAGGATTTTCTGCTCACAATTCCCAGGCCTGATAGGACACTGTGTTTCTGCTATGTGTATACAGTAAGTATTGGAAACACTAATGTCTTTTAAAGAAACTCTCAAGTATTTCTTCATGAAAATCTATATTTTATGTACTTCATGTAATCATGAACTACATCTACTATCTGAATATAAATAAATGTTACTGTTTGTAAATCCAGATTTAACTTCCATCTGAAGAATTATCAAAAGTTATTTAAGCAGAATAGATATTCTTACATATAAATATTATAAATTATAAATAAATGTTTTTTTTTAATGTATACTGAGCACTGTCTTGCTATTTCTACTTGCCAAACTATACTATCCATGATCAGGTTCCTGTCCTCCATCTTCTGCTGCACTCCTTCATTACTTGATTATCGTGGTCTACCTCTCTTCTGCATCTTTAATATCATCCAGTATTAGAATTTGGCCGTCTTACTTTGCTCAAACAAAGAATATGCCTAAACTGCTTTGGTGTACAATCTATATCACCTTTCTTTATACATATTTATGTTCTAGACTCTGTTTATACTAGAAACTTGTGTGCTTTGCCAAGCTAGTTTATTTTTACAATTCGTAGTGGTTCTCTGTCCCTTTTACATGTAATTAATATGTTATTGGTTAATTCATGAAAGAATGGCCTCTTGTCAAAACCACCTTTTACTTTCTTATTAGAGAAAGTTTTGTGATAACTGCATAATATCTGTTTCGATATTTATGCGGAAATACATTTTTTTCAGAGTTCCATACAGTGGTTTGTAGATATACCATCTGTCTGTGTACTATTATTTCTCCTAAACTATTGGTGTTCTTCCCCCCCCCCCGTCTTTATATAAATTAATTTATCTGAGAATTATGGACATGAAATATAATATTTTAATAAACAGATAAATGGGTCTATGTGAAATGAAAAACACAATGGTACTCCACTTAAGTATTATTGTCAATCGATTTTCTTTGTGGTTTTTTGTATTATGCAGAAATAAAGTAGTAAATCTAGTAATGATGAATAAACGTTTAAGAGAAATTCATTATTATATACAAAGTTATATTTGCTTTTTCTTGCGAATTCAGCCCTAACTTTTCAAACCACAAGGATTCAACATACCAGGGTTGGTAGTAGAAATCAGGGTAGAATGTGGTCATTGTCCGATGATTTACAATCCCTTATAAATATATTTGTAACACATACGGTAGATGAATCACTGAAGCAAAGTCTTAAAAATTGAGAATTGGAAGAAAGGAATCTCAATTGCTCGTAAAATTTTAATGGTTTAAGATAGCTGTGAGCAGTATGGGATGGGATGAAAATAAATGCAAACAAGACGACCATGGTTATTGGAAGAAAAATAAAGAAGATAAACGTGCGAATTCTAAATGAGGCAGTAGAACAAGTGGACAGCTTCAAATACTTGGGGTGTACTATAAGCAGTAACATGAGCTGCTGCCAGGAAGTCAAAAGGAGGATAGCAATGGCAAAGGAAGCTCTTAATAGAAAGAGGAGCATCTTCTGCGGACCTCTGGATAAAGAACTGAGGAAGAGACTAGTGAAGTGCTTTGTGTGGAGTGTGGAATTGTATGGCGTAGAAACATGGACATTACAACGAAATGAAGAGAAACTACTAGAAGCATTTGAAATGTGGATATGGAGAAGACTAGAATCTGCCTACTGAGGGAATGGTGAACTGGAGAAAAGCTTGAGGCAAAAGACGATTTTTAAGTAGGTTATTTTACGACGCTTTATCAACATCTTAGGTATATCAGATGATAGACGATATATGGATCATATGTTGGGACTAAGAGGAAGGCAGGGAATAAGAAAGATTGAAGAACACTGGGTTTGCAGTGATAGACCTGCCATTAGGCAAAACACTATGAATGAATGAATGATATACATTTACAATAAGCATCATATGATAGGAAAAACCAAGTTAAAATTTGTACCATAAAATGGAGCAGAGGTCGAGTTTCAATTTTGGACTATCCCAAATGTTTTCAGTTGAAGTGGGAGGGTTTTCTGAGCTCCAGACGCAAACATTATGGCAGTTAACCTTTCCTAAAACATGGAATATTGCCTCATTGGAAAAGAAAATCTTTGTGACAAAATCAGGATCAACACCAAGACAATTAAGCATATCATTTGCATACCGCACTTCAGTGGGCTTGTCATTGGAGATTGCACTAGTTGCAATTTGTATGTGCTCGATGGTGTATAATTCAGTGAAATAATGTTTTCGGAATTTGTACCGCTCTTGAAGCTCATCTGAGTGACTTACGAGGCACCTATCAATGAAGCTCGAACATTTTCCACCATATCCTCTCATAGTTTACAGCTGCCACCATGTTTCTTCAACACATGTCCAGTAGCTAAAATGTGTCATCCTATTTCAGTGATCAGAACAGTGCACCCTCAGGCTAGCGTCTCTTACCCGTGGATATGACATTGCACTAGCATCCATCCGTGGCTGCTGGCAGGTATGCTGTCTTCTTGTCCCTTCTGCACGATTGAGCATATTTCATTGCACTCCTTGCACTTTACCGATTTCAGCGATTGCTGACAACCACTATCCTATTTCTTTATCCTTGCATTTGGTGCATCTCATCTGTACCTTCTGTGCACACTACAATATGAATTTAAACTTGATGAGTTTTCATGTCATATGAAATTTTTTAAATGTACATCTTAAGGGGAGATATACATCTTTAAGTATACTGAAAAATTGGTGAAATTCAGTATTTTTTTCCCTCAGCAATGAATAAATCTGTAACCTTAACATTTTATATGCTGAATATATACTATTTTTGCAGTTGTATAGTATTTTCAGATTTAGTGAAACTATTTGTTACGGGTTATTAAAAATACAAAATTACACCCGTAACTTTGTTTATTCAAACAGTTTCCCTGAAAACTCAAACAGTTTTAAGATATTGCAATGAATTGTATTTTATACAAACTTACCTACAACTATTGGTTTAACACTTATAGTTTATTTTAAAATATATATATTTTTGACCTAGGTAATAAAATTTTAAAAAATTTGACTTCAAATAGAAGTTAAAATAAAAAATATTTCTAATGAAGATATTTCAAAGATTCTATGTCATGTTCATATGACATTCAGGGATAAATAGGAAAAAGAATAAATATTAATATTTATGGAAATTATCAGGGAAATGGCATTTCAATGCACAAAATGCAGCTACCATCTTGAATTGCTAATTACCTATAACAGTAATAGTTGTACTAAATCTGAAAATAGTATACAATTGCGTATATTAAGTATATTAAATTTTAAGGTTACAGATTTATTCATTGCTGAGAAAAAATATTGAATTTCACTAATTGTTTAGTACTGTAAAGTATTTAAAGGTGTATATCCCCATTTAAATCATTAAAATTTTCCAGGCAATTGAAATTAGGTACATTCGAGTGGAACACCATATTATCACTAATATATCATTTCAATTGCTGATTTTCGTAAATATAATAATATTAAAATTGATTACAGTAGCTATTTTTTTGTAAATTTGTGAAAAATTAATTGTGTGTACTTAAACATTAAAATTCATAAATGAAGTAAAGTCTTAATTTTAGGAATTCCTTTTGTATGTGACTTACAAAATGAGTGCATCATTTTTTTTTACTATACTTCATCAACTGCTGTGATTATCTAGCATCTGAGTAAGGTGAAGGTGATAATGCCAGGAAAATGAGTCCACGCTCCAGCTCCGAAAGTTACCGAGCATTTGTTTAATGGGTCCAGGGAAACCCCCAGAAAAAACCTCAACCAAGTAACTTTCCCAACCAGGATTTGAACCGAGGCCTGCTCATTTCACGGTCAGACATGTTAACCATTACTCCACAGTGGTGGACTTAGTTGATATTAAATTTAAGCTTATTGTCACTAGAATTTATTATCACTAAGAGTAGATTGAATGGCAGCAGTAAGAAATATGATAGAGAAAGTAAGCAATGTTTTTGTCAAAGTAGCTAGCCTACTTAAATTAATTCTATAATGTGATTTCGTTTAGGCATCTCTTTTGAATAATAGGTAAACAAAGTGAACTATAAACAGTAGTATCATTTGTAATAACTTAATAAAGGCTAACTTGTTACAAATATGTAAAACATATGAGAAAGTATGTGTACATTTATGACCATTTTTTTTATAGTGGAGAAATCTAAAACTTAATTTTCATCAAAATCTGAAAATAATTGTTTTGCAACTTTTTCTGTACTTCGAAAAATGAGAAAATTACTTATGTCACTTATATGTTACCAGACTTCAGGGTTTATAAGGAACTGACTAAAGGGAAAAACAATTATGGGTTATTGAGGAGGAGAGATTTGTATTGAACATATTTAACTTTTGAAGTACTAGGTAAGTAATATGGATTCATTCAACGATAAAAAAAGTCTAGTATCATTCTAGTTTGTTTGGCTATTCGTAATGGCACCGAGAATAGGAAGAATAGTCAAGTGAGTTTAGCCATTTGTAACAGCCCGAACAAGTAGGATGGTCAGACAAGTGGATTTAACAATCTGCAACACCTTTATTAGTAGGAAGATCAATGTAGTAGACTTATCAATTTATATTAGTCTCAGCAAATTAAATTGCATTCGTCCTCGTTCTTTCTTTCCAACCTGAAGGGAAAAGTAGACCCAACCAATCAGACATTACATTTTCATCATCAGCAGTGGTAAAGTTCAACCTATAACCCTTCTTCTTTGGCTATCATCTTGAAGAGCATTTATGTTCGAGGCAAGGAATATTTACAGAATGATGTATCCTCCTGATGTATGATGCTGGCCCTTGACATCCCTCCACTGCTGAATTTATGAAAATAAGGTATTCTACTTTCCTTTTTTTCCTGATTTTAACCGCTTGAAGCATTGTATCGGGAGAAATGCAAAAAATCACCTAAGCTTCATGACTGTATGTACAAGACTGTGGTTTTACCTTTTAAATTACTTGAAAGTTTCATAGATCATTGTTCCTGTGTAAGAAATAATGTTATTTTTATATATTAATGAGTTTTACTTTTGAATAACTAAAAAAAAGTCATCATCATAACAATAATAATTATTTTTATTTATTTACAGAATTACAGTGTATATACATCTTCCTGTGACAAAAAATTTGATTTTTTTCTTCTCCACTCGTCCCTATCCATTCATTCCAATAAAATTCTTCCAGTTCTTTTTCTCTCATTGCTATTCTGATCTCTTGCATTCATAAATTTCGAGGAATACCTGTGTTTTTTTTATCCCGGGTGGATGTTATTCCAACACCTTTCAACCTTTCCACCTTTCCTCTTGCATTCTTCTCACATGTCCATTCAGTAATAATAATAATGTTCCATGCCATAGCGCTGTGCTTTAAGGCATCATGCTATGACCCGTGTTAATGGAATACACCTGGTTTGCGTCCTTACAGAGAAAGGATTTCCTCATGAAATTTCAACCACTGTCTGGGACCAGTGCCAGTCTAACATTGTGATGAATTTGGAGAGTCATGATAGGTAGCGAAATCCAATTTTGAAAACCAGCTATAACAGTTGGGGGGAGGGGGGGATAATCGTATTGTCTATACTATATCTCCTTTCTGGTTGGTCTTAGTCCTTCATGGGCTATTTACGCGACAGATTAATATTAGTAATAATACTTACTTACTTAATGGCTTTTAAGGAACCCGGAGGTTCATATAAGCCCGCCTTTGGTCCCTATCCTGAGCAAGATTAATCCAGTCTCTGTCATCATATCCCACCTCCCTCAAATCCATTTTAATATTATCTTCCCATCTACGTCTCGGCCTCCCAACTAACACACTATATCCATTTCTGGATTTGCCCATACCTGCTATATGTCCTGCCCATCTCAAACGTATGGATTTAATGCTCCTAATTATGCCAGGTGAAAGAATACAATGCGTGCAGTTCTGTGTTGTGTAACTTTCTCCCTTCTCCTGTAACTTCATTGCTCTTAGCCCCAAATATTTTCCTAAGCACCTTATTCTCAAATACCCTTAACCTATGTTCCTCTCTCAAAGTGAGAGTCCAAGTTTCACAACCATAAGGAACAACCAGTAATATAACTGTTTTATAAATTCTAACTTTCAGATTTTTTGACAACAGACTGGATGATAAAATCTTCTCAACCAAATAATAACAGGCATTTCCCATATTTATTCTGTGTTTAATATCCTCCCGAGTATCATTTATATTTGTTACTGTTGCTCCCAGGTATTTGAATTTTTCCACCTCTTCAAAGGATAAATTTCCAATTTTTATATTTCCATTTCGTACAATATTCTCGTCACGAGACATAATCATATACTTTGTCTTTTCAGGATTTACTTCCAAACCTATTTCTTTACTTACTTCAAATAAAATTTCCGTGTTTTCCCTAATCGTTAGTGAATTTTCTCCTAACATATTCACGTCATCCACATAGACAAGCAGCTGATGTAACCCTTTCAATTCCAAACCCTCTCTGTTATCCTGGATTTTCCTAATGGCATACTCTAGAGCAAAGTTAAAAAGTAAACGTGATAGTGCATCTCCCTGTTTTAGCCCACAGTAAATTGGAAACTCATCTCACAGAAACTGACGTATACAGACTCTGCTGTATGTTTCACTGAGACACATTTTAATTAATGGAACCAGTTTCTTGGGAATACCGAATTCAATAAGAATATCATATAAAACTTCTCTCTTAACTGAGTCATATGCCTTTTTGAGATCTATGAATAACTGATGCACTGAACCCTTATACTCATCTGTCGAATACAAAATATCTGATCAATAGTTGATCTATTACACCTAAAACCACACTGATGATCCCCAATAATTTCATCTACATACGGAGTTAATCTTCTCAAAAGAATATTGGACAAAATTTTGTAATATTAGTAATAATAATAGTAATAATATCATAATCATCTCCAAAATGTAACAGAAGAGAACAGAATCATAAGGACAGGAGAATACATTGAGTAAACCATGCACTGATGTGAAGAAGGGAGACAGATGATGTGGATGACCAGCAGCAATCTGGCTTCAGAATGTTAAAAATTCTATGCAACGATTTGACTCATCAGAAGAGGTTATATAATAGAGATGTTTTGAGGAGCTGTTTAAATTATGAGTATTGTAAGGCAGTTATAAAAAAATTATCTCGGATATTTATTATTATTATTATTTATTTTTTTTGTAATTGATGATGTACTCTTTGTATTTTTATTATATTCATTTAAAGAGAAACCTCAGTACTAAGAAAGGATCTCTTGTCAATTATAATAGTAATAATAGACGAAATATTGTTAGCATTTTCTTCTGATATTGTGAGCAATCTTAACTGCCACTTAAACGTCAGTATGCTATTTACTCCATATATACTCCAATCCATTTGACTCTCTTCTCTATTATTTTATTTCGAAGTCTATTGTACCAGCTTAACAACCCACCCAGCAGACACAACATTCACCAGAGGACTGCATTAGAAAGTTTTGCTCAGCAACACAGTGGTTAGCAGATAAGATACTAGCTAGAGTCGACGGCAGTTCAGAAGACGGTAGTTTGCTAGCGTTTGCATTGAGAGAGACAGATAGAGCAAGGCAGTGTACAACATTGCCACATCGTACTTCATGCGCATATGCAATACAAATAGTGCAGGAGAGAATTTAAATTATCAAAAGACAATAATGACCTTAGCTGTTGTTTACTGTAAGCATGACACCAAACAAACCCTCTTTCCTTCACTAACAATATTCTTTGCACATTTCTCAATTCCACACTACATGCTTCTGCAGTCATTTCTTGCACGTTGGCAATGTTGCAGTCTGCATCAAGATGGCCGGCAGGGTCCTGCTCGTCAATGTTTTTAAAATAATTATAGACCTTGGACACAATTTTCCACTCCTGCCTGTACAATACTTGTCTTTTTACAGTCTCTTCTTCCATTTATTTATCTTACACATACGCAGTAAATATTAGTTTTACTTATTCAATGTATTGAAACACTCACATGTGAACAAACGAACTCGGGAAATACTTGTTACAGACTGATTCTGATTGGTTCTACTGTACAAGCTTGTGACGTCATATGCCAGAAATGCTACGGCACATGTAGCAGCTGACCGCCTTCCGAAATGCCATCTAGTCTAGTGTACTGGAATGAGAACAGTTTGATTGACTTAACTCTACTAATGGAATGGTACTCAGTCAGTTAGAGGAGCACCTCTTACTTGATGCTAGTGATACACTACCAAAAATATTTTATTTTGACACTTGAAGAGAAAAATGCAGTGAAGTTGAAACTTCTTAACAGGGAGTGCAATTAATTAAGTAGGAATGAAAAATTAATATACTTGCATAAAGTAACTTTTAAAAGTATTCAACTCTCATGTTCTTTGACATGAAAAATGGTTTAGAATGTAAATACAGATAGTTTAGTTGCACATATGGGTCGAATTTATTATATTAACTAGTCTCTTGAAAATATTAATTCTGTCCATAATTTTACGCTTATAACAGTGAAGTAACATTCATTCATAGTGTTCTGCCCAAGGACAGGTCTTTCACTGCAAACTCAGCATGCTCCAGCCTTTCTTATTTTCTGCCTTCCTCTTTGTCTCCACAAGAATTTTTTTTATTGGTTTTGTACGAAATATTCATTTAGGGCAACATGTTAATTGCCGTATTTTTTTTTTTTTTCGAAAATTCATGACAAATTTTATTACCTACAAAAAGCATTAAATTTAACTACATCAATCATTCGTCTTGCAAAGTTGCCTTAAATAAATGCAGAGTCATTTGTTTTCACTTTATTATTATGTCTGATTGAAGCAGCACTGACATAAACACATTGTTATTTTAAAACTCATATATCTCGTTAACTATCTATCCTATCAACATTTTGCATGGAATAAAACTTGTCGGAAACATTTTTCAAAGACTCTTTTGTTATGTAACATTTTGCTAAAAAATCAATAATAAGGAGATATTTCGATTTATTTACTTCAGGCCCTATTGTAATTCATCTTAGAAAGTATGTAATTTTGAATGCCATGTAGCCTAAAATGTAAGTGGGAACTAGCCTAACTTATTTTACATACGAATTTTTGTAGAAATTGGTTCAGCCATTATCGAATGAAAAGCTAACAAACATACAGTACGATTATTTAATCCTGACAGTCGTCGGCAGTGTGTGCCTAGGTCAGGTGAGTCCATTAAGTTACTCCAAGGGATGTTCAGTTTAGTCTGTCACCTGCAGTCAGAGTGATCGGATGTCATGCATGCGGTACAGCATTGTATTTCCAGTACAGTTAAGCTGTACTGCATTTCTTTACCAACTGCTCACCCTTATCTCTACTCCGGAACTCTCCCCACTACTTCTATTACTTCCCCTCTTTTGCGTCGCTGAGCTGTCAAGATTAAATAATTGGTCTGTACAGACATAATACAAACAACATTTTCAAAAATGCTATTTTCGGTCTCAGGATAGCTAATTATACATGTTAACATCAATTATTTTTGTAAAAACGAAATTACCAGAAAAATTTAGATTACAGTTTTACTATTACCAGTAGTATAGATATAGATATTGACATATATTACATTGTACTTCTGTTGCTTATACAGTTAGTTGACAAAGTTATAGAATCATTCAAACTTAATTAGTAAAGTTCTGTTTAATGCCATGCCAACTAGCATTTTAAAATGACCATGTAAGAAATCAGTATTGGGGTAGTCTTTAGCGTTGCAATAAGATAAGTCAATTAGTTTTAAACATGTCCATTACAAGTCTGTTATGCTTGACCATTTTAGGTTTGAGACTTGAGGCAAGTTGAGTGAAAAAAAAGGTGTTTTGCAGTATTCTAACATCCATTTTATGAGTAGTACACTCAGTGCCATTCTTAACTAATGAAATAAAACTCTACTTCCCTACCAGAAATCAAACAAGTGTTCACTGAATTTTTAGCTGGAAATGCTACTATTGGAACATCATAACAGCTTCATGAATGCCTAAATAAGAAAATAAAAGACATATGAGCTAAACTGTAAGCAGTACCGGTACTAGTTACAGTTTAGCATAATTGCAATTTCTGTTTAATTTAATTTTTATGACAGAAATTGGTACTTGTAATATCAATTTGTTTCCCCGGGTACCATAGTTCCTGTCCTTCGCAAGATGTTGGTGTATATAGTGTCTTTGCAACATCGTTGTTCATCTTTGTGTATTCTATATCTGCAAACAGACAACAAGATGCAGTAAAATGCTGTAATGTCCGTTGTTGTGGGATAGTGATTAGCATGTCTGACTACGAAACTAGCAGTTCCAGGATCGAATCCTGTTTGGGTTTTTTCCAGGGTTTTTCCTCAACCAATTTGAAGCAAATGCTTGGAAATTTTCGGTGTTGGACCCTCGTGTTTATTTTGCCATCATTAATTTCAGCTTCATCTGTCATCATTCAGCAGTTTCAGGCCAACACACTGTTTCTTGGCATATGTTGAAGTTGTATTGAAATTGCGTCTGTTTTTATTTGTATCATTCTTAGCATTTCTTCCAGCATTCACATTATTTACATACAGAGCAAACTGTGAGTAATGTCGTTTTTCAAGGGGTTATTCTTTGAGAAATTTCAAACAAAAAAAAATATACTATTTTGCTTTGTTTTGGAGATAAAAATTGTAGTATATGATACATTTCAATGTGTGTTTTGGGAAAGCTGTTGATTTAATTCCCAATATGTTCAGTCAATTTAAGAGAGCAGTGTATTATGATAATAAATGATAGAAAGAATTTTACTTTTGTCCTTTAAATGTGCAGAAATTTGATCTGAACAAGTGTAACATTTTAAAATTCCTTTACAGAACGAAAAGTTACATTTGTTTGGATCAAATTTCTGAAAACTAAAATTCTTTCAATCATTTATTATCATAATACACTGCTCTGTTAAATTGACAGAGCATATTGGGAATTAAATAAATGGCTTTCCCAAAACACGCAATGAAATGTTTCACATAAAACAATTTTTATCTCGAAAAGGAAGCAAAAACGAGCAAAATTGTGTTAAATTTTTTTTGTTTGAAATATCCAAAAGAATGACCTCTTGAAATTGACACTACTTACGATTCATTCTGTATACCTTAAGCATGCTTCACATTCACATACCGGTACACGAATAATAATTGTTGTTGTTGTTGTCTAGTGCCTTGCATTTGGCAATGAAGCCATTAGCAGTCGTGCTTTCCAATACTTTTGAACTGTAGTTTCTTCTGATCTTAATGCTTCACAGGTCTTCAAGTGGTCTTCATTCATTTCTGCTGGATCGTTACACAGGACACATACGGGTGAAGCTGAGATACCTATTCTGTAGAGATGACTTGCTAGACAGTCATGATTTGTCAATAGTCTGAAGGCTGCAACTGCTGTTTTCCTTGGTCTCTGAGGGTATTACATCTGGGTTGGAAAGTAGTGTAATCCATTTTTTGTCTTTAGCATTTGATTCTATTTCTTGTAGGTATGAATGAGAAAATTTTGTAGTGATCAAGTGTTTTATTGAGGAATATGAGAAATTAAATTTAGATTTTTGTTTTATTGTTGTTCCTTTCTTGGCAAGTGTGTCTGCGGTTTCATTCCCCATGACTCCACAGTGTGCTGGAATCCATGTGATGTAACTGCCACATTGTAAAAACTGGTGCCCGTTAAGAAAACAGTTACATGAAAGCCACAACATACATGAGTACACCAATAATTTAAAAGATCATATTTGATTGGCATCATTATGGAGTCCATAATGTTTGACATGTTGCTTAAGAATATATGACTGTTGAATGTGTGAGAAGTATTGTAACTTATCAGAACCTTTATTACAGATATTTCGTTTCCCTATTAAGGACATTTGATTAATGAATGAGACTTTCATGCTTATTTAAGTTTTATTTTAACTAAATCAGTTATTTACACAGTGTTGCGAAATTTAGGAAACATATCTACAAGATACCAGTACCAGTTTTGGAGTGTGAGTGAAACAAAATTAGTAAAATTCAGCATTTACGAGTAAATACACAACTCAAATATCTCTCAAAATATTGACCGACTTCAGGAATGAGATAATGACGCAAGTTTCCCCGAAATCAAGTTGTGTTAGGATCTTAACACAGAAAATATTTACATGCTCATAGTTTTCGAAGACAACATTTTCTCTTAGTTGTGACATTTGATGACATTTTCCATTATGTTGCTTTCATAATGCATAATTGTGTTCCTAATGGACTTATTTATCATGGTCGAATTAAAATTAGAGAAATGTACATCCCAGAAACATCTCGCAGTACTTGTCTTAAGCATGCTTCACTTAAATGTCAAAAAGGACCTTAAAATGGTGAATATACATAATTTAAATCGAATTCTTAAGATAACTGCTTAAAAATAAACAGCAAATTATGTGTAATATTTTCAACATTCTAGTTCCTGTCGAAGTCAGAATTCCACACTGGAACAATTTATAAAGTTGCAAAAGGAAGATTACATATCTGGTTACTGATATAGTTCTACAGAATGGCTAATCATGAAATCCGTGGTACCTAGTGAGTTTGAATACAACATAGGAAAGTTAATCTTTTGTTATTGTGATATTTAGTGGTGTCTGAAATGGATGTGTACTTCTTCCAGAACATCTTCTGCGAGCTCCAGGTCTAAAAACTTATACTCTGCAATAATATTGTAACAGTTGTTCCACTTAGCTAATTCTCAACATATCTTCTGCCAACTCAAGTTCAAGAAGTGTCATGCTATTTTCAGTGTACCCAACTCTGTAAATACCATGTGATATACTTTTAAGTGAAACACGGGTTGTAACTACTTAAATAAAAAAAGTGGATGATGTGGCAATGTGCCAACCCAATGATCCCATTGAGTATTTGTATAGTGATAGGTTGGAAAAGGTTTAAACACGAATTAGCTTAGGCCAAAGACTGTACTAATCATTGGAATAAATTGTTATGTAACATATTATACATTAACCTAATTATAAAATTGCATATATAAATCTACATTTTGAGGTTATGCAGAAGTACATTGTAAAGAGTAATATAGGGTAAACAATACAGTTATTGGTCACTTAAACTTTTTATTTTGATAACCAATAAACCGGAAATTAGAATACTTACTTACTTACAAATGGCTTTTAAGGAACCTGCAGGATCATTGCCACCCTCACATAAGCCCGCTATTGGTCCCTATCCTGTGCAAGATTAATCCAATCTATCATCATACCCCACCTTCCTCAAATCCATTTGAATATTATCCTCTCTTCTACGTCTCGGTCTCCCCAAAGGTCTTTTTCCCTCCAGCCTCCCAACTAACACTCTATATGCATTTCTGGAGTCTCCCATACGTGTTACATGCCCTGCCCATCTCAAATGTCTGGAAATTAGAATAGTACTTATTAATGTAATTGTTGTTCAGTTTAATATGAATTTGCTATTTGAGATACAATATTTAAATTTCACAAGAACAGCATGTGTCTGTATTTAAATTTCAAATAAAAACTGCAATATAACATAGTTATTGGCCATCTTTAGTACAGTTATTGGACATAGAATATTATACAGAATAAACTAAACAGAACATAGGATGAGATTTTAAATGAACAACTATTAAACAACACACTGCAAAACATAGCCTCACTGCATGCTGGATCACATCCTATGGCTGCTTACACTGCCTGCTCAATCACTGCTTATGCGAGAGTAGTCGCTAGGTGGCAGGTAGTGTCATAGTGCACAAAGAGTCCATGGATATCCAGAGTACTGCAGTCCTTTGTGCCGGAAATGCCGAGAAATTAGCCATTGTTATTCCAGCACGTGCTATTTGACGTATATAGATGTATAGGGAATGAATGTTGCTTATGTAGCCTATATCAGAGTCAAATATTTTTAATTTTAAAGACCACGGACACTGGCCTAAATTGAGTTTTACTTTAAATGTTCATATCCCAAGCGTGTTGAACTGAAATAACAATGGCGGCCGATTGCGCTGCTCTGGGTATCCACAGACTCTGAGTGCACACCACTGTTAACATTATCAGTAATAGCAGTTAGAGTCCTTCGATAATAATTTAATGTAAGAGTTGAGACAATGAGCATACTCCTTCTGATTGGTCGGATCCAACCATGACTTCCCTTAACATACAATTAATTAATCTAGGTACAAACATGTACTCAAAAAAAAAAGAACTGGGTCGATGAAATAATAAATCCCTCATTATCTGTAATGACTAGACTCTAGAATCCCTTTATAATGGGAGCTGAGACGTTCTATGGTCTTTGATGCCATCATCAATTAAAATATGTAGTGATTTGATAGCATTGAAAATGGAAAAACAAATCTCCTATGAGTAGTAAAACCATGTGTCTATATATTGGTTTTGGTTGCTTTTTCTGTGGAGGAATTACCTGTTTATTTTACTCTTGCGTGTCTTCTTCAGTCTTTCACTTTAAATTCAACCTGCTTTGGAACATTTCCTGGTATCTATCGGATGTATTGTAATAGCAAAAGGCTGTCTTTTAATACATCTCTACTCTTATTACTGACTTTCCTATGTTCAAATCGCTTGGGATTGTTTTCGACTTATCTTGTTATCGGCGGAATTATTAAAATTCTGGAAACAAGATTGAGTGGCATTCACATTATTACATGCTGATTGAGCTTGTTGCCTTTGAAATTTTTCCCATAATCTGTACAATCTAAAAAAAAAAAAAAAAATCTTAATTCCTTTCCTTTTTGGTGAGAAAGTTTTTTGTTTTTTCAAACTTTTGAGTCAGTTCTTCTCCCACTATTTCCACAAACTCCTTTGCTGTTGCGATTGTAACTCATTTCAGTTTTTGATGGTTCTGTACTGATGTTTTGTCCATATTTTAAAAATGACCCTAAGCATTTTGTGTAGATGCAGAATTTGTATCAAATGGATGTAACCCCCATATGAGGAATCCATTAACCAGTGTGCTAATTTTGATATTGGAATTCATTACTTCCTTGAGAAATGGAGCGAAATTCAATTTCGAAATAATTTTGCTACAGTGATTTATTTGCAACAACACTATAGCTTTTTTTTTTTCGGGATATTTTTAGGAAGATGGAACACTGCTATGTTAGCTGGTTGGAGAATGCATGGAAGACATTTGAAATATATTAAAAAATACCTCTCCATCCAACCATTATCATTCTTTCCAATGCACCAACCATCAGGGAGCTGAAATTCCTTCAGAGATTCTTTTATTGGAGTAGATAATCGATGGATAATGTAACAAACCCGATGCTGAGAATGTAAACTTAACTTTTTAATTTTTCCGTACTAACATGCTCTATATCATACACATTTTTGAAGCCTTCTGATCTAGAATCCTTTCTGTTATTGGACATAAATGAGAATTTGTCTCATCATCATTAAATTGCTTGGCTCATATAATGCCTCCATCAAATTTTTGCTGATATTACACATATTCTTGTACTTCATTGAACCAGTCTCTTATATCCCTCTCAGAGATTTAAGAACTAGAAGATGTCACATCTTCACTTGTTCTTTCAGCGACTTCTGGACGGAACTATTGAATCTTTATGGCCTGGATTTTTAACTCGAAACAGGAGATTAGTCCTAGGAACACTAAATCGCTTTGCTGTAGCACGCAGATCATTAACTTGAACTTCTGTAATGACATTGTAAATGGCTTCCATTTCATAAGATACTTTGGGACGTTTAGGCATTTTATTAAATTTTCCAAAACCTACATGAAATAATAACAGTTACTGGCCACTATATATAATAGTAATTGGCCGCTTGGCCAATTGCTAAAATTGAAGACTTGGCATAATGCAATAGCTGGTCACCCATCTTTAATGCTCTTGGTTATTTGATGTAAATGGGCAATGAGATATTTATTATCTCCAGGTTTATTGTACATATTCATGTTTCTGGTGAAGCATTTAAAACAATTTTGAATATAAAAATTAGTATTTCATATAAACCAGTTGCTAAAGAAAATGTTAAGAATGACCAGAAAACCGAAGAAAATTCAGGTATCAAACAATGGAAATCTATCATAACTTCAAGTGGTGAACTCTTATGAAAGAAAATCAAATTAGCATTAATGAATGAAAGTCAGCTGCTCTCATAAAGAAATGAAAAGTATGGATTCATTGTAAAATAGCAGGTTATTCAAAATAAAAAATATGGTGGTCAGTAATTGTTTTGTTCACCCTTCTTATTTTTTTGCAACAGCATAGGCGGAGTTATGGGGGGCATGGGGGGACTGCTACCCCCAAACTTGACCAAATTCTTTTTTTTTTTTTCCTGTTACATTAAAAAATATTGAATTCAAAAGATTTTTCTTCTTTTTGTTTATGATTAAGTTTCTGTGCCTAAATTGACGAATTATTGTCTTCAGACCATGTGTCTGGACTATAATATTTATTTTAAATTTCTGAATGTACAAGTATAAGAATTTCTATATCTCATCCGAGGAATGGAAGCACTATAATTTTTTTTTTGTAACAGCCTGTACTGATGTGTTAGAACTCTGCAGATGTTCAAACAGCCACTTGAAGAAATATGAATAACATACTGCACAACAATGCAGAAAAAAGAAAACTGATGAGATTAAATAAAATAATTAGAATTCACATTTCATATGATATCTTGCTCTTTTAAATAAACAGATAAAGTGAATGTAAAATTGGTCCACCGCTGTGGAGTAATGGTTAGCACATCTGGCAATGAAACGAGCGGTTTGGACAAGTTACTTGGTTGGGGTTTTTTTCCTCAACCAACTGAAGCAGAATTGCTGGGTAATTTTCGATGTCCGACCTTGGACTCATTTCATCATCATTAATTCACATATCATCATCCATGCAATAGCCCGGGTTAAGTTCAAGGTGTGATGTACTATATTTGTACAAGAGCACAGCTGTTCGGCTACCCAATCATTCACAGAATATGAGTGGTAAGCACAATAAGCCTCAGGCTGCAGTGCAAGCCTTTGGGTCCCTCTTCCCTACAAGAGGAAAAAAAATGTAAAATTGTCTGTATATTTTGTTACAGTTTTACTTTATTTTACAATACCTTTATTAATTGATCATATTCTAATATACTGTACCAAGGTCAAGCTATAATGAGGGAGAAGATAAATATGATGTCCCCCATAATTTCGTTATATCGGGATTCTGTGGTTTTTCTTTGCTCCCCCCCACCAAGGAAATGGTTCTCTCTCTGCCATAGCATTTGTTATTTTGTTTTTTTTACATTGCTTGCAAATTGGGGAGAAAACTTTTCCAAGACAAATAACAGCTTAAATAAGTAATAAGTTCCTGCCTAATAATATTAAAATGGGATATGGGACTCATTCAACCATCGTTGTTGTTATTTGCAAGTAGTGCGACTCCCATATCATGAAGTCATCATAGTACAAGATCACTGTTCAAGACAAAAGCAGTCCTTGTTCATTTGAAGGTAGATAAACCTTCACTTTTCTCAGAGGAGGGATATGGGACTCATTCGACCATCATTGTTATTTGCAAATAGTGCGACTCCCGTATCATGAAGTCATCATAGTACAAGATCACTGTTCAAGACAAAAGCAATCCTTGTTCATTTGAAGGTAGATAAACCTTCACTTTTCTCAGAGGAATCTTAACTTGAGTTCACTGAATTATTTTATAAGCAGATTTCTCATGGTGTTAGCTAGCAAGGATGATCTCAGTAGAGAGATAATGAACTTGAGTTGGGAGAAGCCTCACAATATACTGGCAGTGTGTAAATTCGAACATTTCCCGTTTCTGGGATAAAAATTTAACAAAAAGGTGCTGGAATGCCATTCCAGAGCATTGCACCAGAAAAGAGGCACTGATAATAATAATTAGAGTCCGGATTTTTTATGTGATTACATATTTTTTCCTTGGAATGTATCTGTCTGAAAACTAAAAATGTTGGCGAGTTAGGCCAATAAGACCATTATATTTCATTTTAATACTATATATTTTTACATAAAATTAACATTCATGCCAAATGTCATTTAATTAAATGTCTTGTAAAGAAAATTATTTAATATTTCAGCATAAACTAAAACGAAATTAAATTGTTTTCTAATGCCAGGCGTTTGACAATAAAGTCATGTATACTTACCTACTGACTTTCAAGGAACCCGGAGGTTCATTGCTGCTCTCACATAAGCCTGCCATCGATCCCTATCCTGGGCAAGATTAATCCAGTCCCCATCATCATATCCCACCTCCCTCAAATCCACTTTAATATTATCCTCCCATCTACGTCTGGGCCTCTCCAAAGGTCTTTTTCCGTCCTACCAACTAACACACTATATGCATTTCTTGATTCGTCCATATGTGTTACATGGCCTGCCCATCTCAAACATCTGGATTTAATGTTCCTAATTATGCCAGGTGAAGAATACAATGCGTGCAGTTCTGTGTTGTGTAACTTTCTCCATTCTGCTCTAACTTCATATCTTTTAGCGCCAAATATTTTCCCAAGAACCTTATTCTCAAACACCCTTAATCACTGTTGTCCAAGTTTCATAACCATACAGAACAACCGGTAATATAATTGTTTTATAAATTCTGACTTCCAGATTTTTGACAGCAGACTAGATGACAAAAGCACCTCAATCAAATAATAACAGGCATTTCCCATATTTATTCTGCGTTTAATTTCCTCCCGAATGTCATTTATATTTGTTACTGTTGCTCCAAGATATTTGAATTTTTCCACCTCTTCGAAGGATAAATCTCCAATTTTTATATTTCCATAAAAAAATATGTATACAATTTTAAACTCAATATTGTCAGTACATAATGGGATACATATTTCAGCTTGAGGACAGGAAAACCACTTAGGTAGACATGAAAAAATTCGAAGCAGTCCTTGAAAGAAATCGAAGTTACGTCAGTTCATTTTACTGTTATCCAAATCTTCATCAGAAAAATGTAAAACCTCCAGAAGGCATTGCTGTCAGCCACATCCATTTGTTTAAATATGCACCAGTAGCCTCATGCGATGTTGAGAGATCGTTTTTGGTGTATAAAAACTTACTATTCAATAACTGACAGAACTTCAACTCCAGAAAATATTGAGGAATAAGTTATCCTGTGTTCATGCCTTTGTTAACTTTAAAATCGCATCAAAAACTATGTCGTGACTTACTGTATATACATGTAATTTGTATGAAATTAATTTTATTTAGTTAAAATTAAACTACTGGTACTTTTTTAAAAATAAATATTTATTTTTAACTTCCTGTATAATTTTTATGTAACATATTTAGTATATATTTTGAAGTTTTTAGTTACATAATGATGTACATATTTTTAGGATCAACATTACCGGTACATAAAAATGCGGACTCTGATAATAATAATAATAATAATAATAATAATAATAATAATAATAATAATAATAATAATAATAATAATAATGATATTTAACCTGGCAGAGTTAAGACTGTAGGGCCTTCTCTTACACTCAATGAGGAGTAAAACTTGTTTACATACCGGTAGTTGAACATACAACTTTATCCAACTTAAGTACTGTTCTCCAACCAGAAGATAAACCGTGAAAGGAATGTGCTTACTATTGCGTTATCTATTGGAGCGAAGTAGATAGATAATATTACCGTTATAATGTCAGTTTAAAAATCATGTGCTTTCCTGCATATGTTATTTCCTTTATGGAGGGATTAAAAGACCAGGAAATTAACCGTGATCTAATTTTGTAACTAGGGTAGTATAAAAATGTGTATATCAATGTTATCGTTTGTGCTTTGAGAGATAGCCAATAGAATAGATAGTATCCACATGTGTGACCTTATGATATCTTATGACATCAATATTCATTCACAGCATCACCCCGCTGCGTCTCATTCCCTGGAGACTTTCTCGTGGTTGGAGTACAGTAGTTATTACATAACTGGTATTAGTCTTAAGCTAAACAGATACAATTTACATAATGAAATGAAATGAGGCAATATAATAATAATAATAATAATAATAATAATAATAATAATAATAATAATAATAATAATAATAATAATAATAATAATAATAATAATAATATATTTAATTCAATGCAGTGGTATTTGACTGGAGTCATTGGCCATACAATGGCAATTAAACCCAAAATGAAAGATAGAAAACAAAATAAAGTGAACAATGAACAGAGTGGAACTACAAAGGAGATATAGTGTCCATGATGTCAACACTGCTGCATTGTTTCTCTGGTCTCCCAGTATCTGTTCACAAAGCTGACAGATGATATTATTATTATTATTATTATTATTATTATTATTATTATTATTATTATTATTATTATTATATACCGTATTGGCCCGAGTGTAAGCCGCACCCGAGTATAAGCCGCACCCTTAATTTTAGGGGGAAAGGAGAAAAAAAAAAAGAAAAATTGAGTGCAGAATGAGAAAAAAAGGAAAATTGAGTGCAGTGAAATTTACCTGTCACATTATCCAGTTACAAAACTGTTTACACTATTTAAACACTTTTTCTTCAATTACGGTATTACGTGGGTAAATCACCAAAAATACCGGTACAACTAATCACCATCTTCTCCAATGTCACTGCTGACTTCACTACTACCGGTACCGGTATTTGTTTCATCACTGTCACTTTGTTCATCACTCTCCGCCCAAAGTACGTCGTCCTCACTGCCATCCAGAGCATTAGACACGCAGCATTTCTTGAAGCCTTTGATGATTGAATCTGGTGATATCGTGTGCCTCCAGGTATGATGACTAGGTCTGTCTTCAATGCAGTAATTTTCTTCTTTACTTCGGGTGTGAGGTGACCTTTAAAGGCATCCAATACTAACATAGCCCTCTTACAGAGCAGCGCACCTGGTCTGCGATTCCAAACTGTAGCTAGCCAGTCCACCATTAGTTCGGTTGTCATCCATCCTTTCTCTTGGCAACAAATCACTAATCCCTTAGGTAAATTCTCCTTGGGCATAGTTTTACGCTTCAGAATAACATACGGAGGCAGTTTTCCTCCATCTGCCGTAACCACCAGCATCACAGTGATTCTTTGTTTTTCATTTCCAGTTGTTCTCAATGATATGCTTTTCGCCCCTTTATTGTCAACTGTCATATTGCTCAGCATGTCCCAAAATACGGGCGTCTCGTCGGCATTGCCGATCTGGTGTAATGGGTAAGAGTGGCGCTGACGCAATTCAATGACGTGCCTCTGGAAGTTGATGAGTTTCTCAGTAAAATCCTCTGGCAGTCTCTGTGCTAATGAAGTGCTTCGTCGGAGAACAAGGCCACTTCTACGCATAAACCTGCGGCACCAACCTATACTCCCATGGAATTCTGTCTGTGGAATGTTTAGGGTCTTCGCTATTTCCAACGATTTTACCTGGATTACTTGTCGACAGATAGGCATCCCTTCTTTCCTTTTGTCTTGTACAAAGGAAAGGACCCTACGTTCTAGTTCAGGGTATTTCCCAGCCTTGGATCCTCTGAAAGATTTTCTGGTTGTATTGGCATTTTTCAGTTTATCCTCCGAGGTGATCCAGTGCCGCACATTAGACTCATCCACACTAAACTTTTTGCCGGCTTCTCTATTAGACGTACTCCTAGCATGACGAATAACTGCAAGTTTGAAACTAGCGTCATAACTGCGCCGAATTCCCAAGCTTGTTGAAGCTTTTCTTTCTGCGTTTCCGCTCATGGCTGAACCCGTAGCTACGTACAAACTGTTTTAATCTGTCCTATCATACAAAAGAGTACGATCACTGTAATATGAAGACTGGTACATTGTTGCGTCATATACCATACGACTGCTGACAATTTCAAACACGAACACGTGGCATTGTTGCTCCATTTTAAAATGATAAAATTACCGGTAGCAACATGTTCCACATTTCAAGTTTAAATTTATCGGCCGCGCAAATAAGCCACACCCCAACTTTTCGAGTTTGAAATCTGAATAAAAAGTGCGGCTTATATTCGGACCAATACGGTAAATCCGAGGGAAGCTTGTTAGTAAATAAGGATTTCCTGTAGCTACTCCAGGCACTGAGCAGAGTGAATTTGGTGGTATGAGTGTATGCCTCCAAGCATGCAGGGAATATTGTTCAGGGTACCATCCTTAATATTAGTTCCTTTCCTTTCACTGTGATTAATAAGTATCATCCACTATTGAATTTATGCATAATATAATGCTTAATGTATTTTAAAAATTGGAGTTTGTAGTTAAGTGTTATAATAAACTAAAAGCATAATGTGTAATGTCGATTATTAGGGAAGCCCAACAATTAAGTCGCATTAGTCTAGAAATTAAAGTCAAAAGTAAATATCAAAATAATAAAATATATATTGCTAACAGTGTGACGCACAAGATCAATAATCTTTCTTTTTTTTTTTTTTTTCTTTTCGAAGTTGGCAGAGTTAAAACATTTGGTCTGAAGTGAGTAGCAGTAGCAGTAGTGGTGGAAGTAGTGGTAATCAATCATGATGTTACTTCCTGTTGTTCTTCTAGAGCATAGGTGTCTATGAAACATTTCCACTATTTCTTGTCAGCAGCCAGTCCTTTAACCTCTGTGTTTTTCTAGATAACAACAGAATAAACTGAGGAAATTCATCTTTCATTGAGAAATGCTTGTCATCTTGTTTAACAAAAATGAATGTATTATATGTTGCTCATTGTAAATATATGTAATGCATGTTCTTTTTATCAGTGAAAGTTCTGGCAGCTGATATTTCAAATAAGTAGTTGAGGAATACATTAGTTGATATTCGAAAAAGTTGCAGATTAATGTCTCTTGAATTTTGTTTCACAAAACATAATTTGAAACCTTCTTTCTAGATTATTACAGTGAGTAGGACAGATGATGCTAACAATGCTTAACACAGTTTTTGGTTAAATGACCTGAGAGAAATGGATGTTCTAGAAGATTATATGAGGATTGGGGCATTAGTCATGACAACTATTTTTTTTTGTAAGAATGTGGGCGCAGTTTGAAATTTTTAAATACGAAAATTAAAGGGAGGGTATGTGTGCTAATAGCATAGGATATGGTAGGGATTAGACATCCATAAACGATGCAGCATCATGCTACTTGAAAGGGCAGTAGGCTTATGTGTACTAGTGGGATATCCATAAACGTCACAGCATCATGCTCATTGTGTTTACACAGTAATTGGAATAGCATTATAACACAAATACTCACCCTATTCATTCAGAATGATGGTCGACTCATAACTGCATTACACATCACATTTAACATAACTTTGTGTGATAACCATATCACACTGCTATCCCCATACTACATATTCATGCTATGGATGCACGGTACGGCAGTGGACTCACAACTGAATTCATATTGGTCTTTGTGGTATAACCACAGTCTAGTATATACAGTCACGAAGCTCAATACGTAGGGAATATGCATCCATAGATAGTTGCTAACTACTAGGATCGCTACTATCGCCTCATCACAGACAATTCGAAATAGTACCGGCACAGTCTATTGTTTCTAGTACCCTCAACAACTCAAGCTTCGTGACTGTATATACTAGACTGTAGTATAACCATACATCACACTGGCATCTAGTGATGTGATCACATACTTTGGATGCCATACTATACATGACATACTACATCTTGTGATACCATCGATTGATTTTGAAAAAAAAAAAAAAAATTGTTGCCATAACTTATGTCCCAACACCCATATATAGATAGATAGTCAACACCTGTGAAGTAACAGCGTGTCTGACTGTGAAACTAGCTGGCCCAGGTTCGAATCCCAGTCGGGACAAGTTACCTGGTTGAGGTTTTTTTCCAGGGTTTTTCCTCAACCTAATATGACCAAATGCTGGGTAATTTTCGGTGCTAGACCCCGGACTCATTTCACTGGCTTTATCAACTTCACTTCACTCAGATGCTAAATAACCTGAGATGTTGATATATATATATATATATATATATATATATATATATATATATATATATTAATTGGCGAACTTATGGTGATGGGGCTGTTAAGTTTATGATTGTGATTTTTATTATATCAGAATCCATTCCTTTGCATAAACATTTCATCTAGCATGATTTTTGCGAAAAATAAATCTCAAAATTACACCCGAACACTTTCACATTTCTAAATGATCCATTAGTTTCTTGTAATCTGTGTTATCTGTGACTTTTAATAGCCAGTTAGGTATGCTTTTTACTTTAGAAGTTTACTGGAAGAAAGCTGTATAATACATTGTAACCACCATTGCATTGTACCTGAAAAAGTTCTTCCTGAGTTCACAAATAATGTTTCTTCCGTTACCTACTTAAATGTTTAGTGTACATCTACAGAAGGAGTAGGCACTTTTACAGTGGCAAAGCCGATTTTACTTGTATGTATGTAGTAATTGTCACGAAAAAGAAAAATTTGGGTTCCCATGTAAGCGGCTTTGTTTCTTTTTAAAATAAAAAAAATAGCACATTGATTACTACTGCCTTATCTTCCTCCCTGGGTAACAATACATCACTGCCATATAGGAGATTCAATGAATTCACAATACATTAGTTGATATTTCAGTATGAGTTAAAATTCTATGACATACTGTTATTCATAATGCAGACTAAAATTTAGACATAAAATTAGCATGACAGCTAGGAACCATTCCATTATATTCGATCATTCACAATATGTTCATGCAACCATAAATAATATTAGAAGCAAGGTAGCTCCAAGTTTGCGTAAGAATGAATATTTCAGCCAGGAGTGAAGTGATAATGAAATATTGAATAAAACACAGGATTAATTTTATTTTCGTATTTTCCAACATGTTCTCTTCAAGTAAAGATATTCCACAAGAAATTGAGCAGCATTTTTAATTTACAAGCTACTCTTGTGCTTATTGATTTCGTCAATCGACAGTACTACTTTTGAATCAATGGAATTGATATTGTGTACACACTATATGGTTCTCATTTTGATCGTCAAGTTTTCTTTCTTATGTTTCTGAAGTCCGACTATTAGAGCCTATGTATAGTAAGGTTACCAGATATCCCCATTTTGCGGAGACAGTCACCAAATTTTGATTTTTGTCCCCAAACAAAACTAGTCTCCAGAATGTGTACCGATATTTAATAATTTGTCCCCAGATATCTCCGGATTTTCTGTGTTATTATAATTTTATGAAAATATTGTTGAATATCACAGCGTATGGGGTATTCATTCAGAAGATAAGATATCTACGAAATGTGTATTGAGATCTCCTCCAGAAAGAGAAACATTTTAAGAGAGGGTCCATTACTTTTCTTAAAATGTAGATGGATTTGATCTGACTGATAATTTATTTGATGAAATTTCTTTCTTGAAGAAATGACTTCAGAGAAAATAGCAAAGTCGAATTAAAAAAATGCTACTCTTTGCTCAAAATGGAGTGAGCCTTTAATTTTTTCTCTGAGAAAATGGCTTCTGGTGCAGAACTCCACAAGTTCAGTGAACATGATATGTGCATATCCCAAAAATCCAAAATGAGTTAAGAATTGTTCCAGCTATGTTTGCAATCTTAATTAATTTCAACGTGACCTGTCAGAAATTTACTGCAAAACTGTGATCCAGAGAAGGCTGCTTAAAAAAATTCACTCTTCTGAAAGTTACCAGTAGTTTGAGTAGTAAAGTAGACTGCATATTTTTAGTGTACAGGTAACTCAAGCTAGGAAGCTGCCTGGAGAGGGGAGGTAGTAGAGCTAAAGAAGGTGGCCCATCTCCGCTCTGATACCCATGTATAGTCATATTATCTGAAAAGTTGACCTCCTGACAATGTTTTCATGTTGCATCCTCCCTATAATATATTTAACATTATTCTAATATGTAATAATTGGTTTAATGTTATTGATGTTAATGATTTATTTTCTAATTACTTATTTATGGCTTTTAAGGGACTCAGAGGTTCATTGCCACCTTTTACTGTGTGGTTTCGTAACAAGCTATTTTTTATGGTGATGGGTTGTTAGCCCAACCCCCAAGCTGGAGGACCATACCTTATCGGCTGTCCACGACTGCTTATTCAATATATTCCTAGCTACTCTCCATATCGGAGGCCGTTTCCTCTACCCGCAACCTGAGGACGTGCCATGCTGTGGTGATAGGGACCCACAATTCATGGTTAACTATTTTCTAATTACAAAGTATATTCATTAATATAATATATGATTGACTTAAATGTTACATTATTCTTCTAATTGTATGTCCCCAAATTGTAGATTATAGCGTTACCCAGGGTGTATTAGTGTGGAGGTAGATCTGCTTAGCACTTCAAGAGTTATTGTCACTAACTGTAATATTTCACTACAAATCACTTATTTATTTGCACAATATAAACAAAACAATAGAAGGCTGGCACAGTTGAGTTCCTCTTTAGTCATTCCAAAGGGATCTCTTCTACTCCTGATAAATCACCATCTGAATCGCTGCTCACTTCTTCTTCTTCGCTCGATTCCCCACCTAATTGAATAATGCAACTTTCAACGGCTTCCTCTATTAGAGGTATCTGCTTCACAGATTCATATTGCATGGATTTTTCACACTTCTCCTTCCAAGACTCTTCTGTAATTTCATTAAATTTTTTCCTTGTCAGTGCTATGACGTCATCCATTTTGAATGTAGCGTTGTTTGCAGCAACCCAGTTTTTTACTTCAGCCTAAACAAGTTCTCTGGGATTGAGCTGTGGGTGGTATGGTGGTAATCTAAGAACTACGTGATCATGGTGTTGCAGTAGAGAGTTTATCACATATTCTTTGTGTCGTGGTTTATTTAGTCTCACTAACTCCAGTAACTCAACTTTCAGCATGCTATCAGCTATGGCTTCTTAACCATTCCTGCACTACAACTTTTTTGGAGCTGGTAGAAGGACATTTACTTAATTCTACATTGTGATAGGGTGCGTTATCTATCACAAGTACACTTTTTTCAGGGAGATTAGGGATTAGTTTTTCTTGGAGCCGCTTCATGTAGTTCTTAGAGTTGATTTCGTTGTGGTAATCCCCTGTTGATTGTGCTGACTTCCACATTGTTAAACAATCTTTTATGAAGCCCTTCTCCCCTCCTGCATGCATTATGATGAATCTCCCACCTTTAGAAATAGGTGTAAACATACCTTCAGTTGACTTATCTGATCATGATTTGCAAATGACATGGGTAGAGTGAATATATGTCTCATCCATGTAAACCATAGGTCGCCCTTCTGATCTATATTTCATTATATTTCGTAGGAAATTATATCTTTGAAAAGCAATGTGTTGTTTCTCAACGAGAATGTGCCTGTTGTTCCTGATTTTCTTTCACTTGTAACTCAAATCTTTGAGAACTGTTCTTAGACTTGTTTTGCTACCTTTTAACTCTAAGTCCTTCATCAATTTTGCATGCAGTTTAGGTATTGTTGGAAGACATTTTTCCGTAAGACAGAAGTTGTCAATCGCTCTCTTTACAACACCTTTGTCAAAATTATCAAGACCTGTCACTGGTTTGTTTCTTTTCCTTTTCTTATTAGGAGTTTGGAACAGTGGTTCACCTTCACTTCTTCCCCTCTTGGCCTCACGACTTATTCTAGTTAGCGTCATCTTAGATACTTCTACTGCTGCTGCCACTCTTTCCCGCACCTTCTTAACATCTATTAGAAATGTCCTGGCTTCGCTTTCTTTTTTCGTGAATTCCAGTACATTATAAATCACCTCGCGAGTTTGACTATGGAGAACTTTGCCCGATAATGTACTACTCATCATAATAGAAGAAATACTTTTAACACAAACCACAGCCACACATAGACACCTTCTTATACAGATCCTTCGCAACTGTTATTAGAACTGAGTTGTACCTTTCTAGTCCACAGTGCACAGCAGTAGGCGGACAGTGGTAGGGGAGAAGTGCTCTATGCGCCTGCGCGAACGAGACAGCTTGCTAGTTTGAGGCATCTGTACAAATAGAATAAATATTTTAATTCTTTAAAATGTGTAAAAACTATCAAAATGAATGGCAAACTATCTGAAACATTAAATGTAGTTTTTTCATATGTCAATATCTGTACCCAAAAATTCTGAAAAAAAAATCTGGTAATCTTAATGTACAGGTAAAGTTTGCATTGTGGGTGTAACTTTACAGTCACAGAATTTGAATTCGTATTGAAGGTTAACTAAACATACTGTGAATTTATTCACTTTTACACCCAGCAGCATGTATTGTTGCCTATAGCAGTAGACACCATATAAAAACACTGTATAAAAAGATGAAATTTCAGATTCCTTTCTATATATTAGATCATTCCTTCTCTAATTGGAAAAAAATGCAAAGTCAATCTTTTTATTAGTTAGTTATAACTAGATCCCTGTTTTGTATACAAAAAACAAGCAATGAAATATTCACAAAATATATGGTACATACTGAAATGTGCACAATAAAAATGCAATTATATGCATTTAATAGAATAGTCATCTCACTGATTTTGTCGTTCTTTGCAGTCGGAATATGTATTAAATGCCATTCTGATGTTCCAAGTGCTTGCATGTTACAGAAGAAGGAAAGAATGAGGTTCTCAAATTTACATTAAATATCAGATTTAGGTATAGTTTTAATTTCAGCAGCCATTAATAATAAAATGTCGCTTTCCAAATAAACATTAACCTAAATATGCATGCAAATATATATTTTTCAAGAAATGTGTATTTTTACTCACATTGAAATGCATGTAAAACTCTTAAGTAGGCCTAAGGCATAATTTTGAATAGTAACCCTTTTACATATTATACGTATTCCAGAATGTTAGATGAGACATGCATTTTGCTTTTAAATCCAGGCTGTAGCTATTAGCATCGTCAATTATTATGAATTAATTGAAATTAATCAATCTCCATTGAATTAATGAAATGCTTGGGTGAAGACAAGAAGGAAATTCTATCATTATGCAACGAAATATATGAGAAAGGCGAATAGCCTGAAGATTTTATGGAGACAGTGTTGGTGCCAATACCGAAGAAAATTAATGCCAAGAAATGTAACAAGTTCAGGACTATCAGCCTGATATTGCACTCAGCGAAGATTTTCTTGTGAATACCGAATCAGCATTTATATTCTAAGATGGAAGGACAGCTAGGAAAAGAGCAGTTTGACTTCAGGAAAGGAAAAGGTACAAGAGATGCAATTGGATTGCTACTAACAATCGGCAAGAGATACCTCGAGAAGAATAAAGAAGTGTAGGCTATATAGTATTTGTAGACCTAGAAAAGGCATTTGGCAGAGTGGATTGGAATAACCTGATGGGGATCTTGAAGAAAATTGATTTGGATTGGAAAAAAAGAAGACTGTTCCGTAACCTTTATATGAAACAAGTCAAAGTCAGGATAGGAGAAGAAATGTCGGAAGGAAGTGAAATAGGGAGAGGAGTACGACAAGGATGCCATTTATTACCTATCGTGTTGAACATCTACTTGGAGGATTTAGTGAAAAGCTGTTTTCATAATATGGGAGGAGTGATAATAGGAGGAAGAAGAATAAAGTGTACAAAATTTGCTGATGATATGGCTTTGTTAGCAGAAGAGGAAATGGTATGAAGAGTTATGCACTTGGAGCTAATTGATAGCTGTGAGCAGTATGGGATGAAGATAAATGCAAAACAAGACGAAGACCATGGTCATACGAAGAAAAGTAAAGAAGGTAAACGTGCGAATTCTAAATGAGGCAGTAGATCAAGTGGACAGCTTCAAATACTTGGGGAATACTACAAGCAGCAACATGAGCTGCTTCCAGGAAGTCAAAAGGAGCATCTTCTTTGGACTTCTGGAAAAATAACTAAGGAAGAGACTAATGAAGTGCTTTGTGTGGATTGTGTCATTGTATGGAGCAGAAACATGAGCATTGGGACGAAGTGAAGAGAAGCAAATAGAAGCATTTCAAATGTGGATATGGAGAAGATTAGAGTGTATGAATTGGACGGACAGAATAAGAAATGAAACTGTGTTGGGAAGAGTGGTTGAAGAAAGGATGATGCTGAAACTGATAAAGAAGATAAAAGGAATTAGTTAGGTCACTGGCTCAGAAGAAACTGCCTACTGAAGGATGCACTGGAAAGAATGGGAGAAGAGTTCGGGGCAGAAGAAGATATCAGATGTTGGACAACATTAAGATGTATGGATCATATGCAGAGGAAGGCAGAAAATAGGAAAGATTGGGGAATGTTAGGTTTGCAGTGAAAGACCTCAATGAATGAGTGGTGATTCACAAAGAATTGCAATCAAACCAGAATTTTTACTGCTTCAATTCACTATTTCATGGCATTTTTTTTCTTTTTTTTTATTTGATCATATCTCGCCCTGCATATTCTGTTAGCTGAAACTTCTCACTGAAAAGTATGAGGGTTTGAATAAGAATAAAATAGCTTTGAGGAAAATTTTCTTCGATTATATTTATTTCCTCTGCTATTCTTATTCCACTCTTTTTTAATTACCTCCATGTCATTATGTCATAGTCTAATCTGTATTTGAAAGGGGAGTTACATAATAAAAGTAGTATGGCGTACTTAATAAGTTCTTAAATTTTTTTCAACATTTAGTTATCTGTTTTCACTTATTCACCCTTTTTTCTTTGTTACTTATTGCTCTTTAGGCTTGTTGAAATTACTCACCCATACAATTGAATTATGAACTAATAAAATTTCAAAAAAGAAATTTTAATGTTATTTTATTAAAATCTAAATGATCAATTCTGAAACTTACTTGACATATTTTGCAAAATAAGACAATACTTGGTGTTAGTATAAACAAGAGATCATTAACAACACTGGAATTATCTCTCGTGACATGTTCCAACTTCAAAACAAACTTTTCTTACTAGCAGAAGTCAGATCTTCGTTTGTTTCTACTCATTTATGTTTAAGTTTGCCTACTTTTGTAAAGCGAGTTTCGACCATCCTTTCAACTTGTTCTCACTGTGTTATTTTCAATATTGGTGATCATACAACTTGCCTTGTATTTGTCTTGGCTTGTACATTGGAAACCACATGACTTAACAGGAGAGGACAGAATGGGTCAAAGGACCTAATCATTATTATTTTGAGAATGAGGACGTTAACTTTGATTTCTGTGGTAAACTTAACTCATTTATCTTCATTGCACCTTTACCTGTAACTAATCTTAAAATTCATATCAGATAATTTATTACTGTCACTGGATGTAAGAAAGAAATATTAAAACAAGTTGAAGTAGGTTTGGAAACCAGCCCATTTAAGGTCTATATGGACTATTTGTTTACACAAGCATATGTAATTCATTTGTGTTCGTATATTTATAATATAAATTGTGAAGTCTTTTCCTTTATCCCGTCTGATTGCTTTATACTATTCATTGACATAGGTATTTGTAAATAATTTTACTCCAATGATATCATTCCAATTTGATAACATCATGAAACAGAGAGGACCGGTTAGTCATAAGGAACCCTAATACTTACAAGGTCAACATAATGAATTTGTGAAAGAAATTTTTTCTTACTTTCTGTTTAGCCCCACAGTTATAGTTGTCTCTTTATTAAACTATAGCTTGGCAAACTGCATGGACCATTACTTTTCTGCCATTTTGTCTCGGACATGTGGTGCTGGTTTAGTTGCACTTGGCGTAATTCTGCAGTGAAAACAAATATTTATTTATTTAAAGAGAAGTTTCGCAGTGGATATTAAAAACGAAATGTTCATGCTAATTCTACTACCTCAGTGTAAAAGAATTATAAAACACTTATTATTTTGGAGGGAAAATGTGGAACAAATCATTTAACAGGTCATTTTTCAAAATCATTGTAGTTTTAAAAAGAATGTGATACTTAAATGTTTTTTTTTTTATATTTAAGTTATTTCAACAATCAATTTCAAATGTAGATTAAACTGTAAATTGTGTTCAGAACTGAGACAAGGATGGCAATTTTTATTTGAATGAATAAACAAATAGCTTTTGTTGTATTAAATGAGTTATTTTGTTCTTTGATTTTAATAGATCCGAACGTCCTTTACCACCTTTGTCATTTCAGTATGATTCTAATAACTTCTGTTTTAAGGTTTATGCACGTTGGCCTTTTCTTAACTTTAGCACAATTCATCTGTCCATGTAATCAAACCGTATTTGATGTCTAGGTGTCCTCTTGATCTCCCTGGATTGTTATTTCATTTTCGTTTGTAAATTAACATATGTTTTGCTCTTTGATCTACAAAATACAGCGCAATCAGACAAAAAGGAAGTGAGAAGTGAATGTTTAAGAAATTGTTAATAAAAAAATTGTAGCATACCGTACACTTATGTTTTCCCATACCTGTTATGAAATCTGGTGGGACTGGTAGTACATTTTCATTATACAAATAAAGTACTCGTTTCTAGTTTAATCTGTATTAAGTATTTTAAGCAAAGAAAGCAATTCGACCTGACAAAATTCTTTCAAAGGAATGCAGTCCCAGATGTAACATATTTCTATTCATGAAACTGCACATCATCTCAGTAGCTTTCTTGCATAACATAATAAAAGGTTTTGCCGATTATGTGCATCTTGTCCCAAAATTATGTTGTAGAACGAAACTTTATTTTTCCATATCTTGCAGAATAAAAATGTAAAATAATTTCTCTATAATTTTTTTATTGTGTCATTAAAATGTTATTTACTACTTTTTACCAAACAAATTCTAGGAATTCTCGTGTAGAGTGGTATTTAATTTTAATAAAAAAGGTACTCATATCCCCTGTATATGCCATGAAGGCACCTGGGGGCATGGAGCTACAGAGATTCATGCTTTCTTGACCTCGGCACTAGAATGAGTTGTGGTTAATAGTATGTAATATACAATTTATGATTTCCCTTCCCCTTAGCAATTAGTTCTATGATGAATTTACTTGTATGATCTAATATGTTATTATTTAAGAATGACTGGAGGTTTGGTTTAGCCTACACAATTAGTTTTCATGCTTACCAATACATGATGGCCCTATTCCCTTATTTCTTTTTTTTCAGAGCAAACGATGTAGGCTACAGTAGACCAATGATTGATGTTCATCGAGACAGTCATGTTAAACCTTAATATTCGAGAAAATTATATTTTTATATTGTTATTTTAATGTAAATGACGCAAAGTAGAGTACCGAACATCGGAAAAAAAAAATTTAGTGTTGAATAACTCTTGTAAACAGGAACATAGACATTGATATTTATAATTTAATGACTGTTATTATGTATCTGTTGCCTGTATTATGTATCTATTATGCTTGATATAGTCGTTTTTCTCGTACCAGTAATATTTGCCTTATGGGTAAATAACCTAAATCTTTGAAAATAAATTAATATTATTTGTAAACAGATATTTTATATTTCTGAGATGGGAACAAACCAAATATGGTTCAATCCACACTGCTGACGTTCGCTGAGATAAGAGGAGAACCAAGAGACTGTGCTTTCTGATAGTTGGAGTGATCGTAATTTTCTCGTCAGTAAGTCGATATTTACAGTGTCAAACGCTTTGCTGAAGTCAAGTAGTGTCAGTATTGTAATTTTACGTTCGTCCATAGCTTTTCGGATGTCTTCCATTACTTCCAACAGTGCAGTCACTGTACTGTGTCGAGTCCTGAAACCCGACTGATATGTGTCCAAGAGTTCATACCTATTTAGGTACTCAATGACTTGTCTGTGTACTATCCTCTCTAACGCCTTCGATAAGGTAGGTAGAATACTAATAGGTCGATAGTTGTTGGAAGTAGTCGGCGTTTTAACTTTGGGTATAGGGCGCACAAAGGCATTTTTCCAAGCTATAGGAAAAATGGATGTCGTCAGCGAAGCGTTGAAAATATGTCAGTGTTGGTAAGATTACGTCAATAAGTTTGTTTATCATTGCGATACTAATGTCGTCTGAACCTGTCGCTTTGGATTTGTTGCGTTTAAGAGCTTTCTTCACGTCGATAGGTGTAACTTATGAAAAGTAAAATCTGTCTCTGAGTGGGTCAACTACCTGAAGTTCTGCCATTGTCTGTCACTGTGTGGTATGGTCAGTATTGTTAGTTGGCGGAGTAGTAAAGTGTTCATTGAGGCGTTCTAATGAGATGCTGATTTGTTGTGTCTGTCCTTTTGTATTTCCGAATCCCATTGAGTTAATATTTTTCCACATGTCCCTAGTGTTTACATTTGATTCAATTAGTCCGTGCATATAGTTCAGTTTGGTATTTCGTATTTCTTGATTCGTCATATTTCTTAGTCGTTTGTAATTTCGAAGGTTGTCATCAGTTTTATCCCATCTGTATTTTCTGTAAGTGGCATCCCTGTCGGTCATCAGGTCTTTTATCTTAGTTGTCATCCATGGTGCCGGGCACCATGCATTACATGCTGCAGGCAAGACTTTCTTAAAAGATTTGCAGTGTTTCTTTGAGTTCCTGTTTCCTAAAATAGAGTACCATAAGACGTACCAATTACTTACGACAGCACTACACACTACCTCAACCGCATACAGTCAACACCAAAATCACTGGCCACTTCTTGTTAGCTGGGAATGTCTGACAAAAGGACACCTCCCTCCTGTGATGTGTTGCAGGTCACTGGCTGGCTTTCTTGAAAGTTTTGCAGAAAGTTCTCTGAGTCCTCAGCCCCTCACTCTTTTCTTCACCCACACTGCCTCAAAAGACAAATTGCTAGTAACAGAAATTAAAATATAGGCCTACTTATAAATTATATCTTGAGTTTGTTTTACCCATTTTCAATGTTCCGGAACACACAATTGCAAAAAGAAAAGCCTCAAATTCATAATTTGAGAACCAGTGTTGTTTCTGCCTTACGAACTATCCTCGTTTGTTATGTTAAACTTGAACATTTAAGGTCAGCAGAGATCGAAAAATTCGAGTACCAGGATCCACGAGTTTTGCTTTCTGTGGAAAATATTTATTTTGGTGCAAAGGTGCAACTATCTTTGGTAAAATCAATTATTTACCAGAACGACATGTTACAATTTTTAGATTATGTTGCCTTGAGTTATACACAGTCAGTGAACCACATATAGTCATTTGGAATAACTTTGTACCACTTCTATTATATTTTTATACTTACTTAAAATAGTGTCTATTGCAAATTGATGTTTAAAAGTAAATTATTTAAGAAAACTACTTATTTTATGGGTTGAGACATAATAAAAATCAAAAATCATATTTTAAATACTGGTAGGTGAAATTTGACGTTTAATGGTGGCACAAAGTTATACGGCTAAATAGGGAAACTTTGTACCACATATGTGTTTTCCTATTAAATTCATTTCTTTATATTCCCATTCAAATTCAAGGTAACTTTTGATCATACAGTGAGAAAATACCGGTACATGAAATGTTACTTCATATGAAGTCACAAAAAAAGTTTACCGGTACTAAAAACATAAAACATTTTACTATAACAATAAAGTATACTATCTCTACAAAAGAAAATATAAACACAATTTTTATGTGTTTATTGCCTACATATATGGTTGATATAAATTATTTTTTAATTTGCTAATCAAATTTTTCACAGTCTTAACATAATCAGTTCATAGGTGCTCCTTTTATTTACCAGCTTATTAACTTTCTTTATTACTTCAAACTGGTCAGGCCACATCCAATGCATTCTCTTCTTGACCTTACAACTGACTTTGTATCTGGAGATGGGACCATACAGTTCAATACTATTGACTGTAGGCCCACCAGGGCACACTGATCCTTTACATGAAACTATTACAAAATCATCATAGCACAGAGTATCAATATTCTCGGTGAAAACATATTTGGCTTCCCAAAATTATTTCTCAATTTATTCACTAGAGATGGAATACGAACTTGCAGCTTCTCGTTGACCAAGTTTTCCAGTGTTCATGTCATCTAGTGCCTGCTATAGCTTTTCACTGGAATACCTTGCATTACATTATTGCATAATGTCTTCTCTCTGGAGAATCCTTTTGACCTCTTGCCATCTAAAAATTTCAACGCAGCAGCAGCATCTTTAAAACTTGATATTCATTCATTCATTTAGTGTTCTGCCCAAGGGCAGGTCTTTCACTGCAAATCCAGCTTTCTCCAATATTTCCTATTTTCTGCCTTCCTTTTCGTTTCCTCATATGATCCATACATCTTAATGTCGTCTATCACCTGATATCTTCTTCTACCCCGAACTCTTCTTCCATTCACCATTCCTTCCAGTGCATCCTTCAGTAGGCAGTTTATTCTCAGCCAGTGACCCAACCAATTTCTTTTCCTCCTGATCAGTTTCAGCATCATTCTTTCTTCACTCACTCTTTCCAACACAGCTTCATTTCTTATTCTGTCTGTCCACTTCACACGTTCCATTCTTCTTCATATCCACATTTCAAATGCTTCTATTCGCTTCTCTTCACTTCGTCGTAATGTCCATGTTTCTGCCCCATACAATGCCACACTCCATACAAAGCACATCACTAGTAAAACTTGATAAAAGTCTAGAAATCATGAAGCAGTGTGCACTAGCAGAGTATAGATATTTCATTATCTTTTTATTTTACCAAAGACAGTCAAGTTACATATCAAATTAAAGCTCGTGAAATTTCCTATAAAATGAGGTATAATTGGGGGAATGATTCCTGAAAGTTTCATAAACATCGAGGAGGTTAAGTTGACAGACTGGTTGGTTTGGCATGAATGACCCATGTAATTTAATTTTTATTATGAAAATCGTAAGCATACATTATTATTCGTAAGCATTTATTACGTTATTATAAGTATTAAATCAAATATTCCTTGAATATCTATTTATAAATGCTGTTGTTCATATCACATCTCGTCTACTGTTTGCACATCACTGATTATCTATCCCTCTGCAATCAGCAGTATTCTACATGATTCATCTTGTCAGTTTCTTAGTTGTGTCCTAGTGCCTACTGCCCGCGAATGATTTCAAGGCCATAAAATGCGTTTACTTTTAACATCACTGACAGATAAGGTAAAAAATGAGTACTATTTTCACTGAAGTTGCATGAACATAATTTTTCGTTGCAGTGAAACGTTTATTAAATACAGAATGTTTCATACTTATAGTATTCATTGCAGCATTTTGATATATTTTCCTGAATAATTTTTAAATATATATTTTACTTGAGCTGTTGTCTAGTAATGTTAATATGACATCAGAACTGTGTATTGCATTTCAAGATTTTGTAATTAATGAACTTATGTGGTGTTTTTTTGGCTATTCGCAACGAGATATAAAACTTCAATATGTACAGTTGACCAGGGGCTGAGCCTGAGCCCAAGGAAAAAAAAATAAAAAAGAAAGAAAGAAAGAAAGAAGAAGAATATTCTTGGTCATGCTGATGATGTAAGTACATATATGAAATTATTTACGGTACAAATTATATTAATATTCATTCTACTTTTTAAATATGAATCATCATCTCCCAACAGTTTACTATGCACTTTCTTTATGTTGCAGACTTCAGTACTCTCCATGCCAGCACGACCAAGTAGGGGTCTACAGTTGGCCATAAGTGGTCGTGCTGGTAGGGCCCAAGCCAGCACAACCACTTACCGACAACGCTGGAGGGGCATGAGGAGGAGGCAAGGGATGGAGAATGATATAAGGGCAATGGAGCAGCACATGGCCCACAACCAATGACTATGTAGGAAGTGCACAAGGAGGAAGTGAGGGATGAAGAACGATACGCAATAGACAATGGCAAGCACACGACACACAAAGAACAACGATGTAGAAGGAGCACGAGGAAGAGGTGACATACGGAGAATGATATAAAATAGACAGGAGTAATGGATCAGCACATGGCCCACAAGCAATGGCTATTTAGAGGAGCATGAAGAGGAGGTGAGGTATGGAACACCAGAACTCTGAACTTGTTTCAGTGACTGAAACGTCTAAATAATAAGTATAATGTGAACCAATACAATCTGCTTTTATTAATTTTGGACTAATAAAATCCAGTTTTATTAATTTAATGATTACTTTATTTCATACTCCATTTACCTGAGTGTATATCTCCCCAATGTTTCAAAACTGTGTAGAGGTCCTCCCCTCATTTCATCTATCATCTGCAATAGTTAAAAATAGGCAGAGATGAAGTTTTGTGGGTAGGATAGCACAGGTTTTCAATGCTGACCTAAGAACAACATAGGCTCCGGGCCTGGGGCTTATCAGATATTCGTTTGGGGATATAACTTTGCTCCATCAGGGCTGAAGCAGGATGGCTCAACTGTCAGCATTGTATTCACGAAACATTGAAACAATCATATAGGGCGCAAAATAGGCCAGCTGGTCATCCAGCAAAATAAAAGTAGGGTCTACAGTAACTATATTCTATAGAAAACATTTGTTAAAGCAAGAAGTAGTCCCACATCTGAATCTTTGGAATAAATAAATATCTTATTTTAATAATTAAAAATCCTTGCACGTAAGAAATTATTTTTTTTATACTGGCATGTATAAATATTAATTCTGTACAAAATGTATCTTGCCTTTCAACAGCAAATGTCTCTCAAAGCTTTGAATAATTTTTAACATAGGCTATTTTCCTTTTTCTTTGGATGCTATATATGTGTTCAAATATATAGCATCCAAAGTTGTACAGTGTACAACTAATATAACTGCAGACACTTAAAAATCAAATTCTGAAAACTGTAATTAATAACAGTTTACATAACATTAATATACAATTAATAAAATCAAATCTAATTAAGAAGACACAGATGCAGAATATGAAAGAAATGAAAATCATTTACATCAAAAGCATAAATTTAGATTGGGACAATTGTTTAACTACATTTTACTGCAGACACTATTGTTGGGTAGGCTATGACGTAAGTAAGACAAAAAAGAGAATATGGGTGCAACGCAACAACAAGGTGTTTGAGAGTGTCATAATATGATACGAGTAGAAAGACAACAATTGAGAAACTATGTTTGAAACATGTCATACTGGGCGAAGAAAGGATTCTTGATATTCATTGTTCATTTACACAATATAGTGTAGTTCCAATATAATTCAATTTAAAAATAAAACCTAATGACGTGGTTTAGAAAAAAAAACTATAAAAAACACTAAACTTTATCTTTCCCCTAAAAATCCCTCTAAAATTATTTTCCTAAACCTCTCTCTGAAAAAGTGTTTTCCACCCAAATTTGAGTGAGCTATATTAAGCCATACACTTCTAAGAAAATTGTTAGACAATATCAATCATATCCAATGAAACAACAAATATTGCCACCAAATAAGAATATTTAGTAGACCTATTTGCTTAAGATTCGTTCACACTTCACTGGGGATAGAAGAACATTTTTTAGGATTATATTTTATAGAAATTACCACGGCCAACACACTCTTTGATTCTTTGATATTATTATGGCTATTTTAAAAAGATTTGATTTGCCTGTATCTAATTTCAGAGGACAGTGCTATGAGGATGCAGCTAACATGGCCCGATTATGTAATGGTGTGCAGAGAAAGTAAACTGAAACAGGAAAGGAAGCTGTGTATGTGCATTGTCTTGCACACTCTTTAAACTTAGCACTGCAAGACACTGTGAAAGCAATTCTGAAATGTCCAAATGTATTGAGTGTTACGAAAGATTTAATGCATTTTATTAAAGAGTGGTAAGAGTGTGCATGTGTGTCAAGAGATTGTTGCAACGGGCTGTTGGGGACATTGGACCCCAACTGCAATGGTGTGTTAATAATGCTGGTGCCTACGTTGAAATATGAAATGGCAAGGTAGGCCTACATAGTACATTATGTAATTGAAAACAACCGTGTAACTTCATTAATGACAAATCTATAGTGTAAAGAAAATAGGGACATAATTGTGGATCACCTTGTAATTATATAATTAGAGGACAGCTTAAAAGTCGAGATGCACACACGGAAGTAAAGTCCTAATTTTTCGTGGCTGAAGCGGTAGCATGCTGGTTTTTCATCTAGGCTTCTGGGTTCGATCTCCAGCCAAGTCATTATGGAATTTGTCGTAGAGAAAGCAGACATTGCAGAGAGTTTTCTCGAGGTACTCCTGTTTTTTCCTTCATTCTACAAATACTCTCCATCTTCTCATTCCAACTATCATTTTCAGTAGTTAAAATAAGGCTGGGGTGAAACTTTGGAAGTGTACAAGTTTCTGATGCTGATGTAGGAAGGAGTTGGGGCTCCAGACAGTGGGGCTTATAAGGTACTCTCATTTGGCGATAGGACGTGGCTCTGTTAGGGCTGATGCAGAATGACCCACCTTTCATCATCGGATTCACGAATGTCATCCAGACCACCTGTCGTACTTGGACAATTATCACATATATAGAGCGCACTGTAAGCCTATGTGCAAGGAACCATCAGTTGCACTTGGGCATGTGTTCTATTCCCATGTGGAATGATAATGGTGGGGGGTTTTCCGAGGTTTTCCCCAACTGTAAGACGAATATCGGGCAATCACATGGTGAATTCTCGGTCTAATTCCATCCAGTACCATCGCGATATCACCAATTCCATCGACGCAAAATAAGATAGTAGTTGATACAGTGTCATTAAAAAACTGGCTAAAATATCCGTACTAGATCAGGCTTTCTAAAAGCCAAGCAAAGGCCCTAATTTACATACATACATACATACATACATACATACATACATACATACATACATTCAAAATTTATGCATGTACCGTTCTGGAATACATTATAATAAAAGTGATACTTTTGACAGTTATTGTCCTTGGGTCGACAATTTTACACACACGCATGTACAAACACACATACACACACACACACACACACACGACTATTTTATAAGTAAATCCAGAGTTCACTTATATGGTAAAATTTATGTTGCATGTAACATCTTAGTATAACTTATACACAAAAATTATATTTTTGACGCTTTGCCTTCATCGATGATTTTACATGCATTTCATTGTGTACAATTGTATATTCTGATGGAAGAAATAAAAAGTAAAATACATACTTTTACTGACATTTGCGCCATTTCAGGCTCATACTTATGAATGAAATGGCGTTTTGTTTCAATGCAAGAACAGAAATCGTAACCATTTATTATTTGACGCTTAGGTGGATTTTGTAATTTCCCTTTTCCGTTTTGTTAGCATAATCAACTGTGACATGACCTCAGTACATTATACATTATAAATCAGACAGACTTAAGAGGTTCTAGTGCTAAATATTAACTATTATCTTTTTGTAGCTGCTGACATACAAAGTGCTGTTGGTTTCAGCATAGATGTTACTATTGTTATTAATTTCATGGTTTGCAAATTCATGTACATATTTCACTGTTTATTCTCTCATACATATCTGAACTATAGGTATAAGACTTCTCTCCTGTCTATGAATGTTATTTTCTTTACATCAACTCTACGGTACTTAATCTTGAAAATGTTGATTTGATACTGATATTCTCTGGCTTTAGGTAATAGAAACCTATTGACCATGTCCTGCAAGCAGAGGTGAAATTTTTGGTAAGTGTCGTCCTGTTTATCGTAAGTGAATTGCTGTATGTCTGTATCCAGCGCCTACTTCACTTGTGTGATTCGAGTTCTGCATATTGCAGATAGATGGCAGGACTGTAACTCATTTTTCAAGTTGCACACCACTTCGGCAGGCCATAACCTATTATGCATGATGTGTATCTGTGAATAGTTATGTTGTGTACTAGAGTGAGTGTATGTGTAAGTGTTCGTGTAAATGTAGTGTACGAAATGGGTGAGGATGATGATGAAGATGAGGAAGGGAGAAGAGGAAATCTGGTGAAGACACGTAGGCTATTCCTGTTGAATAGCACCAGCCATCAAGGGGGCTTCCAGGCTTAACGTCCCCATCTGACAGACGAATCACTATCAACAGTGACATGTGTCTTCTTTTCATATGCACTGCAGAGAGATTTGGAGTTTAACCCAGGCATATTGGTGCACAATCTAGTGATTAGAAGTTGTGTACCACCACCTCTCCTAGTCCGAAATAGAAATTTATACGAAAATTTCTGATCTCACTAGGAATCGAACCCAGGCTGGCTAGTCTGCAGGCAGACACACTACCACAGAGCTAACTCAGCGAACTACGCTGCATGTCTATTTTGCGAAACAATTTTATTAAGTCAAATTTTATGATAATTATTTTGGATGTTTTGCCAGATATTTTAGGAATTATAGTTAATCTGGAAAACCCTTTCCTATTTCCTCTTACACTTTAAGTCTCTTGACATGTTCCATATATTCTTTGGATGTATGTGGTAATTTTTGTCTTTTGGTCTAAGATTTGCACTTAATTGTGGTATTCTTTGTGCATTCATTCTATGTAAAGATGCCAAATGTTGAAACTGCAGCCATATGAAACTAATTTCTGTATCACTTGCTCATAACTGAATAAACATAAAAACTGTGTGGATTTTTCTTATTAAAACACATTACAAATAATACACTAATTCTAGGTTCGAATATGCATTGAAAATGAAAGTTTGTGCGAACTTCCTAATGTGGCAACACTGATGGCCTGAACATAACTAAATAAACATAAAAACTGTATGAATTTTCTTTATTGAAACACATCACATAACACAAATAATACACAAATTCTAGGTTCGAATATTCACCGAAAATGAAAGTTCATGCGAACTTCTTAATGTGGCAAAACTGACGGCCCAGACTGTGACAATCTGGCAGTAACGGGATTCACGTTCACCAGGCATATTGAGGATAGAACAGTTGCGGCAATAAAAGCCACAATGGGGATACCAAACCTCAAGTCCCTTTCACTCGGAACCTCAGTGGCATTATTCAAGCTCAAAGTCACACCAGTAGCATCATACGCCATTGAGATAATATGGTCGTATCTGAGTTAAAACTTTGGACAGGGCTAAGTTCGGATATATAAAAAAGAACACTATGCATCTCGAAGTTCGCTCCAACCCGACTCGTGTACCAGCTGGCAGGAACAACGTCCTTCATAGAAGATTTAATGGCCACTTACAACCTGACACTAACCCCAGCCAGTACAAAGTTTTTTTGACGAACAATGCCAGAAAACCACAGAAATTGACCCAGCATTTTTCCGCACCCCAGTGGTGAACAACGAGGAATGGAAAGCAGCCAATTTCGAGCTACGTTACCATTACACAAGGGGAGCAATCTATGGTTTTCACTACTGCATCTGTAATAGAAAAGGTTTGCGTGTGTAATCTGTAGACTACATTGCCCGTCATATCATCTCTTTGAGTGCTCACTAAGAACAATGCTGCTGTCGTACTATGCTAAAGATGAGCGACAAAGAACTTTGTACAATACTCAATACGGTATACACAATGTGTTTATTAAATCTATTATTATAGATTTAAACTTTTTTTTTTTTGCCCAGCCAAAAGTGCTGTTGTTTTGGTATTGCCTGTTATTTGGGTGCCAGTTATGAGGGATTTTACTGTAATTTGTTTTTCTTTTAATTAAATGAATATTTATGATTCATAATTGTATAATAAAATAGTACCATCGTGCCTTATAATACTGTTTATTTGTTTCTATTGAAATAAAAAAAATTAAAGTTTGATGAAATGACTGATGGTCATATTTCTTTTATTATACTTTTAAGCCAGCCACAGTGTATTTCAACCTTCTGCGTTTTTTAGCTAACTTAGTTCCTTGAGCACATAATTTTCATTCACAGAAATTTTCTTATGTATGTATGTACATCAGGGTGCGAATTAAGATTTCAAATGAGGGTGGGATAGAATCCTAGATAGAGAATACCATACATAAAATTATTATTATCCTCATTCGATATGGCTCAACGCTTGGTCACACTGAGTGCTTGTCTTGTATCTTGATCATAATAATAATTATTATATCATGAGCAGGCTTAAGATAAGACTTGTAATTCCTAAGTTATTGATTGTTGTCAGCTTGTTGGTAATGATAATACTTCAATATTATTTTTTGCTTACTTTATACTGTACTTTATGAAATATACTCGTATTAAAACAATTGAGTAGTTTAATATCAAAGACGGACATCTGTCGTCTCCATAGTTTTGATCTAGAGGCAATTTTTTAATTCACAGTGTTCTTTGTAATATTTAACACAATTTATTTTATAAATTGTAGTGTTAGAGTTTGCATATGGTTTCACTGTAACTGGAAAGAGCATGAAAAATTGTATAAAAAACCACAGCTACCTAAATTTCGATTGAGGTCAGATGTCCGTCTTTGATTTTAAGCTACTCAATTGTTATGTACTGATGTTTCCTTTCTCGATGTGAACATTCTTTTGTTAATTGTTGACATTGTTAGCTTTTGTTTGTAGAGTGATCAAGAATAAAGAATGGTTGAATACAGAAAATATTTGTTTTGTAATGAAGAATATTACATTGGGGACGAGGAAAACTACATCTTAGAAGGTATATATGCTTAATTACTAGAAGATTCAGATATACTTGGAAAACAAACAACATGGCAGAAGGAAGGTATGTTGGAAAAGTGCATGAATTCAAACCTGGGAAGCATGATTGGTTAGTTCATAAAAGATGAGTTACAAATTTCTTCCTTGCTGACAAAATAGAGGAAGAAAAACAAAAAAAAGCTTTGTTTTTAAATAGTTTGGATGAAGATGGTTAAAAACTTATTAGTAATTTATGCGTACCAGGGGAGCAGAGAATGTATCTTTTAGTGCATTGTTAATACATCTTGGCAGACATTTCTTGCCAAAACTATCTATAATGTCTTTCGACTTAAATTTCATTTTGCTAGTTGGGAAGAGGGGGAATCCTTATCAGACTGGCTGGCTTGCTTGCATTCTCTAGTCTCACCTTGCAAGTATAATAATGATTTGGAAGATAGAATTTTAGATCAGTTCATCATTGGTTTAAGTAAAAGACTAGTTAAGGACAGACTGTTTGAGGAGGACCGCCTTCAACTCTCTTTAGAGAAGGCTATATCTATCACCTCTGCTAAAGAGTTTCCGGCTTTCCAGTATGACTTATCAACATCAAAGATATTATACAAGTGAAAGAGGAACATATTGGTTATGTACAGAAGTATGAAGAAAAGGAAAAGAAGAGAAACTCAAGAACATGTCTCGTCTCGGTGTGTGTGGACGTAGTGCTACATTTTGCCGCTTCAGAAATCTAAAATGTGACAAGTGTTGACTGGTTGGTCATTTTAAAAAAGTATGCAAAAAAGAACAAAAGTGTCCAGTGGATAATGTGACTAAAAATGTTAAGAGTAATTTATTAGTTCTGTAGAGTCTGATGAAGAAACTTTGTTTCATGTGGATTCAACAATTTCAAGGTCACCTCCTTTCACTTCAGTGTTAGTTTTTGATGACGTACCAGTCAAGTTTGAAATAGATACTAGTTGTGCCTCGAACATTTTACCATTTTCAATATTTCAAAATCAATTTTCTAATTGTAATTTGCTGAACACCGATAAAACTTTTTTAACCTACTTTAAGACTCAAGCTAAACCACTTGGAATGATCAATTTTAATGTGAAGTGTAATGAGACAAGTTATGGAGTTCTTCCATTGTATGTTGTAGATTCAAATGGCCCCACTTTGCTGGGCCGCCAATGGTTTAATCATATAGGCTTTAAAATATCTAAACCAAATAATGATTGTTTTTGGAGTTCAGAAAATTCAGCCTTGGCTAAAAGGACGAAAGCTAAATTTCCCTCTGTTTTTTCAGATAAATTAGGCTGTTTTAGGAATGGAAAGTTATCATTAGAATTAAAAGAAGGAGCTCAACCGAAATTTATTCGGGCCACAAATGTGCCTTTTGCTTTAAGAGAAGGTGTAGAAGCAGAATTTAACTAAGGAAGGTATTCTAGTTCCAGTGGACTATAGTCCATTCGGGTCTCCTATTGTGCCAGTATTAAAAAAAGGGGGTGGTATTCGAATTTGTGGTGATTTTAAACTAACGTTAAGCCCCCTTCTAAAAGTTGACCAACATCCTTTACCCACACCTGAGTATATATTTCAAAAAGTGCAAGGGTGTAACATTTTTCTAGGTTAGATCTTTCAAATGCTTACCAACAAATGGAGTTAGATGAAAAGTCACGGGAATTGGTTACTATTACGACTCATGAGGGTTTATTACAATATACTCGCTTACTTTTCGAAGTGGCCTCAGGGCCTGCTAAGTTTCAAAAACAAATTGATATATTATTGAAAGGTGTTGAGGGGACAGCAGCCCTGCTGGATGATTTTATAGTTAGAGGTACTGGTAAAGATTTAGAGGAATTAGAAAGTCGTCTAACTGAAGTGCTGCATCGATTAGAGGAAGCAGGATTGACTGTTTCTGAAAAGAAATGTCAAATCAGTAGGGAATCTTTAAATTTTCTTGGATTTAAAATTGATGCTAATGACATTCATACTACAGATGAAAAAATTAAAGCAGTACGGGATGCCCCTAGACCAACTTGTGTTCAAGAATTGCAGTCTTTCTTAGGTTATGTTACATACATATCAAAATTTTTACCTAAGGCGACAGAGACATTGAACCCCTTGTATAAACTTTTGAAAAAGAATAAGAGCATTTATTGGAATAAAAAAAATTAGCCTGTTCATCTAGATCCTTCGCTCATTATGATTAGATTAGCAGTTGATACTTCTAGTCATGGGTTGGGGGGGCAGTGTTACTCCAGAAAAAAGATAATGTGGAAGAGCTTATTTAATTTCTGATCTGGTATTCGAGCTTGTGCTGCAAATAGACTTTAATGATGAGCTTTGTATTTGGCCAATTATAAATTTGAGATAGAATATGTTTCATCTAATAAAAATGTAGCTGTCTGGCTGTCAAAAGCCTCACTTCCTGAAGTATCTAGTAATAACGATGAACAGGAGGAAATAGCTCTTAATTATATTTTCGACTCTAATTCTGATTTGCCTCTTAAGTATAAGGAAATTCTTGCTTATACAAGAAAAGACTTCACAATAATGCAAGTAATAAACTTCACCAAGTTTGGGTGGCCAGAAAAGGTAAATGAGAAGTTAGTTCCATAAAGAAGAGCTATACGTAGTTAGGGATATTTTGTTATGGGGATAACGAGTTGTTATTCCTGAGCGTTTAAGAACAAGAGTATTGCAAGAATTGTATGCCTCTCATATGGGGATAGTTAAAGCTAAATCGCTTGCACGCTCTTATGTTTGGTGGCCACATATGGATCAAGACATTGAGTCACTTGTAAGTATTGTAAAGAATGTGCAGAGAATAGAGACATTCCTCCAAAACATAGTTTGATACCTTGGGAATAGGCCTATACACAAAACCCTGGTCCAGGTTACACATAGACTATTTAGGCTCTATATTGAATCATTATATTTTTGTTATTCTCTATAACCATTCAAAGTGGGTGGAAGCTTTTGTTATTAAAAGTATGACCTGTGATATTTCAATCACCTATTTACGACAAGTGTTTGCTCGTTTTGGACTTCCGGAGACACTGGTATCAGATAATTATTCATCATTTAAATCCGAGAAGTTTCAGAATTTTTTAATAGGTACATAATGGTATAGAATTTAAGTCAGGGGCTCCATATCATGCTACAACTAATGGGATGGCTGAAAATTCGATCCACACAATCAAGAAGGCTATACTTAAAGCATTAGGCAGAGCTGGTGATCAGGAATTACTTGAATTAGCGTTACAGAGATTTCTGATTGACTATAGGAATACAAAACACTGTACAACTGACATTTCCCCTGCTGAGTCACTTCTCGGGAAACATATTAGATGTAGATTGGATTTACTCAGGTCTCCTACAAATAGTAACAAAGTTCAACAGGCTCAAGAGAAACAGATTCAGAAATATGGTGGGATAAATAGGCTTTGGCAAGTAGGGGAGAAAGTATGGGTCAAAGACTACCGAAAAAAGAAAGGTTCATGGATTGCAGGAATAATAGAACAAGTTTTAGGCCCTTGTCGATTCAGGATGGCTATACCTTCTTTACAAAGCAGATGGATTCGATATTTGAATCAGCTTAGCAAAAGGTCCATTGTTCCTGTTGCATGGGGAAATTCAATTTTTGATCCAAGGGGAAGTGAGGATGAAAACAAGGAATCATTAGAGATTAAAGAGGCAGATAAAATAGGTTGTTCAGGTGATAATAATGAGTTGCCAATAGAACATAATGATAACATTGAGTGTGACTGTAATAGTAGAGTGCTTGATGCTATTAGAGCCCGTCAGGAGATTAAGCCTCCGAAAAGGCTCATTGAAGAAATGTAATATTTCTTTGTATAATTATATTAAAATGAAATATAATAGCTGATTGTATTCTATTTTTATTAAGGGGAAGAAGTATTATGTAAGGATGTTTCCTTTCTATATGTGAACATTCTTTTGTTAATTGTTGACATTGTTAGCTTTTGTTTGTAGAATGATCAAGAATAAAGGAAGATTGAATACAGAAAATATCTGTCTTGTAATGAAGATATTACAACAATTCTGTGAGGGGGGGATAGAAGTTATCCCTGGTAGGGATGTAAATATAAATTTATCAGAAGGGGATAACTTTCCAACAGGGGGGAAATCCTCCCATCCCCCTCCCTGTTAATTCGCACCCTGAGAAAACTAGTCCATTAAGACGCTCTTCCCCTGTGCTGTTTCTAAGGTAGGCTTATGTTTCCTTAGTGGTGAAAATGATTTTTCAGAAGTATGAGTAGTTACAGGGAGAGTTGTTATTATTGTGAACTGGAAGTAAGTCACTGTTATTATAATGTTGAAGAACTTCGACAACGTTTCTTTTTTTTTTTTTTTTTAAGGTTCTGGGGGGAGAGGGGTTATCCCTAAAGCCTTGCTGTGGTAAACTTTAATTAAAACACATAAACTTGCTGTACAGTTGTATAAAAGTTCTTTATTTCTGAAATGTCACTAACTGAATCATTCAGAATTAAATTTTAATTAGACCCGCACAGTGTTCTTGCAGGACGAGAACAGAAAGCGTTGAACAAGTGTTGGAGAAGCGGAGTGGGGGTTAATGTTGCAACATCGGAAGGAAAAAAATTATTGCAACTTGAGAAGTGATTGTTGAAAGAAACACAACTATTGTAAGAATGCTGTAAATAGTATACGGTACCTTTGGAATATGAATGAAATATGAATGTTATTCGAAATCGAAATAAGTCTTCACGTATAATATAGGACGTATTTCTAGGCCTCCCTACATCGCCCTTGGTTGAAGGAAAACCTCGGAGAAAAACAACAACCAGGATTTGAACCTGGGCTACTCATTTCACTGTCAGACATGTTAACCATTAGGCCTACCCCACAGTGGTGGACTTGGTTGTACTGAGAATTTTACAGTATTACTAGTTCAAGGCATGCACTGTGCAGTTACTTTAATTTCTCTCTTGAAAGTGAGCATGGCTGGACATCATTATTATTTATTATTATTATTATTATTATTATTATTATTATTATTATTATTATTATTATTATTATTATTAACAGGCTTAGAATCCGAGACAACTTAAGAATAAAGTGAAGTTATACTGCAACGGAGTACAGATGGAGTGAGGTGGCGCATTGAATTTTGTTTACCTGTGTGTCAGTGCACAATCCGGTTCGTGTTCAGAGGTACAGTATTCTTCTGTTTCTCCCTACGAAACGAACTCAGGTCATCACAATGTATTTTCAATTCATACTGAACAGTTTTTTTTTTTCGAACTAGTTGCAAGTATGTAATGTTTTTCATTGTAATGCTAATGCCTTCAACGTTGCCGAGGGACATGAAAACTTGTGAGGTATGTATCCTACTTCATTTTCCACCATCACTAGATTGTACTATTAACAGTAGAATATAACAAAGCACATTGACGTCGTTGTTTACATTCAAAGTATGTCTGTCTACTATGTTCAAGGAGCTCTATAGTGAAGTTGTACGTACATTGGTTGCTAAAGTGTCCCGGATCCTAAGCCTGATTATTATTATTACTTACTTACAAATAGGTTCATTGCCGCCCTCACATAAGCACGCCATCAGTCCCTATCCTGAGCAAGATTAATCGAGTTTCCACCATCATATCTTACCTCCCTCAAATCCATTTTAATATTATCCTCCCATCTACGTCTTGGCTTCCCCAAAGGTCTTTTTCCCTCCGGCCTCCCAACTAACACTTTTCGCCCATAAGTGCTACATGTTCTGCTCATCTCAGACGTCTGGATTTAATGTTCCTAATTATATCAGGTGAAGGATAAAATGCATGCAGTTCTGCATGTGTAACTTTCTCCATTTTCCTGTAACTTAAACCCTCTTAGGCCCAAATATTTTCCTAACCACCTTATTCTCGAACACCCTTAACCTCTGTTCCCCTCTCAAAGTGAAAGTCCAAGTTTCACAACAATGCGAAACAACCGGTAATGTAACTGTTTTATAAATTCTAATTTTCAGGTTTTTTTGAGAGCAAACTGGATGACAAAAGCTTCTCAACCGAATAATAATAGGCATTTCCCATATTTATTCTGTGTTTAATTTCCTCTTGAGTGTCATTTATATTATTTTGTTACTGTTGCTCCAAGATATTCGAATTTTTCCACTTCTTCAAAGGATAAATTTTCAATTTCTAAATGTCTATTTTGTACAGTATTCTGGTCACGGGACAAAATCATATACTTTGTCTTTTCGGGATTTACTTTCAAACCTATCACTTTACTTGCTTCAAGTAAAATTTCCGTGTTTTTCCTAATCGTTTGTGGATTTTCTCCTAACATATTCACGTCATCAGCATAGACAAGAAGCTGATGTAACCCATTCAATTCCAAACCCTCTCTGTTATCCTGAACTTATTATCCTCAGAATTGTGTTTGTCAGTGTTAGTTGGACAGATTTCAATCAAAAAGTCAGATGAACAGTCTGATTAATTATAATTAACTTTATCCTGAAAAAAAAAAGTCGTCAACTCGAGAGAAAAGCACCGAGACAGAGGAAGATGAAGTGATCTTGAAGAGGAGTTTTAAGAGGACACTATGGTGAAAAATTAAGAAAATCCGCTTAAAAATTCATTGTGACTCTCTATATAGACTGAGCTCAAAAAGTTAATTAATTTATATTCCCATGACTGTTTTCAAGCTTTCGAGCGAATATGAACTAAACATTTTGAAACTTTGTCGCAAGGAGCCTTTTTAGTAACGTCAATATAAAATATATTTTAAAAATATAATTTCAAAACTATTAGCCCAAATGGCACCAAATTTTGTACAAATGATAATATTGTAGACAAGTTTCTGTAGTTTAAAATTAATACATTTTGGATGAAAATTGTAGACGTTTTAAAACTCAAATGTGTCTTCTTAATATGTACCAGTAACACTTAAGAACAAATTTGCGTTAAAATACTGCATCCAGTGAATAAGGACATTTATGTGTTTTAGTGCTTTTTTGTTGTGTGACGTCCACTGATATGCTTTAAAGCACATTGTTTTTTTAATTAATGTCTGGCAGATGGCACGGTATACTTCCACTTGATTCATGGATCAGTTTAATATTATTTTGTTCTCTCTATGTATATTATGTGTATAATTATCATTATTATTAATTCTAAAGCAGTTCATACTTCAGTAACCAGTTTAGAGAGTATGAAGTAAAGTGCTAGTAGAAGTACTGGAAAATTAAGCTATTGTATGGATGATGATATGTGAGTTAATGATGGCGAAATGAGTCCGAGGTCCAATATCAAAGTTACCCAGCAAGTCTGCTTCAGTTCATTGAGGAAAAACCCCAACCAAGTAACTTGTCCCAACCAGGATTTGAACCTGGGCCCATTCGTTTCATGGCCAAACGTGCTAACCATTACTCCACAGCAGTGGACCAATTTTATATTTACTTTATTTGTTTATTTAAAATAGCAAGATATCATATGAAATGTAAACTCTAATCATTTTATTTAATCTCGTCTTTAAGTTTACACATTAGACCAGGATCGCTTTTCATCTTTCTGCATTGTTGTCAGTGGCGTAGCGTCAATGTAAGCTAAAAAGCTTAGCTTCCCCAGTTAATAATAATTTCATAATAAACCAGCAGTTTATGGAGAAAATTATGTATTAATTTTAATAGAATTTATATTTACGCGTTAAATATTGTGATGCGGCAGCTCAGGATGATTTGTGATACAGCAGTAAACAAAAAGCCTGCACACACCAGCTTCCAAGCAGACTGGTTTCTTCTGTGTAATCCACCCCGCAGATTTTCCATCCCTTTGTAACTAAACTACCCTAAGGCTCTAAAGGCTCGCAAGAAGCCAAGAAGCTAGCTTTAACATTTAATATAAGTAGTTTCCGAGTTATCCCTTTTCGTCAGTTGTGTTCAGTTGAAGTGTTAGTGTGCATTGTGGCTGATATAATAAATAATGAGCGAAATAACAGTTCCTGACACTAATTTACTTGAACTTTTTTAGGACAATTGTATTATCAAGACTTACTTACGAACAAAAGTGTGACTTAAAGAACAAATGACCGACACCCTTGCTGTCAATGAAGGACACAACCAAAAGACAGACGCATGCTTACGTAATGATACTAATACTGTATCTATTGACCGTTAATATTGTGATTTCTCTAAGTATGACAGGGAGTGAGCTAATGTTATACGTTTACGTGTCTATTTGTTAAGAAATATGTGTAAACCGTGAAAACATATTTTACTACGTATCATTTGAGGTCATGCCTTATTGATGTTACTTACGATGTTCCAACCAATCTTCGACTGCTGATTTGAAATTGACTACTATTTATTTTAAGGCTGCATTTTTGTAATACGTTTTCTCATATTGCATGAAAGACAACTTGAGTTAGTTTCCCCTGCTCAAAATTTCATGCTACGCCACTGATTGTTGTGCAGTATGTTCTTCATATTTCTCCAAGTAGCTACTTGAATACCTAAAGAGTTCTAACACACTAGTACAGGCTGTTACAAAAAATATTAGATCATTACAGTGCTTCCATTCCTCAAATGAGGTAGGCTATAGAAATTCTTATACTCATACATTCAGAAATTTAAAATAAATAATATAGTCCAGACACATGGTCTGGTACAGAAACATAATCATAAACAAAAGCAAGAAAAATCTTTTGAATTCAGTATTTTCTAATCTTAATATATAAAAAAAAAGAGTTCAGCCAAGTTTGGAGGGACAGTGCACCCCCATAACTCCGCCTATGTCTACAGCTTCTACTCACTCATGCTAGTTAAATTTTTTCATTCTCTATAGAATTCACGCTCATTGCTCAATGCTTAACAATACTGCCTTCAACAATCCAAATTACATACTGGACCATCATTATGAGTTTTGATTTCATTTAAAGCAAGCAAAGATAGCGCTTTATGGAGAGTACGTGAATTGAGGAGCTCGGTTCGATTCCCATGGGACAACTAGGATAAAACCTCTTCCCACTGAGGTAAGTTTTGTAAGTTATATTACCGGTACGATTCCTGCTTGAAAACTGCAACAATAAGTAGGGAATAAAAACATTTACGTTTTGTAGTGTCAATAGCGACTATATAAATATATAAATGTGTATATTGGAGGCTGATAATTAAACCTCGATCAGACAGGCACATTTAAAACACTATCTAACGCGCAAAGCAATTTAAACGTTACTGAGGACAATGAGAATTTATGGTTTTAATACATTACATTGATTTATGGCCATTCTTCCTTACCAATAAATAGAAACAAAATAAATCGTGAAATGCAGCGCTTCTGACAGTGTGGAATTCTGTGAATCGTCATAGTACATTATGTAACGAGCCTATAATGATAGTAATTAAGACGTAAGTATGTTTGTTTATGAAACGAGCGCAAGCGAGTTTCATAATTTTCATACGAACGTCTTAATTACCATTATAGGTAAGTTTTATACGACTTTTTATGCTCGACCATATTTCTAACTTGAAATTATTCAGAAGTATTCATTTTATTTGTATCTGACTGAAGGTCGGAAGTGACCTTGTGCATAGCTCGTATATTGTGAGATGTGAGCAGACGCGAAAGTATTGATTTTTTCTGAGGAACAATAATGTCATTGATCTTGATGTAATGTAAAGAATGACATGAACTAATTTTGATATAACCTGGAAATTGATTTAGAATTGAAAAACGAGATGACAAATTTAATTTATTTGAATATTATTTACAATTAACGTTAATTATTATAGTAACAGAACATAACCTTCTGCGACAGTATTGGATTTCCAGCCTCCATGACGTTTCCCTCGTTGTCTTTCGATTGCATATACGAGAATAATCGAAAACCTGAACTTTAATGAATAGGTGTACTTTAATGACATGCATTAAAGGACTGCTACCAGGTGTATAATTACTACATTTTGGCATGGTCGAGCATAAATTGTATTTAAATAGTAGGCCTATTTTCAATTTGGAGAATAGTTCTACTGCTAAATGTATACAAACGAATCAATAAAAACATGAACTGTCACGAATAATAATTATTATTATAATATAATCGTAATATTACAAAATAAATATTAAGAATTTTTATATTTCTTTATTGTTAATACTACTTAAGTTCTAAAAAGAAATATAATATTAGTCAGTTTCATATCTGGATTTCCTGCGTACCGTATATATCCATGAAATCAAATTATCGAAATTGGTTAAATGCAGAAGCAGAAATTAGGCTACAGTTTTCTGCCCTAAAACCATATAATTATACAAAAACTTGTAGACTTTAAAAAAGAACATATTTATTCTACTGAGCAGAATAATGAAGTATTGGATTTTATATAATTACGTGTGTAAATTATTAAATACTATTAAAAGATATTAACATTTGTATTGTAAGATTATTTTATTTTGGTTTTCTTTTAATGATCTTATAAAAGTTCATAGTAGGACTACTGATTAGGCTATAGCGAATATGCACTTTAAAATAAATTGAAAATGCAAGTTTTTGACAATGTACGGTATGCATTATTAACATAGTTTCAATTCTACATTTACACCCACTTCTATAAATAATAATAATAATTGTGACACTAATGAAAGTTCGAAATCCTCCCATACCACACATGGGACTGTTACCTCATTTGTGTTGCGTTAATTCATGATTACATGAAAGTGAGATATGTATTAATATTACAAAGAATGGCACTTTTTAGAAAGGAATTAAGTCAAAATTTGCTACATTTTAGGAGAGCAAAGACATGCAAATAGTAATGTTTACTAGCTAGCCTAAAACAAATAAATATCCGGTAGATATATGTTTTTACAAGATGCCTTGAACATACAGTCACGGACATATATTCATAAAAATATATAGTGAAATCAGCAAGTGGAGAAATGAATTTTGTCCAGTCAGATTAAGAAAACTGTGCACTGTGCATCGGTCCCTATCCTAAGCAAGATTAATCCAGTCCCTACCATCATATCCCACCTCCCTCAAATCCATTTTAATATTATTCTCCCGTCTATGTCTCGGCCTTCCCAAAGATCTTTTCCCCCTCAGGTCTTCTGTCTAACACTCTACATGCATTTTTGGATTCACCGATAGACCTACGTGCTACATGCCCTGTCTATCTTAAACGTCTGGATTTAATGTTCCAATTACCCAGGTGAAGAATGCAATGCGTGCAGTTCTGCGTTGTGTAACTTCCTCCATTCTCCTGTAACTTCGCCCCCCTCAGCCCCAAATATTTTACTAAGCACCTTATTCTAGAACATAAATAACCTCTGTTCCTTTCTCAATGTGAGAGACCAATTTTCACAGCCATATTGAACAACTGGTAATATAGGCTAGTTGTTTTATAAAATCTAACTTTCAGTTTTTTTGAAAGCATACTTGACGACAAAAGATTATTAACCGAATAATAGCAGGCATTTCGTTATTTAATTTCTTCTCGAGTGTCATTTATATTTGTTATTGTTGCTCGAAGATATTTCAAATTGTCCAACTTCTCAAAGGGTAAATTTACAATTGTTATATTTCCATTTTGTGCTATGTTCTGATCACGAGACATAATCATATGCTCTGTCTTTTCGGGATTTACTTCCAAACATATGTCATTACTTGATTCAAGTAAAATTCCTTTGTTTCCCCTAATAGTTCGTGAATTTTATCCTAACATATTCACGCCATTCGCATAAACAAGAAGCTGATGTATTCCATTCAATTCCGAACCCTCTGTGTTTTCTTGGACTTTATAGATCTAAGTTAAAAGGAGAAGGTGATAGTGCATCTCTTGTTTTAGCCCAAAGTGGCTTGAAAAATCCTCAGGGACAAATTGGCCTATACGGACCCTGCTGTGCACTTCACTGAGACATATTTTAGTTAACGAAATATTTTCTTGGGAATACCAAATTCAATAAAAAAATTATGTATTAAATGAGTCATATGCCTTTTTGAACTTTAAGAATAAGTTGACTGATGAATTGTACCCTTATACTCCAATTTTTTTCTCCAATATCTGTCGAATACAAAAAATCTGATCAATAGTCTATTTATTAGGCCTAAAATTACATTCATGATCCCCAATAATTTCATCTAGTTTTTTTTTTTAGTTATGGTTTATTTAACGATGCTTGCAACTACCGAGGTTATATTAGCTCGGTATTGTGCCGGAATTTTGTCCTGCAGGAGTTATTTTACATGGCAGTAAATCTACTGACGTGAGCCTGTCGCATTTAAACACACTTAAATGTCCTCGACCTGGGCCGGGATCGAACCCGCAACCTCGAGCACAGAAGGCCAGCACTATACCGACTACGCTACCCAGGCCGACTTCTCAAAAGAATATTGGACAAAAAAGAAAGGTACAATAATTATGAACTCCATTTGTCCCGGTACAATTTCGTTTTCCTAAATAGCAAGTACAAGCTCATTTCACTAGATAATAATGCTTTACATTCACTTTTATTAGGGTAATTTTGCACACTGGAATTTCATCAATTCCTGGAGACTTGTACTTTTTCATCTTTCCTATCGCTATTTCGACTTCAGAAAGTGTGGGCTAGTGTATAAATGGTTCAGAAGTTTGTATTTGAATATCGAACCGATCATTTCTGTTTGTCCTAGAATCAGGGGTGTATGTTGTAGGTGTTCAAGGTGTGCACTAGACACCTCGTAAGTTCGGTAATATCATTTTTTAATTTTAAGTTGTTTTATATAATGCAACAATAATTTTAGTTTATCACAATTGAAATGCGTGATAATTTCATTCGAAGTTGACGTATATAGTTTAAGACTATTTTTAATTTATTACCATTTAAGTATTTAAAATGCCTACAGGTTGAATGTGCACACCATCTCTAGAACGGCTTTCGTTTTATAACGTAAGCTCTACCTGGCGAAGTGGAATGAGGTCTTGTCTGGTTGTCCTGTCCGTACAAAAGAGCATTCTCGGTTGAGGGTTACTGCTATAATTCTCTGCACGTGCATGGTGACGTGATGGGGATACTCGCTTCTCTCAAGCTCGAAGGTCATCCTGTATACAGACAGCTCAGCTTGTCAATTGTAGCTTTATAAAATATTGTGTTTGACGTGTGTGTTTACTATTTGTGTTAGTGAATTTACTGGGTTTAGGTTTTATTGGGGTTCTTAGTTCACAGTGTGGCAGCGTAAGTGAACAATTTAAATTACTTATTTAATGATAGTAGCACTTGGAAATTTACACTGTAAAAGATCTTTTGCAAGAACCATTCTCTTCTCGCCCACTAGAAGAGAAATTACATATAGTGAATAAGGGTAGACCTACTCCGCCACTTCCGAATTTAGTGCAACAATATAAAACAAAACGCGAACAGTACACTACACATTTTTCTATTTCACAATATGAAAATGTAGAATGGTTAGCGGGTTGTGAAACTTCAAACAGGTTATTTTGCTGGCCATGCTTATGTTTTTTATAACAAAAATGAAGTTTGGAGTAAGCATGGATTTGCTGACTTCAATCACTTGTCTAGTGCACAGCAAAAACATTCAAAATCTCAAACTCATGTACAATATTTCTTGTAATCAAAACTTTTTGGCAAACAGCGAATTGATTCTTTGCTTGATCAATGAAGAACTGATACCAGCAAACACAACGAACAGGTAAAGAAAAATAGAGCCGTATTGATACGAATAATTGATGCTATTTGTCTTCTAGCTAACCAAGAGCTCCCTCTATAGGGACATGACAAATCAGATAGTTCTTTGAACAAAGGAATTTTTTAATGTATTGAAGAACTATGATTTACTTTTAGAAAACCATCTAAATTCGTCCACAGTATTTCGAGAATTTCTCCATTGATTCAAAATGATATCATAAAAGCTATTACTGATGTAGTAAAAAAAGAAATAAAAAATGAAATTAACTCAGTTTCATTTGTATTTATAATGCTTGGTGAAACTTCTGATATTGAGAACAAATCTCAACTATCTACAGTTCTCTGCTATGATAGATTCTTGGGCTTTGTAGAATTAAAAATTATGGTTTATTTAACAACACTCGCAACTGCCGAGCTTATATCAGTGTTATCGGTGTACCGGAATTTTGTCCCGCAACAGTTCTTTTACATGCCAGTAAATCTACTTAGTGGTGATAGAACAGCAGATGGTTTATTTACTCACATAGACTGAGTAGTTAATGAATTTGAAATTTCTACTAAACTCGTGGGTCAAACATACGATGGAGCTTCTGCAATGAGCGGTCATGTGAATGGGTTACAATCTAAAGTCTTATCAGCTTATCCAAATGCAATTTTCACCCACTATTATGCCCATGTTCTAAATGTTGTTCTCTAGCAAAGTGCATCAGTTATTAAAGAATGTAAAATATTTTTCCAAACATTGAGTGGACTCTCTGCTTTCTTTTCTAAATCCTCTAAAAGGACATATGCATTGCATGAATTTCTGCAAAATAAATTACCCACTGTAGCACCAACCAGATGGAATTTTACATAAAGACTTTGCCTTACTGTAAAAGAGTACAGAACTGAACTTTGTGAGTTCTTCGAAAATACATTATTATTAAACATTCTGGCAAGTGGGATAGTGAAAGAGTCATAAAATCACGTGGTTTTCTAGCTTTCCTTCAAGAGTTTGAAACTATATATTTCTATTGGAAGTATTTTCGATGTTGCTTACTTATATATATATATATATATATATATATATATTATACAATCTTTTACAAACAAAACATTTTGATATTCTTTACTGTAGCAGGAAAGTAACTGACATCAAAGATAAGCTTCAATATTCATCAGTTTGGAACAACATAATTTCAAATAAGGACGAAACCTATCAAATGAAAACAAAGCGGCACTGTCCAGATAAAGCAGAACAAGGCTGTACTTGGACATTATTGATTGCCTAATTCATCAAATTGATTGTAGATTTTCTCAACTTGATAAATTAGAATATTTTCATTTGTTACAATATCAGAAGTACCGTACTGTGAATATAGAAAAACATTTCCTGAATCACTCTTACAGAAAGTTATGGCTCAGTACAGAAATTTATTTGATTGCGTTGGACTGAAGAATAAATTAAGTGTTCTTTATACTTCACCTGAAATTCACGGAAAGGATGTTCACGACCTTGTTAGTTTTATGCATGAAAATTTCCTCTCTTCTGGATTTAGTGAAGTGTATAAACTTGCTATGATAATACTGACCATTCCTTGTACTACAGCTCTGTGTAACATTCATGTTTTGCATTAAGACGAATCAAGACCTACTTAAGAAGTACTCAAATTCAAGAAAGACTTGTAACTTAAGTTTGTTATCAATCGAAAAGGAAGGACAAAATGAAGGACAAAGACTCATTTTATAATGTTGTGATTGAGAAGTTCGCATCGCAAGAAAGATGAATAGCCTACAGCTAATGTTTAAATGAAAGAGGTAGGGGGAAGTCTTGTAGTACCGACTGCTTAAGGTTTTTGGGTTATAAATAAGAAAACATTCAACTTTTTTACACACTCTTTTGATATAATGTAAGTACATAATATTATTGAACCCAATGGTAATTACAAAAAAATTCAGAAATTAATATTAATACAAAACATAAACAAATTAAATGTCCATAAAATCGATACAATCAGAAAATTGGCAGGCAGTACCAGTACCGGTCATATTACTTTTGACAAAAATCACATTCATACGCGTCAGATGTCTCAGGAATGCTGGCACAGGCTTTGTGAGCCCACATTTGGCATGAAGAACATTGGATCCAATCTTCTTCATGAGATTCCCCGCAAAAAATGCATGTAGTTTCCTCCTTTTCGTCATTTTTCTTAGCTGTCTTTTTGGAGCTTTTTGAGGAGAATTTTCCTGGTAGGTGGCATTTCCCACGCACTAGGCTCTTGACTTCTCTCTTCAGCTTTTCATTATTTTTTTCTTCTAGATATGTCTTGTAAGGACTGGATGTCAAAACCTCACTTCTTTCAGATTTTCGGCGTCAACTAACTTCTTGCTTCTTACTGGCATCCAGAATTGGGCTGAGCTGCTGAATTGTTTCCTTTACAACAGTGGTATCATTAGGCCTATCAGTAGGAGTAGGCCTATTAGGACTAGTCTCATGATGTGAACTTGCCTTAGGTGCAGAAGTCATGTCAGGGAATGGAAGCATAGGCCTACTGTTGGGCTCTCAGTTTGATCCACGTTCGAATCCATTGCTATGTCTGTCATCATTGATGGTAGGTAATCGAATTCTGTGAATACATTGGGATTCAGGGGATGAATTCCTGTACACTGAAATCCTTTTACTGCAATTTCAGCCCTGAAACTCTTGCAAAAGCATCACCTACAAGACTTGCTATTTTATACTCTGTTATCCTTGCAGCAGGATTCTTTCTCATCCAGAGCCCACAAGCTTCATAATATGCATTTTTAAATGGCTTCATGAAAACACGATCAAGAGGCTGAAGCTTGTGAGTCGTATGTGGTGGAGTGCTTAACATATGAATATTCTGGTTTCGAGCATAGGTGATCACCTCCAAGTCCTTATGGCTAATATGGCCATCTAAAATTATACGATGAAAGAGTAATGGAACGGAGAAAAATTCTCTTTGACACGGGATTTGAACCCAGGTTTTCAGCTCTATGTGCTCTTGCTTTATCCACTAAGCCACACCGGATACCCACCCCGGCATCGGACAGGATCGTCTCAGTGTGGACTTCAGTCCTACGTTCATAGACATCTATGACGTAGTGCAGAGGGCGGCCACTAGAAGGAACCCAAGAGTTGGAACTTAAACTGAGACGATTCTGTCCGACGCCGGGGTGGGTATCCGGTGTGGCTTAGTGGATAAAGCATCAGCACGTAGAGCTGAAAACCCGGGTTCAAATCCCGGTGCCGGAGAGAATTTTTCTCCATTCCATTACTCTTTCATCGTATGATGACGCAGAATATCTGCATGAAATATCATATGTACTTCGGTAAATAATACATCTGGGTTTTGAACAGAAGGATTGGCATAGTGAGCAAAATGCTGCATCCATTTCAAGAACAACTGGGATGTCATCCATCCGTTTGGTTGAGCTTCACCTATGCTCTCTTTGGGAACACCAATGAGGAGTCTTTCATTCATGCGTTGTCGAGGAAATATGAAAAATGGTGGAATGTACTGACCCCCAGCATTCATACAGAATAATACAGTAACACTTCTTCCCCTTTCAGCAGAAGTCAGTTTACCCACTTGACGGTTCTGTTTCAGCGAAATAACTTTGGAATGTTTTTGTACAGTAGTGACACTAGTTTCGTCACAGTTATAAATTTTATATGGTATGAATTCATATTTTTCCATTAAATTTGTAAGAGTCTCAAAGAATCGATTGACTTGTGGCTTGTTAAGCCCAATTGATCTATTAAGACTTGTCGATTCAGGAGTTTGGAGAGACAAATTCGGGTGCCGTTTCATGAAATCATAATAAAATTGCTTGCCAGCAGTCTTTTTGTCACGGTTGAATTGATGAGGAATTTTTAAGGCCTCAGCAAGTTGAAAAGCTAGATTCAAAAACTCTTTCCTTGTGAGTGATAATAATCTATCAGATAGATCTTTCACATGATTCAATAGAATTCCTTCGAATTCGGCATTGAACATGGATTTAAAACGGCCAAGTACAGGAGTGAATGTAATTTCCTTACCTCTTTTTACGGCAGAAACACGATCAATCAACGTATTTTTGGGGATATTGTGTATTTCAGCAGCTTTGCAGATAGAAAGTTGGCCTGTTAACACATTCTCTACAGCTTGTTTCATAGAATCTGGATGCCATTTTCCTTTGGAAGGTCTACTTATCACTGGAGGCATCATGAACGTCCTATAAAAATATTAAACGAACATAACTTACATGAAAGAGTATGACTGGTACTGCAAGATCAAGAGGTGACCGGTACTGGCTGACACACAACGAAACATATATATATTTTTTTCTATAGCATCATTATGTTATGTAACATGGATCATGCACAAAAGTAATTTATAAATCATGACTGAATCGAATGAAACAAGATTTATAACGATACTTACCGAATTGCCTTGGTGGCAGTCAATTTAGATTTAGTCGATTCTCGCCACAGCAAACAGAAAGGTCTTTCAACGGATTTTGTTAATGAATGAATGTAGATTTAAGTTTGAATTATTTACCAATGATTATTGACTGTTAGAAGTAACGTACACTACATTTCGCGTCCTGCTAATTGTTGTCGGTATTTAAAAACACACACTGACTGTATGCTGACCCGAGCTGCAAGACTTCCCCCTACGTAATTTGAATTACTAAATCCATGGAACTGTTGTTAAATATAAACAATACTAAATTATATATTAAAAGTGGCAGTTAATGTTGACCCGATATTTCACTTATAAGAATTGTGCGACCGTAGACCAACTACTATATATTTTTTAACAGAACACCCATACTCCAGGTTCAGCATACTCCACAGCTAGATACATTTAGTAGTTGCCCAAAGTAGTTTTTCTATTTATTCAGGATGGAATGAGAGTTTGTAAGCTAGTCACCATTCTCATTCCTGATCATGTTTAACCTTGCTTGATAGCCTTTTTAAATTCTTTTATGCCCGTATGTAAATCTCTAATGTTTTTTTTCCTAGTATTTGTTTATACCTTATTCAGTTTTTCCATCACGTAATCACTCTTTTGGTTCCTAAGGTTACAAATTGCTTCCCGTCTTTCATTGAAAGTATCTGTACCCTTATCATAATATTACAATAATAATAATAATAATAATAATAATAATAATAATAATAATAATAATAATAATAATAATAATACTTATTTACTTGCTTTTAAGGAACCCGGAGGTTCATTGCCGCCCTCACATAAGCCCACCATTGGTCCCTATCCTGAGCAAGACTAATCCAGTATCTACTATCATATCCCACCTCCCTCAAATCCATTTTAATACTATCTTCCCTTCTACGTCTCGGCCTCCCCAAAAGTCTTTTTCCCTCCGGCCTCCCAACTAACACTCTATATGCATTTCTGGATTCGCCCATACGTGCCACATGCCCTGCCCATCTCAAACGTCGGGATTTAATGTTCCTAATTACGTCAGGTGAAGAATACAATGTGTGCAATTCTCCACAGCACACGAGTCCCTTTCCCTCCTACTCCATCTACGCTGGTTATCACTAGCTGTGTTAAATTAAATTCCAAGGGTTCCGCAAATTTTACGCGGCTTTATAAGTCTTTCAGAACTTTCGAAACAATTCCAGGAATCTACATGTAATTCATTGATTCGATCATCGAAGTTTCTTGCATTATTGTAGGCCTACACAGACATCTCCTGTACCTGCGACAGAGAGAATTTTCAAAGAAAGTGAACTCTAAATGTTTCATGAAGCCCATTGAGTGGGACCCTGCAACTGACCCAGCTGAACATCTGGCTACATCAGGATACCAGACAAAGGAATGGGATACCCAACAGAATTAACGATGGTGTATTAAACGTTTCGCCAACAAGGTAAGATCTTGCGGCATTCATCTTCTTTTTTAGATCACATAATTTAATTAGCATGAACTATTACTTCAGCAGTATTCCTAGTCCGCACTGCAGTAGTAAGAAACTGAGGGTTTAAGATCATTTTGTTTTGAGGATATTCATGTTAAATTATTGTATTTTCATAGTCTTGAACTGGCAATTCTCCTTAATTCTTGAAATTAGTTTGTACCGATTTTTTTATAGCTTGCGTGGTCAAATGTGTGAAATTTGTAGATTTTAACGACGATAAAACAGTATGTAGGTTTTTTTTTTTGTCTTTTTGGGTTTAGGCAACACAGCAGTTCCAAACCGCGTACAAAAGTATCAACCACAGATCTACGAATATATAATTACAGATACGGAAAAAAAAAAAATCACTTTAGCTTGTTCCCGTTTAGCATCTAGATATTGCGCAAACTGAAAATTAATTAATGATATTTGTGAATTTAAAAATTGTGTTGTTCTAATAACATTATTAATGTAGACACAACTTCATGTTTATTTCTTAGTAATAATATTAATTTTAAATATCTAGTATTTCATTCACATAACTTTAATCTTAAGTCATCCTCGAAGACCACCCTAACTTTCTTGGTGTCATGTTCGATAAGGATCTTAGTTGGTCTTTTCAAACTGATTATCTTTATAATGCTTTGGACTAAATAAGGGGGGCAAAGGCTAATTGGGATTTCCTGGTCTCTGATCAGGTCAAAAACCCTGATGGAACTGATATTTATCCCTTGCGATGAATTTCGGTGAAGTCCGGAGGGCCTAATTAGTCAAATCCACTCTCCTCACCTCCACGCTGGGGCCCCCTGGGATCTTTTAAGATGCGAAAGAGAGAGTGGTGTGCGGATAGCAATGGGAAGCTACCGCATTTATATATCCCATTAGTAATTTGGAATATATCATGATGAGTTCGTCCTTGGTAAAAAACTCCGGACGTAAACTATCCCCCCAATCGGATGTCCGGGTGGGGGATACCGGGGAAGGACATGTCATGAGGCAAATCAGTGAAGAGAAGAAAAGAAGATTGAAGAGAGCAACGCGGGATGAGAAGACTTCAGGTAAGTTGGAAAACTTGAAGGAAGCAATGAGAAGAAACAGAGTGGATGTGATGGGAATATCAGAAGGGACGTAGGAAAATAGTGGAGAATTGATGAGTGATAATAGGGCTGGAAGTTGATGAAATATCATATTTTTTCTGAGATATCATAGACAATGCAGGATACAATATAAACTCGTTTCATTTCAACACGAACCAATATTGTCTACGTCAACTTTTATTTTGCATTTATTTGTATTTTTTTTCTTTTATTGTTTGCTGGTCATTTTTTTAGGAAATGCTCTACTGCTTGTTGTATCATTGCCCTTTTCTTCTTTTGAACGAAATTTTTTTACAGTGTAATCGCAATCTACATTCCAGAACCTACTGCAGATTGTGCCATGCAGGAATTTGTCTTAAGGTTGCATCAACCTTAACTCCTGGTCATGTGTGTAACATGCTTGCTCCCATTCAACGCAACAGTACAAATATTGCAGCCGCAATATTAGCAGTCAGCATATTGTATCTTACAAGTGAAGACAGTATTGATAGAGAAGTGCTGCTTCTATAGCACTTTCTCAAGGCTTGCTGTCTGATCCTCAAATTAAGCTATGTTTGTCATATGTCAAGGGTAACTTTTCAATTTTGGTAACAACAAAACATGGTTAAAGAAAAGAGATGATAGCATTCATTCAGCTGTCAAAAATATTAAAGGTTTCGAAGAACATTTGCAATACTGAGTAGAAAAAATTGGACAAGAAGGTAGAGAGAAAACGAAAAAAGAATTGCAAAACAACACTGGGACCAGTGAATGTCTAAAGCCGAGAAATTTCTGCAAGGTGAAAACACTGACTGCAGTGTTTTAATGAAGATTTTTCACTAGCGGACCTTGGTCACTTCAAGTATTTTCCCATGACGTCAGTTGAAATAGAGACGAGCTTTTCAATATGCAGGAATGTCTTTCAAGACAACCTGCGAACTTTCAAACCTGAGATCCTACGAATCATTATCGCAATTTTCTTAAATTTTGATGTCATATTTTCACAGATTTAAGGCCATTTTATAAGTTATTATCCTGTGATTCTTAGGTCATCAACTTCCGAGCCCTAATTATACATAATTGTAAAAAATATACAATCCACCACAATACATTAACTTGTAAGTCAATTAAATAAACATTTATACAGATCTCGCAACTAACTGTTTGTGGATTTTAAAATGTTCAATAATAACATAGTAATGCGAACAAAGTAAAATGTTTGAGGAAAGCAAACTTCAAAGTGTGTAATTTAGTTATTTTGTCCAATATTATATTGAGTTTGCACTGCTTAACAGATTCGGCGCAGACCAGAGAGATGACTACGAACAACAACATCCCAGATATAGACGAGACAGGTATATGTCAAAATACACTCTATTATTGCGATAAAATATAGAAATTAAATGCAAATCAAGATTTCAGGTATAACTCCCTGTAAAGTTGATTTGAATAATTTCGAGGGAAAAATTGTTCCGGAGCCGGGTATCGATCCCGGGACCTTTGGTTTAACGTACCAACGCTCTACCACTGAGCTACTCGGGAACTCTAACCGACACCGGTCCAATTTTTCCCTCTATATCCACAGACCTCAAAGTGGGCTGACAACCGTCAAGCAACCAACTTCGAGTGCACACTTACTCAATGTGACTTAAATCGTGGTTTTTCTGTTAACGAACAGTGACGTGTATTATGCAAATCAAGATTTCAGGTATAACTCCCTGTAAAGTTGATTTGAATAATTTCGAGGGAAAAATTGTTCCGGAGCCGGGTATCGATCCCGGGACCTTTGGTTTAACGTACCAACGCTCTACCACTGAGCTACTCGGGAACTCTAACCGACACCGGTCCAATTTTTCCCTCTATATCCACAGACCTCAAAGTGGGCTGACAACCGTCAAGCAACCAACTTCTAGTGCACACTTACTCAATGTGACTTAAATCGTGGTTTTTCTGTTAACGAACAGTGACGTGTATTATGCAAATCAAGATTTCAGGTATAACTCCCTGTAAAGTTGATCGATACCCGGCTCCGGAACAATTTTTCCCTCGAAATTATTCAAATCAACTTTACAGGGAGTTATACCTGAAATCTTGATTTGCATAATACACGTCACTGTTCGTTAACAGAAAAACCACGATTTAAGTCACATTGAGTAAGTGTGCACTCGAAGTTGGTTGCTTGACGGTTGTCAGCCCACTTTGAGGTCTGTGGATATAGAGGGAAAAATTGGACCGGTGTCGGTTAGAGTTCCCGACTAGCTCAGTGGTAGAGCGTTGGTACGTTAAACCAAAGGTCCCGGGATCGATACCCGGCTCCGGAACAATTTTTCCCTCGAAATTATAGAAATTAAATGTTACATCATTTTTTATACATTTGGAGTTGAAAGGGTAATATGATATTCAAAGAAAGCCAGTAAACGCAATGACACATGCTTAACGATCAGGATCATTTTGCTTTTTGCAGAAATAAGGTCTGTCAGTTACCAGGATGATGACGACGTCGTAGCGTCATCATCACCAGCAGTCACTGCAGCAAGAAAAGAACAGAGAGAGAGAACCTCCGGCAGATGGAAGCAATTGTTTAGGAGGATTTGTAGGCGAATTTGTAGGCGAATTTGTCGCTGCTGTCGTTGCTGTTTAAAGGGTAATGAGTAGTAAATTTCAAGTGCAATGTAGTGATGACTAGAGCTGGAACAATTCCTTCCTAAACAAGATAGCAGGACAACCATCACATTCAATTTGAAAATACGCCATGGTGCTTAATCCATCTTAATAAAACTGCACTGCACGTTAGAAACGTAACTTCACTCGCTAGCTTCCAAATTGTTCTTTTAAGAAAGACACTATAATACTGTTATTGAACGGTACCTTGTTTACGAAAAAATTGTTCCATTTCTACTTATTAAATTAGAGGCGAAAATAGAGTTAAAAAGTGACATACTATAACTGTAGTCCAATGTAAACTGCAATGTCACCAAAAAAATATAGAGTGTAAGGGGTATAAGTGCCGTCCTTTTCACAGTCGTCGGGGACGGTCTACAGGATCAAAAAATGTTCATACAACCTAGGGTCAAAACTTGATAGTTTTCTCAGAGAAAAATATTTATTTTCTTATTTTATTTGCGTTATACTGCTTATACCGTTAGTAAGAGTACGAAAACAATTACATCAGTAGATATATCTAGCAAAGAGTTAATATTAGTTTAAATAATTTGTTTTTTTTTCTATTACGTTTTCGTGAAATTAAATAAATGTACATCCTTAAATTTTTCAATATTTTGGCGTGAGAGACGTGGGAATGTTCAGCAGGCAATACTCTGAATAAACGTAAGTACGAGTCAGTTGAGTTCAAGCTCCCTGTCCATAGTTCTACTGCCGAATGGATGGCAGTCAGTATAGGATATTCGATAAACAACTTATAATGTCATTTACAGTTCAGGAATATCATACGTTATTAATTTATGGAGAAAGTCGTCGTAATTCAAATGAGGCTGTACGTCAATGTTTTCCTCAAAGAAGGTTACCTAATCAGCGAACTTTTGTAGCAGTTTCTCAATGATTATTAGAGACTAATAATCATTGAGAAACTGCTACAAAAGTTCGCTGATTAGGTAACCTTACCTTACCTGTTTCGTAAATCACACAACCAGAAATTTGTTTAAAAATGTTACTGCCTTACAGAAGCGGGAGAGATTAAAATGTTGCATTGGAAAACAGTTCGTGTGATTTTGTGCAGGAAACCATTATTGTTAATTTTTTAGACGTACAATTAAGAAATGGAGCAATATTGTTACATAAAGTGTAAATTTACCATATTGTTCTATAATAAGATTGAAAGTTTGTATTTGCTGCTCGTTTTATGTAAACAACAGTATTGTCCTAGTCCGCTCCTGGAATATATCAGAGCATCTTTTTGTGCCTGTATGTCTGTACCCGCCTGAGCTGTACTGTGTTCTTCTAAACACTCTTCTACCCGCTTGAGTTGTACTGTATACTTCTAAACCTCATCCACCCCGTCCAGCAATGTTGCAAAACGTCTAATATTGTAAACTTTAATAATTAGTTAAATATTACAATTAGAAAAAAAATTGTAAGGACTTTTTTTTCCTTATGACATGAATAATCATCAGTTAAAATAATGGCACTTATACCCCTTATATCCTGTACAACGATCGATCCCCAATTAAGCGAATGGAAGGGCTCTTCCTTATGCTTCTTGTATTCTTCTTGTTCTCCTTGTCCTTCCATTGTCCTTTTACATTAACCTTGATCTCATTGGATTCCTTGGTTCCCATTGTATTCCTCCTATTCACTAAGGCTGTGCTTCCTTTAATGCCTATTATTCTCCTTATATTCCTCTCGTTCTCATTGTATGTAACGCTTGTTTACGCCTTGTTATTGTTGTATTCCCCTTCACTGTTCTCCTTGACTTTTTCTTATTCTCCTTGTATTTCCTTTTCTATAGTATTCTTCTTGTCTTATTCTTTCTCACGTCTTCACTTTTTCTCCTCGGCTTACCTCGTTTCCTTTTCAATCCCCTTGTTCTCCTTGCATATCCTCTACTCTACTTACAATAACATTTTTCCTCATCACATTCGCCTTATTCTCCACGTATGTCTTGATTTCCTCGTCTTCAGCTACTTCTGCTTGTATTCACTGTGCTGTCGTCTTATTCTAATTGAGGACCGTTTTTGCAAAACTTGCTAACTGTAAAAACTAAATTTTATAGGAAACACAAAAAAAAAACTGAAATAATTGCAAGTTTTGCTATAGCTCTCACATAGCAGAAAGAAAGTTTTGAAAAAAAACGATCACACTTTAACACACTACTGTGAAGGAAATAATAAGATTTTCCTGAGAAGCTTTTAGCATCATGTAGAGGCCAGTCTCATGTAAACTAATCCACCAAAATCTCAATTTTGAAAATTTTGCAGTTAGCAAGTTTTGTAAACACGGTCCTCAATTGTTAATATTGTATTCCTCTTGTAGCCTTTATAATTCAACTGTTCCCTTTGTATTCCTCTTATTGCCCTTGCTCTCCCTCTATGCCCCTCGCTCTCGTTCTATTAATCTTATTCTCCTTGCGTCTCATGTTCTCACTGCATGAACTTTTTCTCTTCGTATTCTTTTCTTTCATGTCTTCAATTTTCCTCTCCGTTTTCGCCTCGTTCTGCTTGTATTACCCTTGCTCTCCTTGCTTCCCTTCTTTTCCATTATTTTGTTCTCCTTGCATTCCCCTTGTCCTTATATTCGCCTTGTGCTCTTTGCAGCATTTCGGTTGTTGTTCTACTGTTTTTCTTATTCTCCTTTTTCCCCTTCTTTTCCTTACACTTCTCTCGTTTTCTTGCATTCTCTTTGTTCTCCTTGTATTCCCCTTATTCCCCACATATTGCGTTTTTCTCCTCTATTTCCCTTCTTCCATTCCTCTTTTTCTCTTTGATTGTCCTATGTCTTTCTTGAATTCCCCATGTTCTCTTTGTATACCCGTTTTCTTCATGTATGCCATTGTTCTATATTTATTCACGTTGTTCTCCTTAGTCCACAAGTTTTCTTTGTTTTCAACTTATTCTCGTTGTACTCCTGGATTTTGAAATGTTAAATTAGGACATGTAAAGTGAAATGTTTGAGCAAAGCAAACTTCAAATTGTGCAATTTAGTTATGTTGTTCAATATTATATTGAGTTTGCACTGCTTAACAGGTTCCGTGGAGACCGAGACCGACAGTGTGAGTGACACCCCGACTCTAGAGAGGGACAAGAGCATCTTAGATGCAGATAATTCAGGTAATATTCCGAATAATGGTGAAGAATTACTCTCTGTTCGCAGAATATAGTAAGTCAACTACCGGTATATTCACTGTAAACATTCAGTTATGGCTAACAGTAGTACCTTCAGAGCAAAATTTTAACATTTTTATTTCAAATTTGGAATTCATTAAAGCGGAATAAGGTACAGATACTTTCTCCCACATTTTCTAAGTAAATTCAAATGAAAATTAAGTACATGGAAAGAAGGAAAAATGAGCAATTTCTCGATTTAAATTCATGATTTCAAACAATAAAAACTAAGGTTTAAGCCTCTTATGCACGATAAAATTTTTCTTCCAATTCAATTTTACAAGAAAACTTGTTATAGATCAATATTGAAAAAAATACATTTTTTCAAAACTATTTCAAATTGCTAAAGATTTGACAAGATTTTAAAACATGTGCTTCTAGTTTATTGTAACCTATGTAAAGCCTAGCTATCAAATATTACGAGCGTATGGACTATTTATTCTGTTCATTGGCTCCCAATCATTGTGGTAACGATGATTTCAACCCAGAATAATATTTCTTTTCAGCTCAACCCGGACCATCAGGGATACAGCGAGAGGAGTACATCGAGATTGGAGAATCGACAGGTACAGTCCCACTGTCCGTCTCATAAACCTCATTTCAGCTACTGTTAGCCTTTTCTCATCAGTTTTCTGATTGTCTATGCTTCACTGCCGTAAATCATAACTAGTCGAGCTAGTGTTTTATAGACTTTTAGCCTCGTATGTTTTTGAACTTGGGAGGGTTTGAAGACGGTGTTGATTACTCCAGTTGTTTTTATAAATTTAGATATTTTGCTTGCTATGCCTTCATCAGTACTATAAGATAAATTATAGCCTAAATAGTTAAATGAATTGACAGGTTCAATTAGTTTATTATTTATCATGATTTTACTTGGAATTGGCTCTTGTCCTAAAAATTCCATAATTTTTGTTTTCTCTGTGAGATTTCCATATTGAAATCTGAAGCGATTATTTCTTGATTATAAACGGATTTTTGTAGATCATCTGTTTTAGCGATGAGAACTTGATCGTCGGCAAACAGTAATGTACCTATCGAGAAGCGTGTTTCGATTAATTTGAATTCCGGCATGATGACTTTGCCTCAAAATGTAAAAAAGTATGGTTTATATTTATATGATAATTAGATGAGGGGAAAGACCTCACCCCTTTCTAACACCTTGGTTTATTGAAGTCCAGCTAGTAGTTACGCCTTCAGTTGTTATGGCAATTTCATTTTGTTCATATAAATTCTAAATGGAAAAAATGATTGGATTTGGTGGGGCCTACATTATCATGGCATAAAATCTCTAAAAGTTTATTTCTGTTAACTTTATGGAATGCTTTTACGTAATCAATAAATGCTAAGTGTGTTTCGATATTAAACTCTCTATGCTTTCCTATTAAACTATTCATAGTAAAACAGCTATCACAACATCATCTTCCTTTCCGAATCCATTTTGTTCTTCAGTGATTTTGTCTTCATAAAGATGTGACAATTTATTTTTGATTATGGTTGTATAGATTTTATAACCTGAATTGGGAAGGCTTATGCCTCTGTAACTTCCACATTGTTTTTTTATTTCCTTTCTAATAAATGGATATCATAATAACCTTTTGTCAGCTTTCTCGAAGTTTTCTTCCTGCTCAAATATTGTTTAAGAAGAATAAAAATCTATAAGTAAATTCTTCTCCACCGCATTTAAAAAGCTCTATATTTAAACCAACTTCAGCTGGACCTCATACTTTTTTTGAGCGTTTACGTGTATATACTTCAATGAGTTCGTCATAAGTAAAAACATCTGTTGTGTTTGTTTTTTAGTTGGTTATTTAACAACGCTGTATAAACTACTAGGTTATTTAGCGGCGATAGGATTGATGATAGTGAGATGGTATTTGGCGAGATGAGGCCGAGGATTCACCACAGATTACCTGGCATTCACCTTACGGTTGGGGAAAACCTCGGAAAGAATCCAACCAGGTAATCAGCCCAAGCGGGGATCGAACCCGTGTCCGAGCGCAACTTCAGACCGGCAGGCAAGCGCCTTAACTGACTGAGCCACACCGGTGGCTTGTTGTGTTGTTGTTGAAGTTCGTTAATGTAAGAGGAATATTTCTCTGGAACCATATATTTTTTAAGTGATTAAGTAGAGATTCATTTGGGATATGGTTTATACCAACAATACCAGCAAATGGATTCGACATGGAAAGGACGATGATGACAGAAGGTGTCAGCAATATCTCCAGGGACCACATATTCAAACCGAAATACATATACTCAGTATGGCTGCGGCAGCAGCAGCCAATAGGGACCGTCATTTTGAGTGGCATCCCAACGACTGTACAGAGGGACAACAGCATCTTAGATGCAGACTATTCAGGTAATATTCCGAATAATGTTGAAGAGTTACTCTCTGTTCACAGTGACTAGGCCTATAGTAAGTCAACTGCATTTAGATTGGCAACAGGCCGTGATTGTTTGGCCAAACACCTGCATAGAATTGGAATATATCAGTCCCCTAACTGCCCATTGTGCAGCTCAAACCAAGAAATGGATTCGGAACACCTCAAAATCTGTGCTTCAATGGCTGACCATGATAATATCTTTGAAAAATATTGGAGTGCAAGAAGTCAAATGACTTTATTGTCAAACGCCTGGCATTAGAAAACAACAAACAACATAGTAAGTCAACTACAGTATATCCACTACAATCCTGCAAAACAGGTTGTAAAAGAAGAAACTTACATAGTGCTACTGAACGCCTGGCATTATAGGCAGTACATCTGCTTGTGTACTTCCTCAGTATTCGAGTTGATTCGATCTCTCTGTGGGTGGAGGTGTCTGGCGTATAAAATGAAGATCACAGTGTACCATCCAGATATTATAACTATGGATCATCAAAAGGAACAAACAGCATGCAGCGTGAAACTACAGACGTTGTAAAGCGTGAATTGCAGAAAAAAAAAACTTTCCCTATCCTCAAATTACCAAGTTGTAATTTTTGCTTACACTAGAAAACTGAATTATAATATTACAATAATGACACACTTAAAAAACAGTAAACTCAATCAATAGTAAAACTAAAACAAAACAAAAAATATATCTTCTGAAACATACTACAACCAATGCTTTTAGTGTGTTTACTATTACAAGAGTCTAGCAACTAATTTTCCAGCAATTGAACTCTCAGTGAGTTGTCAATCATCTGGCCACTGTAGAAAAGTCGAACCACAGCTATGACAAATACTATCTATGGCTCACTTTGACATGCTTGACCTAGGGAGACAGACCTGAGTTCGTTGACGTCTTATATCTGTATTACAAGAAGAAAAAGCAGTGTGCAACTAGCAGCGATGTTGCCAGACTGCTGAAACTTCCAACTCAATTTTATAATAACCGTGCATTTAACCACAAAACATAATATAGGTTTTTCTATTCATTTAAGTGAACCTTATCGCCTCGTACAATCTGCAAGGTTATTTCATTTCTACCCTGTATATGAATAGCTACTGTTTTTGGGGGAATGCATTTAGAGTTATAATGAAATGTATATAGTTATTTAATTTTACGTTTTGTGATTAGTTGTAATTTTATTTTGGATTTATTTACTTATTATATCTCACATTATACATTATGCTTATTTCATTTTTTACATACTAAATCGGTGGAAAGATCACTAAACAAGTCTAGTCTCTCCAGCAAAACTTGTGAAACGAATACTGGCCATTCCACGAATAAGTGTTTCCACCGAGTGTAACTTTAGACTAGTAAAACAGATTTATTAATAAATAAACACAAGAAGTCAACTCTGACCATGTAGTCTATGATAATAGGCCCTAATAATAATTATGAACATCAAATAGTTAATATTAGCACGTGTGTACATAAAAAAGTTCTTTGAATGACGCTTGTTTTCTGTGAAGTAGATCTTTTATATACAGAATGATTTGTTTCTAACACTTGCTATTCTTTTGTTATTCGCAGTTTAGAAATGTTTAAATTATAATTATTTTGTACAGAACAACAACCATTAGGAGCCAAAGTAATCGTATTGTTAAAAATAACATTACTGTTTATCTTTTTAAATTGATTTCTTAATAAATAATATTGCAACTGCTTAGATTATTAAAAAGCATGCAACTATTGTTTTAGAAGTAGGCCTACACATTTTTTAAAATTTAAAGTACAAACGTCATAATGGACTGTATGTACTTATTTCCTATTTTGTTTTGTAATGAATTGTAATTATATTTTTGAATATGTTTACATTATGATATTTTACATTATACATTACGTCTATTTCCTTCGATGTCACTGTGTCCACTGTTCATTTATTTGTTATTAGTCAAATTACTGCAAGTTCGAAATACAAAAATAAGTGTATTAAATTGTCAAATTATTTGTATTCCTATTTGAAGCAAGCATATTTTTGTAATTAAACAAAATAAATATCCTTCAATATTATTACTCTGTTTGTATACTGAGAAAATGTTAAAGAGTTATTGTATGATGATATGTACCTGGTGTTATTTGGAGATCGTATTTTCTTCCTCTTTATCATTTCTTTCTGTGTGAGATTTGTGTTCTAAAGAATTCGCGATCTTACATGAACTTATGTAATATCGATTATTGGGTTATACAAATAGAACAAGATTCAGTCAATATATCACGAGAAAGAGTTACGACGTAATCAAATGATGAAGTTATGACGTATACTGTTTAACACAGGTATAGAAAAACGTCAGCTACATAGCGTTTATTGGTAAGAAAAATATACATGGCTTGTGCACGTCTTGTTCTGTGTAAAACTATAATATTGTTTAACATATCTATAAGCAACTTTTATTAGTAAAACTCTAAGGATGCTATGCATAGACATTTCTCTAGCCTGCGCTACGAGTATGCTAAACTAGCCCCGGTTATCAACTGATTACTTGTACAGGATTCATATCATATCATGTCGCTAACACTGGTTTATGAATACGAAAAACGTTAGTTCGCTGATCATCCACCGGAAGCCCGCGCTAAAAATGTCTATGAATATGGTCCTAAAAGTTTAAAATATAAACGATACTTATAAAGTTACTGCAAGTTCAGAATAATAAAGAAACTATATGTGTTACAGTGTCGAATCAACTGTAAGAGTACTTGCAAACACTTTTTCTTTTCAATAAGACAACGTAAATTTCCTTCAATTGTTACTCTGGTAGTGTACTCGAAAAACGTCAGTTTCATGTAAGTGCGCCTGGTGTTCTGTCTACTCTGCAATACATCAATCATAACTGCTCGACAACCGAGTATCCGGTCCAATGTTCATTCTAGCCGGTTGTAAGCGCTGTTTTTCAGGTCTCTAATATCCATCGTAAACATTCAGTTAGGGCTAACAGTAGTACCTTCAGAGTAAAATTTTAACATTTTTATTTCAAATTTGGAATTCATTAAAGCGGAATAAGGTACAGATACTTTCTCCCACATTTTCTAAGTAAATTCAAATGAAAATTAAGTACATGAAAAGAAGGAAAAATGAGCAATTTCTCGATTTAAATTCATGATTTCAAACAATAAAAAATAAGATTTAAGCCGCTTGTGCACGATAAAATGTTTCTTCCAATTCAATTTTACAAGAAAACTTGTTATAGATTGACCAATATTGAAAAATACATATTTTTTTCAAAACTATTCTAAATTGCTAAAGATTTGATAAGATTTTAAAACATGTGCTTCAAGTTCATTGTAACCTATGTAAAGCCCAGCTACCAAATATTACGAGCGTATGGACTATTTATTCTGTTCATTAGCTACCAATCAATGTGATAACGATGATTTCAATCCAGAATAATATTTCTTTTCAGCTCAACCCGGACCATCAGGGGTACAGCAAGAGGAGTACTCCGAGACTGAAGAGTGGATAGGTAAAGTTCCGCTGTCCGTCTCATAAAACTCATTTCAGCTACTGTTAGCCCTTTCTCATCAGCTTTTCTGATTGTCTATGCTTCACTGCCGTAAATCATAACTAGTCGAGCTAGTGTTTTATAGACGTTTAGCCTCGTACAGTAGCATGCAAATTAATCCAAACAACGTAATTACTTATGCAAAAACACTCAAACGGATAAAAAAAAGGATCTAAGACATACCTCAGTAATCTATGTGGCCTCCCTTGTTCCTAATAACAGCTCTGAGACGATTTGGCATGGATTCCATTAATTTCCCACAAATATTCTTCATTTCTTCATCGCGAAACCATACACCAATGAGGGCAGAAATCATCTTCTCCTTTGTAGAACAATCCATTTTTTGCATTCTTCTTTTGCAAATTGACCACAAATTCTCAATGGGGTTGATGTCGGGTGAGTTGCCTGGCCAGGGGAGTACCTGAATATTCTTCTTATTGAAGAATTCTGTAATTTTTCGAGACGTATGGCATAGTGCCAGGTCTTGTTGGAACACACCTCTGCCATCCGGAAATGATTTTTGCAGCTGGGGTACGATTCTGGTTTCCAATAAGTGAATATATTTGTCAGAATTCATCATTCTCTTGATAGGTATTAATGCTCCAGGCCCTTCATGTGTAAAACAACCCCAAAACATTACTTTAGGGGGGTATTTGGGTGCTTGTTGGAGATGAGCTGCTGTTACTTTTTCAGATCCTTTCCGTATGTAAGAAATACGGTCGCCGTGGACCTCGAAATGAGACTCATCGGAAAAAAGTACATTCTTCCAGTCATTCACTGTCCAGTGTTGATGTAATTTTGCCCACATTAAGCGTTTTTTGCACATAACAGGGGTTAGCAGTTTCTTCTTAATAGGCTTACGAGCCCTTCGTCCAGCTTCCAAAAGCCTACGTCACACTGTTGTGACTTGAATGTTCGCCCCAGTGGTAGCCATTAACTTGCGGGTTAAGTCGACAGCAGTTAGTCTAGGATTTAATTTACTTTTCCTGACAATTAAACGATCATCTGCAGGTGAAGTCTTCCTTTTCCGGCCACAGTTTCCTTTTTTCTGGGGTGTGATGGATCCAGTCTCCCTGTATCGTTTTATGATCGAATTAACAGTAGCCAAGCCGATGTGACATTCTGCAGCAATTTGCCTCTGTGTCATAGAAGAATGCTCTGCTAATGTTATAATTTTAGACCATTTTCGTGGAGTTGTATCCATTTGTGAAGACGACAGAATGTACACAGGATTGCAGTATTAAGTCTTCAACACAACTGAAATGCTTATAAGTACAAAACGACAGGCAAAATGTCACATATTATAAAAAAAATAATGACAGACCTTCAACAATGGAATTACACGTACTACAGATGTCAATTAAAGCGGTATGAGCAGCTGTGAGGCCAACAATGACAGAAAATGTAAAAATATGTCGTGTTCGGATTAATTTGCACGCTACTGTATGTTTTTGAACTTGGGAGGGTTTGAAGACGGTGTTGATTACTCCAGTTGCTTTTTATAAATTTAGATATTTTGCTTGCTATGTCTTCATCAGTACTATAAGATAAATTATAGCTGCAGATGGGACATCTAATAGTTTGTCATATTTATATGATAAATAGGAGAGGGGAAAGACCTCACCCCTTTGTTCAGTGGTCGTCAGCACTCGTTGAAATGGGTAAAGGGTAAGTGGAGCCATCCCGTGTGCCCCGTTGTGCAGCAGGAAGAGGTAGAGAGCATACCTGCTAGCAGCTACGGGTGCACCATAGTGCAGTGTGTTCTCTGCGGTAAGAAATGCTAGCCCCAGGGTGCTATGTGCTGATGACCGCTACCTTAGTTTATTGAAGTCGAGCTAGTAGTTCCGCCTTCAGTTCTTACGGCAATTTCATTTTGTTCACATAAATTTTAAATGGAAAAAATGATTGGATTTGGTACATTGTCATGGCATAAAATCTCTAAAAGTTTATTTCTGTTAACTTTATGTAATGCTTTTACGAAATCAATAAATGCCCAGTGTGTTTCGATATTAAACTCCCTATGCTTTCCTATAAAGCTCTTCATAGTAAAATAGCTATCACAACATCATCTTCCTTTCTGGAATCCATTTTGTTAAGTGATTTTGTCTTCATAAAGATGTGATAATTTATTTTTGATTGTGGTTTTATAGATTTTATAACCTGAATTGAGAGGCTTATGCCTCTGTTACTTCCACAGTGTTTTTTGTTTCCCTTCTTATAGATGGTTAATATAATGGCCTTTTGCCAACATTCTGGGAGTTTTCATCCTGCCTAAATATTGTTTAAGAAGTATAAAAATCTATAAGTAAATTCTTCTCCAGCTCATATAAAAAGTTCTGTACTTAAACCAACTTCAGCTGGAGTTTATAGGTTTTTTTTTTTGAGCGTTTATGTACTTCAATGAGTTCATCATAAGTAAAAACATCTGTTGTGTTGTTGTAAAAGTTCGTTAATGTAAGAGGAATATTTTTCTGGAACCATATATTTTTAAAGTGATTAAGTAGAGATTCATTTGGGACAGATCTTATACCAGCAATATCAGCGACTGGGTCCGAGGCAGGAAGGATGATGATGATGGAAGGTGTCAACAATATCCCGAGCAGCGACCACGAGTTCGACCCGTTCGAAGAATACATCTTATACAACAGGGAGCTGCAGCGGGGGGCGATGGAGACTCAACGCATAGCCGACAAATACGGCGGAACATTTGGATGGGAAGGTACAGTAATTGTTTACATCCTGAAGTAGTGGTGCTTTCAGCTATGCGCAGGAGATTTGAATTGGACAGAGTTTCGCAATAAGAGACCAAGCACCAAAAACCTGTTTCGAGATATTGGCCATTGAAATAAATGTTTTTTTTTTAAATCAAATATTTTATGCAAGGAGTATTATAACATTCATACTATTACAAAAAATAGCACAAATAACACCAAAAAAGGCTAACCGATTTTTAATAAGAGACTAATAGTTGAATTAATATTTCAAAGCCAAATAAATAAATAAATGAATTTTATGCAATAAACGACTTTTTGGTTATAAATAGCAGCAAAATTCAGATATCGCATTCTTGATTTTTTTCGAGTTATATTAGCCTGCCATCAACAGATTATTGCAAATATCCCATGTTTTTCAAATTGTCGGTTGGTCTATTATTGCGTAACTCCGTCCTGTTATTATTACTGGTACAAGTATGCATCGGTAATTAGAAAATATGAGATTAGAAAGGTTTGGAAACCTAAAAGAGATGGAAAGGGAAAGGCTGCCAAAGAGAATATTATATTTAAAAGTGAAAGGAAGACGACTAATGTGAAGACCATGGGAAATATGAATAGATCCAATTCAGAAGAACTTACAAGAATGGAGATATAAGTGAAATGAAATAAACAGGAAAAAAGCTTGGGAAGGCAGAGAAGAATGGAGGCATATTTGGAATCGATCTTCTGAAAGAAGGACACGATGATGACTGGAAGCGACAGGGCATTTATCCAGTGGTGTCATTCAGCCAGTTCTCACCAGTCGTCAGATTCACTTGTTGAATTTGTCGCAGTTCGCAGAACTTGTTCTTAAATGTTTGAAGTTAAACATATCAGGTTCTTGATAGAAAGAAAAAAAAACATTAATTTAACATTTTTAGCACGAAATTCTCTAGCTTTTTAACAAGACAGTGACAGTAAACATAATCATATCATATTGTTAAATCGTTTCTTATCAAAGTGTGCAGGCAGTCAAAACATAAATGCAATTTTGACGGCCCATTTTGAGTTGTTTTAACTCAAAATTTAAAGTTTTGAGAAGCCTGCATTTTTAAGCTTATGTTGTTGTGAAAAATCGAAGGATTGTTCAACTCAAGGGCATACGCAAGGGGGAAGGTCAAAGGGTTTGAACCCCCTCTGAACTTTTTTATAAAGAAAATGATATGCTTTGGTCGGCGGAAAAAGGCACATAAGTAAAAAATGGCGATTTTTAGTTTTTTATGTTACATTAAAGCGGAGACTGGGACGCATCTAGTACATTCAAATTCAAATTTCAAATTTATTCACAATTTACATTTTAAATTAAAACATTTGAATAGATACCCGAAATGAGCATATGCTCGTGCTCGGGTACAGTCCAGTAGTCTACATAAATAATTTGGCTGTAATATTTTCATTATAGTTTTGTGGGAAAAATCACCTACTAAAAATATGGAAGAAATACTGGAATGGAAAAGGCACTTAAGTCAACTTATATTATTTTGTCCACATATATCTGCACAATTGGACTGCACCTAAGCACATAAGTCATAGTGGTATTTTTTATTTCCATTTATATTTTTTATTTTATTGGGTAATTTTACGACGCTGTATCAACATCTAGGTTATTTAGCGTCTGAATGATGTGAAGGTGATAATGCTGGTTAAATGAGTCCGGGGTCCAGCACCGAAAGTTACCCAGCATTTGCTCGTATTGGGTTGAGGGAAAACCCTGGAAAAAACCTCAAGCAGGTAACTTGCCCCGACCGGGATTCGAACCCGGGCCACCTGGTTTCGCGGCCAGACGCGCTGACCATTACTCCACAGGTGTGGATTTCCATTTATATCTCACAGTGAACCATTGTTGATAATGAACAGCTGTAGTTTTAGCAACAATTCGCTATGTTTAATTACTAACAACACGTTTTTCTTCTCAACTAAAATAACATTTCATTCTTTGTAATGATCTTGTAATAAATAGTAATGTGGTCGAATGGAAACATGTCATAAAAAAGCAGAGCGAAGAAAAAGTTGAGAAATGAAAATAGAAATTCTGGAAAGTCCTACACAACATAGAAGGGAAGACTTATAGCTGAAAGATCAATGAGAAACCTCCCATAAAGATTCTGAACAGAGTTCCATATCTGGACTGTACACCTTTTATTAAGGTAACAGGGTTGATGAATCGGTATTAAATCATAAACATAGGTAGTACAATAAGTCTACGGCTGCGGTGCGTCCAGATTAATGACGAGACTAATTTGTGAGGGGGGAGAAACTCCCAGATTGCAGGTCAAAATGCAACGAGAAACTATCAGAAAATCAAGGACGGTCCATATGCGACGATTACTGGCTGCTTGGTAGCTACGAAAGAAGATCAGCTTTCATTGCAATTCATATTTCAATTGAAGCTAAGGCAACAGGAAGAGTTAGAGCGACCTGTCCCAACAAACATAAGTACAGAATGATAACCTATAATAAACTACTTGCCAGGTAATGGTAATCCGTCTGCAAGGGTTGTTTCTTCAAAACAATAGATGAGAGCGATCATTTTATTAAAACTGTGAGGCTGAAGAAAAGAGCGTCACTCAGTTCACTTCAATTCAATTTATAAAGCCATTAGACATACAGTGATAGGCTTCGTCACAAATACAGAAGGGGAAAAACATACATTTGAAAATACACATATAATTGAAGTAGTAAAGTTTAATTAGAACAATGAAAACGCAAAATATTTTGAAACCCTAAAAATTAATGAAAACATTTCACTCTTAAGGTATTGTTTGTAACTAAATGTAAATAACTTTATTTATTAAAAACAGTTTCATATGAGTTTGTGTTAAAAAAAAAAGCTCATCTACAGAGTACAAAAGATCAATTATAAAATCTAGTTTTGAAACTATTGGTTGGTAACTTATAATATTGACTGGGAAGGTTATTATACAATTTCATCCCCATGACTGAAAAATTTGTACTAGTCTTATGTAATCTGCAGTATTTATTTGTTCACTATTTCTAATTTCATGATCACGTATGCAGACGTATAGTTTCTGTGGTAAAATGCCTTGCCTTCCAGGAACAAATGGCCTGAAAGCAAGCTTGAAGAAGTAAGAAACCACATAAAATCTTTTCCTGAGTATGAGAGTCGCTATATCCGTCAACAAAATAGTAACCTTCACTTACATTGTGACTTGAATTTAGAGAAGATGCCTAGGCCTTTACAAACAGACAACAGAACATCGCGCTTGTATTAACATTTATTGTATCCATTCTGTCACATGATTGGTTCCAGTTAGTAAGATCAAGTAGCAGTCGTTACGGAGTTGTGGAAATGGGACAGCACAATTTGCTGGACTTTTCAGATTTACTGAAAGGGCCCTTTGTTAAGAGGAAACGAGGTAGACGGATAGTATCTTCAAAAGGCATGGTGTGAAATGGCTGCGCTACTCATCTGAGCATTTTGGTGAAATTATGTACAAAAATAGCTTGGAAGAAAGAGCTCCTTTCTGTACACTACGCATCAGGAGGCGAGGAAGTGAGGAGAGGAAGTTTACAGTAAAGCCAATCACAGAAAAACCAGTTCCAATAAACACGGAGAAGAAAAATGATTTCATTTCCTTATTTTCACTTATTCCAGCATTTGGTCATCAATTTTATCAGCATATGCTGGTAAGCAATAGTGTTCAGTGTCCATAATAGTGATCCACACTTAATTGAACATGACTGAAAAAAAGTTAGCAGAGTTCTTATTGTGAGGTACAAAACTGGAGAGTATGATGTCAGGAAGTACTAGGTATGAATGTGTGTTAATTAATTAATATAATTGATTTTAAAGTTAAATGTTAATATTTAAAAAAGTGGGAACAAAAGTACCACAGTAGCATCCTACTATAATTCACTCTGCACAGTGGGAATTTTTTGAAAGTAATAATTTTCTGTCATAAACACAACTTACAATTTTCGTACTTGGTCCATTCTGGCATTAGGCCCTCCAACAGCATTCTTATAAGGTGATAATAACTTCAAACTAAAATGTTCAATTAGATAATATATTAGTTGCACCAAATGACGTAAGTCAGAGTTTTCTGTTGTACCTAATCACTTAAGTCAAGTATTTTTTCTAATTTTTGAAATAATAAAATTTCTTGTATGTTAAATTAAAAAGAGTCCTATTTTAACTAACATACATGAATTTCGTTATTATTATTGTATTCAGGTAAGAGTAAATTAAAAAAGTCTCTCGTGAAAAACTCATTTTTTTGACTTGTGTGCATTTTTCCGCCGACCAAAGATATTTAGATTTCAGTACTTTTTAATCCGAAATCTTTCCCCATCTATAATTTTTTACTGTCAGAGTAACAAAATCTAACATCGACATAAGACATAGTCTTCCTACCCCTCCTTCAATATAATCTCTCTCTTAGGTGCTGTGGCACATTCGAATTATAACAATGCTATCTTTTTTTATAGAGAGAGAGAGAGAGACCTACCGCCTCGTACCAGAGGCGTATACTGGTTAAAGGGTTTGGGCTACCGCTGACCCTATTATTACACAAAATATATCTAACAATTACTTTAATTTTAATTACTATGGTAAAACTAATAATACAAAATTATTACATTATGTTATATTATAAAATTTTTCTTTTGTAATTTCCTTGGGCTACCACCGGTAGACCGCAAAATACGCCCCTCCCTCGTACCAACCTTGTAATGAAATGAAGCTGACACAATATGAAATTAAAAAGGTTGCTTTAACAGTTATGTAGTGCAGATGTTAATTATTGTGCAATTTCGATTTTAAATTCAATGTAACCAGTTCGTTGGAGTTATGGCTTAATTGTGAAACATTCATTTAACTTTCTGTGCATTTGACAGGTCATATTTTTAATGTAAACTTCACATTATAGTTCTGGATTCTTTGGTATGTCTAAGTAATCGCGAAGCTCAATTTTACAAACTTTTTAAAGCAAAATGTTGCGTATTGATTCTCGCGAGGGTAGTGAAAATTTTACATTTTGAAATGTGTCTTTTCAGCCGCAGCGTAACGATGTTGGTGCTAACGTTCTTCCTGCAACTAGTTTCACATCCCTCTGTGCAAAATGAATTACAAAAAATTTAAGTTATCGATAATGTAAATTGTAAACAATTTTAATAATGACTCACCCATTTCAAAAAGTGCTGCGTATGCTACAGGTTGAACTTAATCCAAATTCAAATCATGTTTTATATAATCTGTAAGTTTCAAATTAGTGTGTCTTAAAAGGATTCTCACAGCAATATGAACCTTTGAATTTCAGTTTTCTCAAAACTTTAAATTTTTAGTTGTTTCCCTTTTGAACTGTCCTGTAGATATTATGCTTGCAGGCTTGAAACCCATCTGCAATTACTTTGGCATCGTCTACCAATACCTTTTCCCTTTGAGTGCTAATATCGCATACACTACAATGAACCATAGCTTATTATTAAAAAATACAATTTAAAGAAATAAATAGACTTTAAACTACAGAATACACTATTAAGAACATTACTGAGCTACTTCGTTTTCCTCTTTTAATATGGTATTCCTGGCTCAATTTTTTATTCCACTCGAATGAAATATACTGTATTATTTTCTTCATTAAAAGTATTGACAATTCAGAATGGTTTATGGGCACTGGGTCGGTAGTAGCCAGTATCATTTAAACTGTGCTTATGTTTGATTCTAAATCCCAGACATAAATTAGTTTAGTGTACTGAAATGTGAGTGTGTCCCATCAAGTCTTTTAAAAACTTGTTTTTTAAGAACTGACGCATGCGAGATGCAGAGCCTGTTTCGTAAAAATCCACACTACGCGAGAAATAGTGAGTGGTTTGTAAAGCTAAGAGGTGCGCGGTGTGCGCACTTTCACAAATGCCCAAGGACAGATTCGTCACTGCAAATCCAGCATTCTCCAATCTTCCCTATTTTCTGCATTTTTCTGAGACTCTGCATATGCTCCATAGTCTATATCTTACTTTGATGAGCATAATATGTGGCTCCGATAAGCTCTTTTACAATAATTGAGTAGGTATGTCCATCAAATTGTTTATCAGAATCACAATGCTATAAGTAGCAAAATATTACAACATTTATAGTGTTAGAAAGAACCTAACATTACACCTTACCTCCTCCACAAAACAGATGACGTATGTTTAGATAACGGATAACAAACTGTAAACACAGAGCAACTGTCAGCAAATAATTTCGTCGTAGTGCACAATCGGCACAGGGCTCCTCTTAAAATCCACATCACGCAAGTTTTTATAATAGTTTAAGCAACTGCTATCAAACCATTCATATTTAAAATAATTCTTTCTTATACAATATTGAATTCATTAGGCTATGTCTTATCCAAATATATTATTTTCAGTTTTAACGACCTTACTGACATTGTGTGCTACCTTCTGCAGGAAAAAAAAAACACACACACAGATATTATACTTCGGATATAGTGAACCTCTGCGGACTTGCATATTTTATTAACTTTTTTAAGTAGGTTATTTCACGACACTTTATCAACATCTTAGCTTATTTAGCGTCTGAATGAGATGAAGGTGATAATGCCGGTGAAATGAGTCCGGGGTCCAACACCGAAAGCTACCCACCACATTTCGTTCACTATTTCCGACGTTCACTATATCCGAAGTATCTCTCTCCTAACCTTAAATGACAGAAACGAAGAAAATAAAATATTTAATTTTTGTGGAATGGATTACACTGTATACTGTATACTGTTACAGTTGATTTACTTAAACTATACTGTCGACCCACGTCTGTTTGCGAAAGACCACGTTCAATGTCACTTATAATATTCGCCTTATCTTCCAAAGAAAACACTTTACGCTCTGACAATTTTATACAGTACATTCACATTGGAACACGAGACAGACGATCAGTTAGAAGTGACAAACGCTGTTATGGTGTAACTGTGTACTCAGCCTTGAAATTTCCCGGGTCACTTAATGGAAACTGGGACAGGTTTGATGGAGTTTGAAAACCATCGAAATCTTACCTTCATTTCTGTCGTCGATTTGCAAAAGGGGACATGTCCAAAATGACAAGATGTTGGGAAATCGCAAAAAAAAAAAACCATAAGAGACTTAACAAATTAAAATGTTCATGGATCCTGAATGTATGTACCCATAGTGATCTAATTAGGAAAAAATATATGAACATTTTAATTTATTAACTTAGTTATAGTTTTTGCGATTTTCCAACACTTTGTTATTTTGGACATGTTCCCATTTGCAAATCGACGACAGATTTATGCTCTGGACATAATGTCCGTCTCCTTTTAATAAAAGAAGTCAATTTCATTTTCCGTTGTTTCGATGCTATCCGTCATAATGAAAATGTTTCTGAGAACAAAAGGCAACCCTTTGACGATGGAGGATTAGAAATAACAGTAGAGTAGAATGCCTGAGAACAGAATGTCAACCCTTCGACACTGGAATGAGGTAAGATCGTCACGCGTTGCCTGGATTTACAGTACAGCTCATTGTCTAGGAATCACTAATCCTACCTTTGTCCTTTGACTAAAGGAGTAAGAAACTTAGAATGTTGTTCTCAACACATTCTTTCAATTTTATACAAAAATGTCTGACTTCAAATAAGAATTTGTCAGGATACAAGGTTCACTATAACCGAAGCGAGGGTTCACTATAAACGGAAAGATTAATGTACGTACTTTTTATGTGTGCGAGTCGACCAACGATTTAGGTTCACTATAACCGAATGTTCACTATAACCGAGTTCACTAGATCCAGACTTGACTGTATATATACGAGTATTTGATTCATATAATTTTATTTTATCTTTCAGCAACATTCATTTTAAATGTCTTTGTTCATATACAATCTAGTTTTAAATATTTTAATATGTAATCATCATGCATCTTAGCCATAATGTTTCCACACGAAGTATTCATATTCTTGTATTGTTACGTGTTTTGAAATGGCAGCTTATGCCGAAAACGTTTAACACTGTAAATTTTGTAATATTTTGCTAATTATAGTATTGTGATTTTGACAAGCAATTTGACGGACATACCTATTAAATTACTATATCTTAATGTTAACTATCATCTGATATATTTTCCTGCACCGAACTTTCCTATCGTTCACCATTCCTTCCAGTACATCCTTCAGTAAGCAGTTTCTTCTCAGCCAGTGACCCAGCCAATTTTTTCCCCCCTTCCTGATGAATTTCATTATTCTTCCTTTACCCACTCTTTCCAAAACAGCTTCATTTCCCATTGTCTGCCCTTTTCATACGTTCCCTTCTTCTCCGTGTCCAAATTTCAAATGCTTCTAGTCGTTTCTCTTCACTTCGTCGTAATGCTCATATATGTGGCATAAGTGTTCGCAGATACATCTTCGGATATTATAGTATTTCTTTTAGCTCCTTATGTGTAGCACAGGGCAACAACATACAAGAGCCACTTTGTCCCATTTCTGGTTAGGCCAATTTGGGATAAATCAATAATTCAAACAATATATCGGTGTTGGCAGATATTCGAAGCTAGTCAGTTGTTCTGTGAACTTTTCACAAACAGCATGATATACAAAATGGGACCATAAACACAACAACGAAGTAATGGAAGAACTCGATCTGGAACCAGTACCCCAATACATACAGAAATCTCAGAACAACTGGATGAACCATTTGCGATTTATGAGATCGCACAGAATCCCAAAAGCTATGCTTCACTATCAACTCCATGGGAAAATTTCTGGGATGTCCCAAAAAGAGTTAGAGAGAAAATTTATCTTTATCATGACATTGTAATAGGCTATATGGTCTAATACTGGTATGAATACTGATGAGGAAGTCACCTTGGTAGAGGTGTTTGGGAATTCTTCTTCTTGTGCAATACCACAATGGAACAAAAGCATAATGTGGTTGTTTTGGTTTTTCCACATCCACACTGCATATGCACGGAATTTCCCGCCATCAAATACAGTTAAGACAAGAATGTTATGTTCTGATAAACAATTCAAAATATTACTGTTTTTACAAAAAATGCTAATTTCGGGCTTTATGCCACAAAATACTGAAAATATGGTACACTGCATGTTCAACAGTGTACAATATACAGGAACACCTAAGATATGCAAAAATATATACAATTAATTTTGAATATTCATTACAGTCATTCCAAACATACATAAAATGATATGGCATGACTTGCAAAAAGACAGTAAAAAGAATCAGTTGCATACGAATTCTCGCCCTATTAATACCCGTTCACTGAAAGCCTGTGAATGCAATGACACGCTTAACAATCAAGTTTATTTTGTTTCTTGCAGAGTACATCCCATACATAAAAGAAAGAGAAGAACAAGAATTAATAGAAAGGCAAATGGAATACACAGGCTTACCATTTCCCGTGCCAGAATTATCATGGTTAAATCTGATGCGAGAACCTACAGAACCAGATTCCACATCGGCTTCCATGCCATCTACAATGCCAGATTCCATGTCCGTTTCCTCACTAGATCTCATGCCGGTTACCATGCTAGGCCCCATGACCTCTCCCATTCAAAATTCTATGCTGGATCACATGCAAGCTTCCATCCCAGATGTAATGCCAGAACCCATGACAGCTTCCATACCAGACTCCATGCCGGTCCCCGTGCAAGCTTCCATCATCGATCCCATGCCAGCCCCCAATCCAGAAGCTATGCCTGATCCCAAGCCAAAACCTAAGACAGCTCCCTCTTCAGACCCCATGCCCGATCCCATGCCAGAAACCTTGCCAGCTCCTATACCATCTCAGATGACACAACCCCAGAACATCCCAGAACAGATATCATATCCCATGCTAGAGTCCATCCCATATCTCATGCCTGAACCCATACCGTTCCCCGTGCCTAATCCCATCATAGTTCGCATGACAGATCCCTTGCCAGATCAAATCCCAGCTCCAATGCAAGCTCCTATACTAGATTACAGGCTACCTCCCATATCAGCTCTCATGCTAGATCTCATTCTAGAATCCGTACCACATCCCATGCCTGATCCCATACCGTCTTCCGTGCTCGATCCCATCATAGATCCCGTTGAAGATCCCATGACAGACCCCTTGCCAGATCACATCCCACATCCCATGCCTGATCCCACACAGTCTTCCATGCCTGATCCCATCATAGGTCCCGTTCCTGATCCCATCATAGATCCTGCGGCACATCCCATGACTGACCCCTTGCCAGATCACATCTCACATCCCATGCCTAATCCCACACAGTGTTCCATGTCTGATCCCATGCCTGATACCATCATAGATCCCGTGCCTGATCCCACGATAGATCCTGTGGCAGATCCAATGACAGGCCCCTTGCCAGATCACATCCCAACACCCATGCCTGATCCCACACCACCATCCGTGCCTGATCCCATCATAAACCCCATGCCTGATTCCACACCGTCTTCCGTGCTCGATCTAATCATAGATTCCGTGGCAGATCCCATGACAGATCCATTGCCAGATCACATCCTACATCCCATGCCTGATCCCACACAGTCTTCCGTGTCTGATCCCATGCCTAATCCCAACATAGATCCCGTTCCTGATCCCATCATAGATCCCGTGGCAGATCCCATGACAGACCTCTTGCCAGATCACATCCCACATCCCATGCCTGATCCCACACAGTCTTCCATGGCTGATCCCATCATAGATCCCGTTCCCGATCCCATCATAGATACCGTGGCAGATCCCATCCCACATCCCATGCCTGATCCCACACAGTCTTCCGTGTCTGATCCCATGCCTGATACCATCATAGATCCCGTACCTGATCCCACGATAGATCCTGTGGCAGATCCAATGACAGGCCCCTTGCCAGATCACATCCCAACACCCATGCCTGATCCCCCACCACCCATGCCTGATCCCACATCATCATCCGTGCCTGATCCCATCATAAACCCCGTGCCTGATTCCACACCGTCTTTCGTGCTCGATCCAATCATAGATCCCGTGGCAGATCCCATGACAGACCCATTGCCAGATCACATCCCACATCCCATGCCTGATCCCACACAGTCTTCCGTGTCTGATCCCATGCCTAATCCCAACATAGATCCCGTTCCTGATCCCATCATAGATCCCGTGGCAGATCCCATGACAGACCTCTTGCCAGATCACATCCCACATCCCATGCCTGATCCCACACAGTCTTCCATGGCTGATCCCATCATAGATCCCGTTCCCGACCCCATCATAGATACCGTGGCAGATCCCATCCCACATCCCATACCTGATCCCACACAGTCTTCCGTGTCTGATCCCATGCCTGATACCATCATAGATCCCGTACCTGATCCCACGATAGATCCTGTGGCAGATCCAATGACAGGCCCCTTGCCAGATCACATCCCAACACCCATGCCTGATCCCCCACCACCCATGCCTGATCCCACATCATCATCCGTGCCTGATCCCATCATAAACTCCGTGCCTGATTCCACACCGTCTTTCGTGCTCGATCCAATCATAGATCCCGTGGCAGATCCCATGACAGACCCATTGCCAGATCACATCCCACATCCCATGCCTGATCCCACACAGTCTTCCGTGTCTGATCCCATGCCTGATCCCAACATAGATCCCGTTCCTGATCCCACCATAGATCCCGTGGCAGATCCCATAACAGACCCCTTGCCAGATCACATCCCACATCCCGTTCCTGATCCCACACAGTCTTCCGTGTCTGATCCCATCATAGATCCCGTGCCTGATCCCATGATAGATCCCGTGGAAGATTCCATGACAGGCCCCTTGCCAGATCACATCCCACCACCCATTCCTGATCCCACACCACCATCCGTGCCTGAGCCCATCATAAACTCCGTGCCTGATCCCATGATAGATTCCGTGGAAGTTACCACGTCAGACCCCTTATCAGAACATATGCCAGATGACATCTCAGCACCAATGTCAGCTCCCATACCCGATCACAGGTTACCCCCCATGTCAGACATCATGCCAGAACTGATGCCAGATAACATGCCAGCATCATTCGTCGAAGAAGAAGAAGATGACAGAAGAACTAAGAATGGCTGCTGGTCCTGCTTTAGACATCTATTTTGTGGCCTTTGTCGCCTTTTTAGGCGTAAAAAGAAAAGAAAACAAAAGAAAAGAAAAAGATAAGATAAGATCAGATGATAAGATAAGGTAAGATCAGATGATAAGATAAGATCAGATGATAAGATAACAAGATCAGATGATAAGATAAAAGATAAGATAAGATAATATGATAAGATAAGATCGGATGATAAGATAAGGTAAGATGATAAAATAAGATCAGATGATAAGATAAGATGATAAGATAAGATCAGATGATAAGATAAGATAAGATGATAAGATCATGATAAGATAAGATAGTAAGATAAGATCAGATGATAAGATAGGATGATAAGATAAGATGATAAGATAAGATCAGATAATAAGATAAGATGATAAGATGAGATGATAAGATAAGATGATAAGATAAGATAAGATCAGATGATAACATAAGATAAAATCAGATAAGATAAGTTCAGATAAGATAAGATGATAAGATAAGTTTAGATAATAAGATAAGATAAAATGATAATATAAGATAAGATCAGATGATAAGATAAGATCAGATGATACGATAAGATCACATCAATGATAAGATTAGATGATAAGATAAGATCAGATGATAAGATAAGATAAGATGATAAGAAAAGATGATAAAATAAAATAAGATAAGATAAGATAAGATGATAAGAAAAGATCAGATGATAAGATAAGATCAGATAAGGTAAGATGATAAGATAAGATGATAAGAAAATATAAGATAAGATCAAATAAGGTAAAATGATAAGATAAGATGATAAGATAATATAAGATAAGATCAGATAAGATAAGATCAGATGATACGATAAGATAAGGTCAGATGATAAGATAAGATCAGATGATAAGATAAGATGATAAGATAAGATCAGATAAGATAAGATAATAAGATAAGATAAGATGATAAGATAAGATAAGGTTAGATGATAAGATAAGATCAGATGATAAGATAAGATCAGATAAGATAAGATGATAAGATAAGATAAGATCAGATAATAAGATAAGATAACATAAGATCAGATGATAAGATAACATAAGATCAGATGAAAAGATAAAATAAGGTAAGATGATAAGATAAGATCAGATGATAAGATAAGATAAGATAATAAGATAAGATGATAAGATAAGATAAGATGATAATATAAGATAAGATGCAGATGATAAGATAAGATCAGATGATAAGATGCAGATGAAAAGATAAGATGAGATGATAAGATAAGATAAGATGATAAGATAAGATCAGATGATAAGATAAGATGAGATGATAAGATAAGATGATAAGATCAGATGATAAGATAAGATGATAAAATAAGATCAGATGATAAGATAAGATAAGATAAAATCAGATAAGACAAGTTCAGATAAGATAAAAAGATAAGTTTAGATGATAAGATAAGATAAAATGATAATATAAGATAAGATCAGATGATAAGATAAGATCACATCAATGATAACATTAGATGATAAGATAAGATAAGATCAGATGATAAGATAAGATCAGATGATAAGATAAGATAAGATCAGATGTTAAGATAAGATAAGATGATAAGAAAAGATGATATGATAAGATAAGATCAAATAAGGCAAGATGAAAAGATCAGATGATAAGATAAGATTATAAGATAATATAAGATAAGATCAGATAAGATAAGATCAGATGATACGACAAGATAAGGTCAGATTATAAGATAAGATCAAGATGATAAGATAAGATAAGATGATAAGATAAGATCAGATAAGATAAGATAATAAGATAAGATGATAAGATAAGATAAGGTCAGATGATAAGATAAGATCAGATGATAAGATAAGATCAGATGATAAGATAAGATGATAAGATCAGATAAGATAAGATGATAAGATCAGATAAGATCAGATAATAAGATAAGATAACACAAGATCAGATGATAAGATAACATAAGATCAGATGAAAAGATAAAATAAGGTAAGATGATAAGATAAGATAAGATCAGATGATAAGATAAGATAAGATTATAAGATAACATCAGATAAGATAAGATAAGATCAGATGATGAGATAAGATAAGATAAGATAAGATAAGATCAGAACTTGGTTTGTATGTGTAAATCGTCCAATTGTAAAAATCGTCGTTTCTTGCGGTAAAAAACGATTTTTCTATAAACGTTAATAAAATCTCTGTATTCCAACCGATTGTGCTAATTCTTTCGCAGAGTGTTTCATATACATGACTAAACAGTACTGTGTCACTGGTTTCGATTTTCCCCACAAACCAAAATCTTTCAAAAAATTTCGTTTTTGCGAGATTTATAACTATATAAATATGAATAAAATCTACAAATTCTGTGGGATTTGTCTAATTTCTTAAAAAAGTGTTAAATTCGTGTGGAAACACCTATATATAACAACAATTTTACGTTCGCATGCAGTGGAATATGGGTTTTTTGTGTAATGCGTCCAATTGTATAAATCGTCGTTTCTTGCGGTAAAAACACGATTTTTCTATAAACGTTAATAAAATCTCTGTATTCCAACCGATTGTGCTAATTCTTGCACAGAGTGTTTAATATACATGACTAAACAGTATTATATCACTGGTTTCGATTTTCTCCACTAACCAATATCTTTAAAAAAATTTCGTTTTTGCGAGATTTATAACTATATAAATAAGAATAAAATCTACAAATTCCGTGGGATTTGTCTAATTTCTTAAAAAAGTGTTAAATTCGTGTGGAATCTCCTATATATAACAACAATTTCACGTTCGCATGCAGGGGAATGTGGGTTTGTATTTGTAAATCGTCCAATTGTATAAATCGTCGTTTCTTGCGGTAAAAACACGATTTTTTTTATAAAAGTTAATAAAACCTCTGTATTCCAACCGATTGTGCTAATTATTTCACAGAGTGTTCAATGTACATGATTGAACAGTATTATATCACAGGTTTCGATATTCCCCACAAACCAAAATCTTTAAAAAAATTTCGTTTTCGCGAGATTTTTAACTATATAAATATCAATAAAATCTACAAATTCCGTGGGATTTGTCTAATTTCTTAAAAGTGTGTTAAATTCATGTGGAATCACCTATATATAACAACAATTTCACGTTCGCATGCAGGGGAATATGGGTTTGTTTGTGTAAAGCGTCCAATTGTATAAATCGTCGTTTCTTGCGGTAAAAACACGATCTTTCTATAAACGTTAATAAAATCTCTGTATTCCAACCGATTGTGCTAAATCTTGCACAGAGTGTTTAATATACATGACTAAACTGTATTATATCACTGGTTTCGATTTTCCCCACTAACCAAAAATCTTTCAAAAAATTTCGTTTTTGAGATTTATAACTATATAAATAAGAATAAAATCTACAAATTCCGTGGTATTTGTCTAATTTCTTAAAAAAGTGTTAAATTCCTGTGGAATCACCTATATATAACAACAATTTCACGTTCGCTTGCAGGGGAAAGTTGGTTTGTATGTGTCAATTGTCCAATTGTAAAAATCGTCGTTTCTTGCGGTAAAACACGATTTTTCTATAAATGTTAATAAAATCTCTGTATTCCAACCGATTGTGCAAATTCTTTCACAGAGTGTTTAATGTACATGATTGAACAGTATTATATCACAGTTTTCGATATTCCCCACAAACCAAAATCTTAAAAAAAAAATAAAATTTACAAATTCCGTGGGATTTGTCTAATTTCTTAAAAGTATGTTAAATTCATTTGGAATCACCTATATATAACAACAATTTCACGTTCGCATGCAGGGGAATATGGGTTTGTATGTGTAAATCGTCCAATTGTAAAATTCGTCGTTTCTTGCGGTAAAAACACGATTTTTCTATAAATGTTAATAAAATCTCTGTATTCCAACCGATTGTGCTAATTCTTTCACAGAGTGTTTAATATACATGACTAAACAGTATTATTTCACTGGTTTCGATTTTCCCCACTAACCAAAATCTTTCAATAAATTTCGTTTTTGCGAGGTTTATAACTATATAAATATGAATAAAATCTAGAAATTCCGTGAGATTTGTCTAATTTCTTAAAAAAGTGTTAAATTCGTGTGGAATAACCTATATAAAACAACAATTTCACGTTCGCATGCAGGGGAATGTGGGTTTGTATGTGTAAATCGTCCAATTGTAAAAATCGTCGGTTCTTTCGGTAAAAACACGATTTTTTTTAAATGTTAAAAAAAGCTCTGTATTCCAACCGATTGTGCTAATTCATTCGCAGAGTGTTTAATATACATGACTAAACAGTAGTATGTCACTGGTTTCGATTTTCCCCACAAACCAAAATCTTTCAAAAAATTTCGTTTTTGCGAGATTTATAACTATGTAAATATAAATAAAATCTACAAAATCTGTGGGATTTGTCTAATTTCTTAAAAAAGTGTTAAATTCGTCTGGAATCACCTATATATAACAACAATTTCACGTTCGAATGAAGGGGAATATAGGTTTGTTTGTGTAAAGCATCCAATTGTATAAATCGTAGTTTCTTGCGGTAAACACACGATTTTTCTATGAATGTTAATAAAATCTATATATTCCAACCGATTGTGCTATTTCATGCACAGAGTGTTTAATATGCATGACTAAACTGTATTATTATAAATAACTGGTTTCGATTTTCCCCACTAACCAAAATCTTGCAATAAATTTCGTTTTTGCGAGATTTATAACTATATAAATATGAATAAAATCTACAAATTTCGTGGGATTTGTCTAATATCTTAAAAAAGTGTTAAATTCGTGTGGAATCACCTATATATAACAACAATTACACGTTCGAATGAAGGGGAATATGGGTTTGTTTGTGTAAAGCGTCCAATTGTATAAATCGTCGTTTCTTGCGGTAAAAACACGATTTTTTTATAAAAGTTAATAAAATCTCTGTATTCCAACCGATTGTGCTAATTCTTTCACAGAGTGTTTAATATACATGACTAAACAGTACTATGTCACTGATTTCGATTTTCCCCACAAACCAAAATCTGTCGAAACATTTGGTTTTTCCGAGATTTATAACTATATAAATATGAATAAAATATACAAATTCCGTGGGATTTGTCTAATTTCTTAAATAAATGTAAAATTCGTGTGAAATCACCTATATATAACAACATTTTCACGTTCGCAAGCAGGGGAATTTGGGTTTGTATGTGTAATTCGTATATTGTAAAAATCGTCGTTTGTTGCGTTAAAAACACGTTTTCGCTATAAATGTTAATAAAAGCTCTGTATTCCAACCGATTGTGCTAATTCTTTCACAGAGTGCTTAATATACATGACCAAACAGTTTTATATCACTGGTTTCGATTTCCCCACTAACCAAAATCTATCAAAAAATTTCGTTTTTGCGAGATTCATAACTATGTAAATATGAATAAAATCTACAAATTCCTTGGGATTTGTCTAATTTCTTAAAAGTGTGTTAAATTCATGTGGAATCACCTATATATAACAACAATTTCACGTTCGCATGCAGGGGAATATGGGTTTGTATGTGTAAATCGTCCAATTGTAAAAATCGTCGTTTCTTGCGGTAAAAACAGGTTTTTTTTATAACTGTTAATAAAATCTCTGTATTCCAACCGATTGTGCTAATTCTTTCACAGAGTGTTTAATATACATGACTAAACAGTATTATATCACTGGTTTCGATTTTCCCCACTAAACAAAATCTTTAAAAAAATTTAGTTTTTGTGAGATTTATAACTATATAAATATCAATAAAATCTACAAATTCCGTGGGATTTGTCTAATTTCTTAAAAAAGTGTTAAATTCGTGTGGAATCACCTATATATAACAACAATTTCACGTTCGCATTCAGGGGAATGTGGGTTTGTATGTGTAAATCGTCCAATCGTAAAAATCGTCGCTTCTTGCGGTAAAAACACGATTTTTCTATAAACGTTAATAAAATCTCTGTATTCCAACCGATTGTGCTAATTCTTTCGCAGAGTGTTTAATATGCATGACTAAACAATACTATGTCACTGGTTTCGATTTTCCCCAGAAACCAAAATATTTCAAAAAATTTCGTTTTTGCGAGATTTATAACTATATAAATATAAATAAAATCTACAAATTCTGTGGGATTTGTCGAATTTCTTAAAAAAGTGTTAAATTCGTGTGGAAACACCTATAAATATCAAGAATTTCACGTTCGCATGCAGGGGAATGTGGGTTTGTTTGTGTAAAGCGTCCAATTGTATAAATCGTCGTATCTTGCGGTAAAAACACGATTTTTCTATAAATGTTAATAAAATCTCTGTATTCCAACCGATTGTGCTAATTCTTTCACAGAGTGTTTAATATACATGACTAAACAGTATTATATCACTCGTTTCGATTTTCCCCACTACCCAAAATCTTTCAAAAAATTTCGTTTTTGCGAGATTTATAACTATATAAATATGAATAAAATCTAGAAATTCCGTGGGATTTGTCTAATTTCTTAAAATAGTGTTAAATTCGTGTGGATTAACCTATATATAACAACAATTTCACGTTCGCGTGCAGGGGAATGTGGGTTTGTGTGTGTAAATCGTCCAATTGTAAAAATCGTCGTTTCTTTCGGTAAAAACACGATTTTTTTAAAATGTTAATAAAAACTCTGTATTCCAACCGATTCTGCTAATTCATTCGCAGAGTGTTTAATATACATGACTAAACAGTAGTATGTCACTGGTTTCGATTTTCCCCACAAACCAAAATCTTTCAAAACATTTGGTTTTTCCGAGATTTATAACTATATAAATATGAATAAAATATATAAATTCCGTGGGATTTGTCTAATTTCTTAAATAAATGTTAAATTCGTGTGGAATCGCCTATATATAACAACATTTTCACGTTCGCAAGCATGGGAATTTGGGTTTGTATGTGTAATTCGTATATTGTAAAAATCGTCGTTTGTTGCGTTAAAAACACGATTTTTCTATAAATGTTAATAAAACCTCTGTATTCCAACCGATTGTGCTAATTCTTTCACAGAGTGCTTAATATATATGACCAAACAGTTTTATATCACTGGTTTCGATTTCCCCACTAACCAAAATCTATCAAAAAATTACGTTTTTGCGAGATTCATAACTATGTAAATATGAATAAAATCTACAAATTCCTTGGGATTTGTCTAATTTCTTAAAAGTGTGTTAAATTCATGTGGAATCACCTATATATAACAACAATTTCACGTTCGCATGCAGGGGAATATGGGTTTGTATGTGTAAATCGTCCAATTGTAAAAATCGTCGTTTCTTGCGGTAAAAACAGGATTTTTTTATAAATGTTAATAAAATCTCTGTATTCCAAACGATTGTGCTAATTCTTTCACAGCGTGTTTAATATATATGACTAAACAGTATTATATCACTGGTTTCGATTTTCCCCACAAACCAAAATATTTCAAAAAATTTCGTTTTTGCAAGATTTATAACTATATAAATATGAATAAAATCTACAATTTCCGTGGGATTTGTCTAATTTCTTAAAAAAGTGTTAAATTCGTGTATATATATAACAACAATTTCACGTTCGCATGCAGGGGGATATGGGTTTGTTTGTGTAAAGCGTCCAATTGTATAAATCGTCGTTTCTTGCGGTAAAAACAAGATTTTTCTATAAACGTTAATAAAATATCTGTATTCCAACCGATTGTGCTAATTCTTGCACAGAGTGTTTAATATACATGACTAAACAGTACTATATCAGTGGTTTCGATATTAGCCACAAACCAAAATCTTTCAAAAAATTTCGTTTTTGTGAGGTTTTTAACTATATAAATATCAATAAAATCTACAAATTCCGTGCGATTTGTCTAATTTCTTAAAAGTGTGTAACATTCATGTGGAATCACCTATATATAACAACAATTTCATGTTCATGCAGGGGAATATGGGTTTGAATGTGTAAATCGTCCAATTGTAAAAATCGTCGTTTCTTGCGGTAAAAACACAATTTTTATATAAACGTTAATAAAATCGCTGTATTCCAACCGATTGTGCTAATTCTTGCACAGAGTGTTTAATATACATGACTAAACAGTATTATATCACTGGTTTCGATTTTCTCCACTAACCAAAATCTTTCAAAAAATTTTGTTTTTGCGAGATTTATAACTATATAAATATGAATAAAATCTACAAATTCTGTGGGATTTGTATAATTTCTTAAAAAAGGGTTAAATTCGTGTGGAATCACCTATATATAACAACAATTTCACGGTCGCATGCAGGGGAATATGGGTTTGTATGTGTAAATCGTCCAATTGTAAAAATCGTCGTTTCTGGCGGTAAAAACACGATTTTTCTATACACGTTAATAAAATCTCTGTATTCCAACCGATTGTGCTAATTCTTTCGCAGAGTTTTTAATATGAATGACTAAACAATACTATGTCACTGGTTTCTATTGTCCCCACAAACCAAAATCTTTCAAAAAATTTCGTTTTTGCGAGATTTATAACTATATAAATATTTATAAAATCTACAAATACTGTGGGATTTGTCTAATTTCTTAAAAAAGTGATAAATTCGTTTGGAAACACCTATATATAACGACAATTTCACGTTCGCATGCAGTGGAATATGGGTTTTTTGTGTAATGCGTCCAATTGTATAAATCGTCCTTTCTTGCGGTAAAAACACGATTTTTCTATAAACGTTAATAAAATCTCTGTATTCCAACCGATTGTGCTAATTCTTGCACAGAGTGTTTAATATACATGACTAAACAGTATTATATCACTGGTTTCGATTTTCTCCACTAACCAAAATCTTTCAAAAAATTTCGTTTTTGCGAGATTTATAACTATATAAATATCAATAAAATCTACAAATTCCGTGGGATTTGTCTAATTTCTTAAAAAAGTGTTAAATTCGTGTGGAATCACCTATATATAACAACAATTTCACGTTCGCATTCAGGGGAATGTGGGTTTGTATGTGTAAATCGTCCAATCGTAAAAATCGTCGCTTCTTGCGGTAAAAACACGATTTTTCTATAAACGTTAATAAAATCTCTGTATTCCAACCGATTGTGCTAATTCTTTCGCAGAGTGTTTAATATGCATGACTAAACAATACTATGTCACTGGTTTCGATTTTCCCCAGAAACCAAAATATTTCAAAAAAATTTCGTTTTTGCGAGATTTATAACTATATAAATATAAATAAAATCTACAAATTCTGTGGGATTTGTCGAATTTCTTAAAAAAGTGTTAAATTCGTGTGGAAACACCTATAAATATCAAGAATTTCACGTTCGCATGCAGGGGAATGTGGGTTTGTTTGTGTAAAGCGTCCAATTGTATAAATCGTCGTATCTTGCGGTAAAAACACGATTTTTCTATAAATGTTAATAAAATCTCTGTATTCCAACCGATTGTGCTAATTCTTTCACAGAGTGTTTAATATACATGACTAAACAGTATTATATCACTCGTTTCGATTTTCCCCACTACCCAAAATCTTTCAAAAAATTTCGTTTTTGCGAGATTTATAACTATATAAATATGAATAAAATCTAGAAATTCCGTGGGATTTGTCTAATTTCTTAAAATAGTGTTAAATTCGTGTGGATTAACCTATATATAACAACAATTTCACGTTCGCGTGCAGGGGAATGTGGGTTTGTGTGTGTAAATCGTCCAATTGTAAAAATCGTCGTTTCTTTCGGTAAAAACACGATTTTTTTAAAATGTTAATAAAAACTCTGTATTCCAACCGATTCTGCTAATTCATTCGCAGAGTGTTTAATATACATGACTAAACAGTAGTATGTCACTGGTTTCGATTTTCCCCACAAACCAAAATCTTTCAAAACATTTGGTTTTTCCGAGATTTATAACTATATAAATATGAATAAAATATATAAATTCCGTGGGATTTGTCTAATTTCTTAAATAAATGTTAAATTCGTGTGGAATCGCCTATATATAACAACATTTTCACGTTCGCAAGCATGGGAATTTGGGTTTGTATGTGTAATTCGTATATTGTAAAAATCGTCGTTTGTTGCGTTAAAAACACGATTTTTCTATAAATGTTAATAAAACCTCTGTATTCCAACCGATTGTGCTAATTCTTTCACAGAGTGCTTAATATATATGACCAAACAGTTTTATATCACTGGTTTCGATTTCCCCACTAACCAAAATCTATCAAAAAATTACGTTTTTGCGAGATTCATAACTATGTAAATATGAATAAAATCTACAAATTCCTTGGGATTTGTCTAATTTCTTAAAAGTGTGTTAAATTCATGTGGAATCACCTATATATAACAACAATTTCACGTTCGCATGCAGGGGAATATGGGTTTGTATGTGTAAATCGTCCAATTGTAAAAATCGTCGTTTCTTGCGGTAAAAACAGGATTTTTTTATAAATGTTAATAAAATCTCTGTATTCCAAACGATTGTGCTAATTCTTTCACAGCGTGTTTAATATATATGACTAAACAGTATTATATCACTGGTTTCGATTTTCCCCACAAACCAAAATATTTCAAAAAATTTCGTTTTTGCAAGATTTATAACTATATAAATATGAATAAAATCTACAATTTCCGTGGGATTTGTCTAATTTCTTAAAAAAGTGTTAAATTCGTGTATATATATAACAACAATTTCACGTTCGCATGCAGGGGGATATGGGTTTGTTTGTGTAAAGCGTCCAATTGTATAAATCGTCGTTTCTTGCGGTAAAAACAAGATTTTTCTATAAACGTTAATAAAATATCTGTATTCCAACCGATTGTGCTAATTCTTGCACAGAGTGTTTAATATACATGACTAAACAGTATTATATCAGTGGTTTCGATATTAGCCACAAACCAAAATCTTTCAAAAAATTTCGTTTTTGTGAGGTTTTTAACTATATAAATATCAATAAAATCTACAAATTCCGTGGGATTTGTCTAATTTCTTAAAAGTGTGTAACATTCATGTGGAATCACCTATATATAACAACAATTTCATGTTCATGCAGGGGAATATGGGTTTGAATGTGTAAATCGTCCAATTGTAAAAATCGTCGTTTCTTGCGGTAAAAACACAATTTTTATATAAACGTTAATAAAATCGCTGTATTCCAACCGATTGTGCTAATTCTTGCACAGAGTGTTTAATATACATGACTAAACAGTATTATATCACTGGTTTCGATTTTCTCCACTAACCAAAATCTTTCAAAAAATTTTGTTTTTGCGAGATTTATAACTATATAAATATGAATAAAATCTACAAATTCTGTGGGATTTGTATAATTTCTTAAAAAAGGGTTAAATTCGTGTGGAATCACCTATATATAACAACAATTTCACGGTCGCATGCAGGGGAATATGGGTTTGTATGTGTAAATCGTCCAATTGTAAAAATCGTCGTTTCTGGCGGTAAAAACACGATTTTTCTATACACGTTAATAAAATCTCTGTATTCCAACCGATTGTGCTAATTCTTTCGCAGAGTTTTTAATATGAATGACTAAACAATACTATGTCACTGGTTTCTATTGTCCCCACAAACCAAAATCTTTCAAAAAATTTCGTTTTTGCGAGATTTATAACTATATAAATATTTATAAAATCTACAAATACTGTGGGATTTGTCTAATTTCTTAAAAAAGTGATAAATTCGTTTGGAAACACCTATATATAACGACAATTTCACGTTCGCATGCAGTGGAATATGGGTTTTTTGTGTAATGCGTCCAATTGTATAAATCGTCCTTTCTTGCGGTAAAAACACGATTTTTCTATAAACGTTAATAAAATCTCTGTATTCCAACCGATTGTGCTAATTCTTGCACAGAGTGTTTAATATACATGACTAAACAGTATTATATCACTGGTTTCGATTTTCTCCACTAACCAAAATCTTTCAAAAAATTTCGTTTTTGCGAGATTTATAACTATATAAATATGAATAAAATTTACAAATTCCGTGGGATTTGTCTAATTTCTTAAAAAAGTGTTAAATTCGTGTGGAATCACCTATATATAACAACAATTCCACGTTCGCATGCAGGGGAATGTGGGTTTGTATTTGTAAATCGTCCAATTGTAAAAATCGTCTTATCTTGACGTAAAAACACGATTTATTTTATAAAAGTTAATAAAACCTCTGTATTCCAACGGATTGTGCTAATTATTTCACAGAGTGTTTAATGTACGTGATTGAACAGTATTATATCACAGGTTTCGATATTCCCCACAAACCAATATCTTTAAAAAAATTTCGTTTTTGCGAGATTTTTAACTATATAAATATCAATAAAATCTACAAATTCCGTGGGATTTGTCTAATTTCTTAAAAGTGTGTTAAATTCATGTGGAATCACCTATATATAACAACAATTTCACGTTCGCATGCAGGGGAATATGGGTTTGTTTGTGTAAATCGTCCAATTGTATAAATCGTCGTTTCTTGCGGTGAAAACACGATTTTTCTATAAACGTTAATAAAGTCTCTGTATTCCAACCGATTGTGCTAAATCTTGCACAGAGTGTTTAATATACATGACTAAACTGTATTATATCACTGGTTTCGATTTTCCCCAATAACCAAAAATCTTTCAAAAAATTTCGTTTTTGAGATTTATAACTATATAAAATGAATAAAATCTACAAATTCCGTGGGATTTGTCTAATTTCTTAAAAAAGTGTTAAATTCGTGTGGAATCACCTATATATAACAACAATTTCACGTTCGTTTGCAGGGGAATGTTGGTTTGTATGTGTCAATTGTCCAATTGTAAAAATCGTCGTTTCTTGCTGTAAAAACACGATTTTTCTATAAATGTTAATAAAATCTCTGTATTCCATCCGATTGTGCTAATTCTTTCACAGAGTGTTTAATGTACATGATTGAACAGTATTATATCACAGGTTTCGAAATTCCCCACAAACCAAAATCTTTCAAAAAATTTCGTTTTTGCGAGATTTTTATTTATATAAATATCAATAAAATTTACAAATTCCGTGGGATTTGTCTAATTTCTTAAAAGTATGTTAAATTCATATGGAATCACTTATATATAACAACAATTTCACGTTAGCATGCAGGGGAATATGGGTTTGTATGTGTAAATCGTCCAATTGTAAAATTCGTCGTTTCTTGCGGTAAAAACACGATTTTTCTATAAATGTTAATAAAATCTTTGTATTCCAACCGATTGTGCTAATTCTTTCACAGAGTGTTTAATATACATGACTAAACAGTATTATTTCACTGGTTTTGATTTTCCCCACTAATCAAAATCTTTCAATAAATTTCGTTTTTGCGAGGTTTATAACTATATAAATATGAATAAAATCTACAAATTCCGTGGGATTTGTCTAATTTCTTAAAATTGTGTTAAATTCGTGTGGAATCACCTATATATAACAACAATTTCACGTTCGCATGCAGGGGAATATGGGTTTGTCTGTGTAAAGCGTCCAATTGTATAAATCGTCGTTTCTTGCGGTAAAAACACGATTTTTCTATAAATATTAATAAAATCTCTGTATTCCAACCGATTGTGCTATTACTTTCACAGAGTGTTTAAAATACATGACTAAACAGTATTATATCACTGGTTTCGATTTCCCCACTAACCAAAATCTATCAAAAAATTTCGTTTTTGCGAGATTCATAACTATGTAAATATGAATAAAATCTACAAATTCCTTGGGATTTGTCTAATTTCTTAAAAGTGTGTTAAATGCATGTGGAATCACCTATATATAACAACAATTTCACGTTCGCATGCAGGGGAATATGGGTTTGTATGTGTAAATCGTCCAATTGTAAAAATCGTCGTTTCTTGCGGTAAAAACAGGATTTTTTTATAAATGTTAATAAAATCTATGTATTCCAACCGATTGTGCTATTTCATGCACAGAGTGTTTAATATGCATGACTAAACTGTATTATTATAAATAACTGGTTTCGATTTTCCCCACTAACCAAAATCTTCCAATAAATTTCGTTTTTGCGAGATTTTTAACTATATAAATATGAATAAAACCTACAAATTTCGTGGGATTTGTCTAATATCTTAAAAAAGTGTTAAATTCGTGTGGAATCACCTATATATAACAACAATTACACGTTCGAATGAAGGGGAATATGGGTTTGTTTGTGTAAAGCGTCCAATTGTATAAATCGTCGTTTCTTGCGGTAAAAACACGATTTTTCTATAAACGTTAATAAAATCTCTGTATTCCAACCGATTGTGCTAATTCTTTCACAGAGTGTTTAATATACATGACTAAACAGTACTATGTCACTGGTTTCGATTTTCCCCACAAACCAAAATCTGTCAAAACATTTGGTTTTTCCGAGATTTATAACTATATAAATATGAATAAAATATACAAATCCCGTGGGATTTGTCTAATTTCTTAAATAAATGTTACATTCGTGTGGAATCACCTATATATAACAACATTTTCACGTTCTTAAGCATGGGAATTTGGGTTTGTATGTGTAATTCGTATATTGTAAAAATCGTCGTTTGTTGCGTTAAAAACACGATTTTTCTATAAATGTTAATAAAACCTCTGTATTCCAACCGATTGTGCTAATTCTTTCACAGAGTGCTTAATATATATGACCAAACAGTTTTATATCACTGGTTTCGATTTCCCCACTAACCAAAATCTATCAAAAAATTTCGTTTTTGCGAGATTCATAACTATGTAAATATGAATAAAATCTACAAATTCCTTGGGATTTGTCTAATTTCTTGAAAGTGTGTTAAATTCATGTGGAATCACCTATATATAACAACAATTTCACGTTCGCATGCAGGGGAATATGGGTTTGTATGTGTAAATCGTCCAATTGTAAAAATCGTCGTTTCTTGCGGTAAAAACAGGATTTTTTTTATAAATGTTAATAAAATCTCTGTATTCCAAACGATTGTGCTAATTCTTTCACAGAGTGTTTAATATACATGACTAAACAGTATTATATCACTGGTTTCGATTTTCCCCACTAACCAAAATCTTTAAAAAAATTTCGTTTTTGCGAGATTTATAACTATATAAATAACAATAAAATCTACAAATTCCGTGGGATTTGTCTAATTTCTTAAAAAAGTGTTAAATTCCTGTGGAATCACCTATATATAACAACAATTTCACGTTCGCATGCAGGGGAATGTGGGTTTGTTTGTGTAAATCGTCCAATTGTATAAATCGTCGTATCTTGCGGTAAAAACACGATTTTTCTATAAATGTTAATAAAATCTCTGTATTCCAACCGATTGTGCTAATTCTTTCACAGAGTGTTTAATATACATGACTAAACAGTATTATATCACTCGTTTCGATTTTCCCCACTACCCAAAATCTTTCAAAAAATTTCGTTTTTGCGAGATTTTTAACTATATAAATATGAATAAAATCTAGAAATTCCGTGGGATTTGTCTAATTTCTTAAAAAAGTGTTAAATTCGTGTGGAATCACCTATATATAACAACAATTTCACGTTCGCATGCAGGGGAATGTGGGTTTGTATGTGTAAATCGTCCAATTGTAAAAATCGTCGTTTCTGGCGGGAAAAACACGATTTTTCTATAAACGTTAATAAAATCTCTGTATTCCAACCGATTGTGCTAATTCTTTCGCAGAGTGTTTAATGTGAATTACTAAACAATACTATGTCACTGGTTTCGATTTTCCCCACAAACCAAAATCTTTCAAAAAATTTCGTTTTTGCGAGATTTATAACTATATAAATATTTATAAAATCTACAAATTCTGTGGGATTTGTCTAATTTCTTAAAAAAGTAATAAATTCGTTTGGAAACACCTATATATAACAACAATTTCACGTTCGCATGCAGTGGAATATGGGTTTTTTGTGTAATGCGTCCAATTGTATAAATCGTCCTTTCTTGCGGTAAAAACACGATTTTTCTATAAACGTTAATAAAATCTCTTTATTCCAACCGATTGTGCTAATTCTTGCACAGAGTGTTTAATATACATGACTAAACAGTATTATATCACTGGTTTCGATTTTCTCCACTAACCAAAATCTTTCAAAAAATTTCGTTTTTGCGAGATTTATAACTATACAAATATGAATAAAATTTACAAATTCCGTGGGATTTGTCTAATTTCTTAAAAAAGTGTTAAATTCGTGTGGAATCACCTATATATAACAACAATTCCACGTTCGCATGCAGGGGAATGTGGGTTTGTATTTGTAAATCGTCCAATTGTAAAAATCGTCTTATCTTGACGTAAAAACACGATTTATTTTATAAAAGTTAATAAAACCTCTGTATTCCAACGGATTGTGCTAATTATTTCACAGAGTGTTTAATGTACATGATTGAACAGTATTATATCACAGGTTTCGATATTCCCCACAAACCAATATCTTTAAAAAAATTTCGTTTTTGCGAGATTTTTAACTATATAAATATCAATAAAATCTACAAATTCCGTGGGATTTGTCTAATTTCTTAAAAGTGTGTTAAATTCATGTGGAATCACCTATATATAACAACAATTTCACGTTCGCATGCAGGGGAATATTGGTTTGTATGTGTCAATTGTCCAATTGTAAAAATCGTCGTTTCTTGCGGTAAAAACACGATTTTTCTATAAATGTTAATAAAATCTCTGTATTCCATCCGATTGTGCTAATTCTTTCACTTACTTACTTACTTACTTACTTACAAATGGCTTTTAAGGAACCCGAAGGTTCATTGCCGCCCTCACATAAGCCCGCCAGCGGTCCCTATCCTGTGCAAGATTAATCCAGTCTCTATCATCGTATCCCACCTGCCTCAAATCCATTTTAATATTATCCTCCCATCTACGTCTCGGCCTCCCTAAAGGTCTTTTTCCCTCCGGTCTCCCAACTAACACTCTATATGCATTTCTGGATTCGCCCATACGTGCTACATGCCCTGCCCATCTCAAACGTCTGGATTTAATGTTCCTAATTATGTCAGGTGAAGAATACAATGCGTGCAGTTCTGTGTTGTGTAACTTTCTCCATTCTCCTGTAACTTCATCCCGCTTAGCCCCAAATATTTTCCTAAGCACCTTATTCTCAAACACCCTGAACCTATGTTCCTCTCTCAGAGTGAGAGTCCAAGTTTCACAACCATACAGAAGAACCGGTAATATAACTGTTTTATAAATTCTAACTTTCAGATTTTTGGACAGCAGACTGGATGATAAGAGCTTCTCAACCGAATAATAACACGCATTTCCCATATTTATTCTGATTTTGATTTCCTCCCGAGTGTCATTTATATTTGTTACTGTTGCTCCAAGATATTTGAATTTTTCCACCTCTTCGAAGGATAAATCTCCAATTTTTATATTTCCATTTCGTACAATATTCCGGTCACGAGACATAATCATATACTTTGTCTTTTCGGGATTTACTTCCAAACCGATCGCTCTACTTGCTTCAAGTAAAATTTCCGTGATTTCCCTAATCGTTTGTGTATTTTCTCCTAACATATTCACGTCATCCGCATAGACAAGAAGCTGATGTAACCCGTTCAATTCCAAACCCTGCCTGTTATCCTGAACTTTCCTAATAGCATATTCAAGCGCGAAGTTAAAAAGTAAAGGTGATAGTGCATCTCCCTGCTTTAGCCCGCAGTGAATTGGAAAAGCATCAGATAGAAACTGACCTATACGGACTCTGCTGTATGTTTCACTGAGACACATTTTAATTAATCGAACTAGTTTCTTGGGAATACCAAATTCAATAAGAATATCATATAATACTTCCCTCTTAACCGAGTCATATGCCTTTTTGAAATCTATGAATAACTGATGTACTGTACCCTTATACTCCCATTTTTTCTCCATTATCTGTCGAATACAAAAAATCTGATCAATAGTCGATCTATTACGCCGAAAACCGCACTGATGATCCCCAATAATTTCATCTACATACGGAGTTAATCTTCTCAAAAGAATATTGGACAAAATTTTGTACGACGTCAACAAAAGTGATATTCCTCGAAAGTTACCACAGTTAGTTTTGTCCCCCTTTTTAAAAATAGGCACAATTATGGACTCCTTCCATTGTTCTGGTACAATTTCCTTTTCCCAAATAGCAAGTACAAGTTTATAAATTTCGCTATATAATGCACTTCCACCCTCTTGTATTAATTCTGCTGGAATTTGATCGATACCTGGAGACTTGTACTTTTTCAGATTTTCTATCGCAATTTCGACTTCTGAAAGTGTGGGTTCGGGTATAAATGGCTCAGCAGTTTGTATTTCAATTTCGTCCCGATCATTTCTATTTGGCCTATGTACATTTAGTAGTTGCGCAAAATAGTTTTTCCATCTGTTTAGGATTGATGGAGTGTCTGCAAGCAAGTCACCATTCTCATCCTTGATCACGTTTACCCTTGGCTGATATCCGTTCTTAAATTCCTTTATACCCTTATATAAATCTCGAATGTTTTTATTCTTACTATTTGTTTCTACCTCATTCAGTTTTTCCTTCAAGTAACCTCTCTTTTTATTCCTAAGTGTACGACTTGCTTCCCGTCTTTCATTGAAATAATTATCTCTCTTCTCCTCAACTGGATCCTGTAAGAATTTCAATTTTGCCTGTTTCCTTCTTTCTACTACCATGCAACAATCTTCATCAAACCACGGTTTCTTTTTCTTAGTTTCATAATAACCTATGCTCTGCTCAGCTGCAATTTTGATACTATCTCTGATATTTTCCCACACGCTATTAACATCTAATTCTTTCTCAACTTCGTCGGAACTTTCTAAAGTGGCAAACCTATTCGAAATTTCGACCTGATAATTTTGCTTAGCTTCCTCGTCCTTTAATTTCAAAATATTGAATTTAGTAATATTAACTTGCTGCTCTACTCGCTTGGCTACTGATAATCTTTCTCTTAATTCTCCAATCACCAAATAATGGTCAGAATTACAGTCTGCACCCCTGAAAGTTCGAATATCTACTATACTAGTATGTCTCCGTTTATCTATCAAGATGTGATCTATTTGGTTGTGTGTCAATCCATCTGGAGAAGTCCAAGTATATTTATGTATATCCTTATGGGGGAATGTTGTACTTTTGACAATTAAATTTTTCGATGTGGCAAAGTTGACTAATCTAACTCCATTGTCACTACTAATTGCGTGTAGGCTCTCTTTTCCAATAGTTGGTCTAAAAATATCCTCCCGTCCTACTTTAGCGTTGAAATCCCCCAATAAAATTTTCATGTGATATCTAGGGAACTGATCAAAAGTATGTTCCAATTCCTCATAAAAGCTATCCTTTATATGGTCGTCTTTCTCTTCTGTAGGGGCGTGAGCATTTATAAGTATGATGTCGCACCATCTACCCTTAAGTACTAAATATGATAACATGTCACTGATAAATTCGACCTTTTTTACTGCTGATTTTATTCTTTTATGAACAAAGAATCCTGTTCCTAATTGGTGATTATTGTTTCCTTCCCCATCTTTCACAGAGTGTTTAATGTACATGATTGAACAGTATTATATCACAGGTTTCGATATTCCCCACAAACCAAAATCTTTCAAAAAATTTCGTTTTTGCGAGATTTTTATTTATATAAATATCAATAAAATTTACAAATTCCGTGGGACTTGTCTAATTTCTTAAAAGTATGTTAAATTCATGTGGAATCACTTATATATAACAACAATTTCACGTTAGCATGCAGGGGAATATGGGTTTGTATGTGTAAATCGTCCAATTGTAAAATTCGTCGTTTCTTGCGGTAAAAACACGATTTTTCTATAAATGTTAATAAAATCTCTGTATTCCAACCGATTGTGCTAATTCTTTCACAGAGTGTTTAATATACATGACTAAACAGTATTATTTCACTGGTTTTGATTTTCCCCACTAACCAAAATCTTTCAATAAATTTCGTTTTTGCGAGGTTTATAACTATATAAATATGAATAAAATTTACAAATTCCGTGGGATTTGTCTAATTTCTTAAAAGTGTGTTAAATTCGTGTGGAATCACCTATATATAACAACAATTTCACGTTCGCATGCAGGGGAATGTGGGTTTGTATGTGTAAATCGTCCGATTGTAAAAATCGTCGTTTCTTGCGGTAAAAACACGTTTTTTTTAAATGTTAATAAAATCTCTGTATTCCCACCGATTGTGCTAATTCTTTTACAGAGTGTTTAATATACTTGACTAAACAGTACTATGTCACTGGTTTCGATTTTCCCCACAAACCAAAATCTTTCAAAAAATTTCGTTTTTGCGAGATTTATAACTATATAAATATGAATAAAATCTACAAATTCCGTGGGATTTGTCTAATTTCTTAAAAAAGTGTTAAATTCGTGTATATATATAACAACAATTTCACGTTCGCATGCAGGGGAATATGGGTTTGTTTGTGTAAAGCGTCCAATTGTATAAATCGTCGTTTCTTGCGGTAAAAACAAGATTTTTCTATAAACGTTAATAAAATATCTGTATTCCAACCGATTGTGCTAATTCTTGCACAGAGTGTTTAATATACATGACTAAACAGTATTATATCACTGGTTTCGATATTAGCCACAAACCAAAATCTTTCAAAAAATTTCGTTTTTGTGAGATTTTTAACTATATAAATATCAATAAAATCTACAAATTCCGTGGGATTTGTCTAATTTCTTAAAAGTGTGTAACATTCATGTGGAATCACCTATATATAACAACAATTTCACGTTCATGCAGGGGAATATGGGTTTGTATGTGTAAATCGTCCAATTGTAAAAATCGTCGTTTCTTGCGGTAAAAACACAATTTTTTTATAAACGTTAATAAAATCGCTGTATTCCAACCGATTGTGCTATTTCTTGCACAGAGTGTTTAATATACATGACTAAACAGTATTATATCACTGGTTTCGATTTTCTCCACTAACCAAAATTTTTCAAAAAATTTCGTTTTTGCGAGATTTATAACTATATAAATATGAATAAAATCTACAAATTCCGTGGGATTTGTATAATTTCTTAAAAAAGGGTTAAATTCGTGTGGAATCACCTATATATAACAAAACTATTTCACGGTCGCATGCAGGGGAATATGGGTTTGTATGTGTAAATCGTCCAATTGTAAAAATCGTCGTTTCTTGCGGTAAACACGATTTTTCTATAAATATTAATAAAATCTCTGTATTCCAACCGATTGTGCTATTACTTTCACAGAGTGTTTAAAATACATGACTAAACAGTATTATATCATTGGTTTCGATTTTTCCCACTAACCAAAATCTTTAAAAAAATTTCGTTTTTGCGAGATTTATAACTATATAAATAAAAATAAAATCCACAAATTCCGTGGGATTTGTCTAATTTCTTAAAAAATTGTTAAATTCGTGTGGAATCACCTATATATAACAACAATTTCACGTTCGCATGCAGGGGAATGTGTGTTTGTATGTGTAAATCGTCCAATCGTAAAAATCGTCGTTTCTTGCGGTAAAAACACGATTTTTCTATAAAAGTTAATAAAAACTCTGTATTCCAACCGATTGTGCTAATTCTTTCGCAGAGTGTTTAATATACATGACTAAACAGTACTATGTCACTGGTTTAGATTTTCCCCACAAACCAAAATAATTCAAAAAAATTTCGTTTTTGCGAGATTTATAACTATATAAATATAAATAAAATATACAAATTCTATGGGATTTGTCTAATTTCTTAAAAAAGTATTAAATTCGTGTGGAAACACCTATATATAACAAGAATTTCACGTTCGCATGCAGGGGAATGTGGGTTTGTTTGTGTAAAGCGTCCAATTGTAAAAATCGTCGTATCTTGCGGTAAAAACACGACTTTTCTATAAATGTTAATAAAATCTCTGTATTGCAACCGATTGTGCTAATTCTTTCACAGAGTGTTTAATATACATGACTAAACAGTATTATATCACTCGTTTCGATTTTCCCCACAACCCAAAATCTTTCAAAAAATTTCGTTTTTGCGAGATTTATAACTATATAAATATGAATAAAATCTAGAAATTCCGTTGGATTTGTCTAATTTCTTAAAAAAGTGTTACATTCGTGTGGAATCACATATATATAACAACAATTTCACGTTCGCATACAGGGGAATGGGGGTTTGTATGTGTAAATCGTCCAATTGTAAAAATCGTCGTTTCTTGCGGTAAAAACACGATTTTTCTATAAACGTTAATAAAATCTCTGTATTCCAACCGATTGTGCTAATTCTTGCACAGAGTGTTTAATATACATGACTAAACAGCATTATATCACTGGTTTCGATTTTCTCCACTAACCAAAATCTTTCAAAAAATTTCGTTTTTGCGAGATTTATAACTATATAAATATGAATAAAATTTACAAATTCAGTGGGATTTGTCTAATTTCTTAAAAAAGTGTTAAATTCGTGTGGAATCACCTATATATAACAACAATTCCACGTTCGCATGCAGGGGAATGGGGGTTTGTATTTGTAAATCGTCCAATTGTAAAAATCGTCGTATCTTGACGTAAAAACACGATTTATTTTATAAAAGTTAATAAAACCTCTGTATTCCAACGGATTGTGCTAATTATTTCACAGAGTGTTTAATGTACATGATTGAACAGTATTATATCACAGGTTTCGATATTCCCCACAAACCAAAATCTTTAAAAAAATTTCGTTTTTGCGAGATTTATAACTATATAAATATCAATAAAATCTACAAATTCCGTGGGATTTGTCTAATTTCTTAATTCATGTGGAATCACCTATATATAACAACAATTTCACGTTCGCATGCAGGGGAATATGGGTTTGTTTGTGTAAAGCGTCCAATTGTATAAATCGTCGTTTCTTGCGGTGAAAACACGATTTTTCTATAAACGTTAATAAAGTCTCTGTATTCCAACCGATTGTGCTAAATCTTGCACAGAGTGTTTAATATACATGACTAAACTGTATTATATCACTGGTTTCGATTTTCCCCAATAACCAAAAATCTTTCAAAAAATTTCGTTTTTGAGATTTATAACTATATAAAATGAATAAAATCTACAAATTCCGTGGGATTTGTCTAATTTCTTAAAAAAGTGTTAAATTCGTGTGGAATCACCTATATATAACAACAATTTCACGTTCGTTTGCAGGGGAATGTTGGTTTGTATGTGTTAATTGTCCAATTGTAAAAATCGTCGTTTCTTGCGGTAAAAAAACGATTTTTCTATAAATGTTAATAAAATCTCTGTATTCCATCCGATTGTGCTAATTCTTTCACAGAGTGTTTAATGTACATGATTGAACAGTATTATATCACAGGTTTCGATATTCCCCACAAACCAAAATCTTTCAAAAAATTTCGTTTTTGCGAGATTTTTATTTATATAAATATCAATAAAATTTACAAATTCGTGGGATTTGTCTAATTTCTTAAAAGTTTGTTAAATTCATGTGGAATCACTTATATATAACAACAATTTCACGTTAGCATGCAGGGGAATATGGGTTTGTATGTGTAAATCGTCCAATTGTAAAATTCGTCGTTACTTGCGGTAAAAACACGATTTTTTTTATAAATGTTAATAAAACCTCTGTATTCCAACCGATTGTGCTAATTCTTTCACAGAGTGTTTAATATACATGACTAAACAGTATTATTTCACTGGTTTTGATTTTACCCACTAACCAAAATCTTTCAATAAATTTCGTTTTTGCGAGGTTTATAACTATATAAATATGAATAAAATCTACAAATTCCGTTGAATTTGTCTAATTTTTTAAAAGTGTGTTAAATTCGTGTCGAATCACCTATATATAACAACAATTTCACGTTCGCATGCAGGGGAATGTGGGTTTGTATGTGTAAATCGTCCAATTGTAAAAATCGTCGTTTCTTGCGGTAAAAACACGTTTTTTTAAAAGTTAATAAAATCTCTGTATTCCCACCGATTGTGCTAATTCTTTCACAGAGTGTTTAATATACTTGACTAAACAGTACTATGTCACTGGTTTCGATTTTCCCCACAAACCAAAATCTTTCAAAATATTTCGTTTTTGCGAGATTTATAACTATATAAATATGAATAAAATCTACAAATTCCGTGGGATTTGTCTAATTTCTTAAAAAAGTGTTAAATTCGTGTATATATATAACAACATTTTCACGTTCGCATGCAGGGGAATATGGGTTTGTTTGTGTAAAGCGTCCAATTGTATAAATCGTCGTTTCTTTCGGTAAAAACAAGATTTTTCTATAAACGTTAATAAAATATCTGTATTCCAACCGATTGTGCTAATTCTTGCACAGAGTGTTTAATATACATGACTAAACAATATTATATCACAGGTTTCGATATTAGCCACAAACCAAAATCTTTAAGAAAATTTCGTTTTTGTGAGGTTTTTAACTATATAAATATCAATAAAATCTACAAATTCCGTGGGATTTGTCTAATTTCTTAAAAGTGTGTAAAATTCATGTGGAATCACCTATATATAACAACAATTTCACGTTCATGCAGGGGAATATGGGTTTGTATGTGTAAATCGTCCAATTGTAAAAATCGTCGTTTCTTGCGGTAAAAACACGATTTTTCTATAAATATTAATAAAATCTCTGTATTCCAACCGATTGTGCTATTACTTTCACAGAGTGTTTAAAATACATGACTAAACAGTATTATATAACTGGTTTCGATTTTCCCCACTAACCAAAATCTTTAAAAAAATTTCGTTTTTGCGAGATTTATAACTATATAAATAAAAATACAATCTACAAATTCCGTGGGATTTGTCTAATTTCTTAAAAAAGTGTTAAATTCGTGTGGAATCACCTGTATATAACAACAATTTCACGTTCGCATGCAGGAGAATGTGTGTTTGTATGTGTAAATCGTCCAATCGTAAAAACGTCGTTTCTTGCGGTAAAAACACGATTTTTCTATAAAAGTTAATAAAAACTCTGTATTCCAACCGATTGTGCTAATTCTTTCGCAGAGTGTTTAATATACATGACTAAACAGTACTATGTCACTGGTTTCGATTTTCCCCACAAACCAAAATAATTCAAAAAAATTTCGTTTTTGCGAGATTTATAACTATATAAATATAAATAAAATCTACAAATTCTTGGGGATTTGTCTAATTTCTTAAAAAAGTATTAAATTCGTGTGGAAACACCTATATATAACAAGAATTTCACGTTCGCATGCAGGGGAATGTGGGTTTGTTTGTGTAAAGCGTCCAATTGTATAAATCGTCGTATCTTGCGGTAAAAACACGACTTTTCTATAAATGTTAATAAAATCGCTGTATTCCAACCGATTGAGCTAATTCTTTCACAGAGTGTTTAATATACATGACTAAACAGTATTATATCACTCATTTCGATTTTCCCCACTACACAAAATCTTTCAAAAAATTTCGTTTTTGCGAGATTTATAACTATACAAAAATGAATAAAATCTAGAAATTCCGTGGGATTTGTCTAATTTCTTAAAAAAGTGTTAAATTCGTGTGGAAACACATATATATAACAACAATTTCATGTTCGCATGCAGGGGAATGGGGGTTTGTATGTGTAAATCGTCCAATTGTAAAAATCGTCGTTTCTTGCGGTAAAAACACGATTTTTCTATAAACGTTAATAAAATCTCTGTATTCCAACCGATTGTGCTAATTCTTGCACAGAGTGTTTAATATACATGACTAAACAGTATTATATCACAGGTTTCGATTTTCTCCACTAACCAAAATCTTTCAAAAAATTTTGTTTTTGCGAGATTTATAACTATATAAATATGAATAAAATCTGCAAATTCCGTGGGATTTGTCTAATTTCTTAAAAAAGTGTTAAATTCGTGTATATATAACAACAATTTCACGTTCGCATGCAGGGGAATATGGGTTTGTTTGTGTAAAGCGTCCAATTGTATAAATCGTCGTTTTTTGCGGTGAAAACAAGATTTTTCTATAAACGTTAATAAAATATCTGTATTCCAACCGATTGTGCTAATTCTTGCACAGAGTGTTTAATATACATGACTAAACAGTATTATATCACTGGTTTCGATATTAGCCACAACCAAAATCTTTCAAAAATTTTCGTTTTTGTGAGGTTTTTAACTATATAAATATCAATAAAATCTACAAATTCCGTGGGATTTGTCTAATTTCTTAAAAGTGTGTAAAATTCATGTGGAATCACCTATATATAACAACAATTTCACGTTCATGCAGGGGAATATGGGTTTGTATGTGTAAATCGTCCAATTGTAAAAATCGTCGTTTCTTGCGGTAAAAACACGATTTTTCTATAAATATTAATAAAATCTTTGTATTCCAACCGATTGTGCTAATACTTTCACAGAGTGTTTAAAATACATGACTAAACAGTATTATATCACTGGTTATCATTTTCCCCACTAACCAAAATCTTTAAAAAAATTTTGTTTTTGCGAGATTTATAACTATATAAATAACAATAAAATCTACAAATTCTGTGGGATTTGTCTAATTTCTTAAAAAAGTGTTAAATTAGTGTGGAATCACCTATATATAACAATAAATTTCACGTTCGCATTCAGGGGAATGTGTGTTTGTATGTGTAATTCGTCCAATCGTAAAAATCGTCGTTTCTTACGGTAAAAACAAGATTTTTTTTATAAAATTAATAAAAACTCTGTAATCCAACCGATTGTGCTAATTCTTTCGCAGAGTGTTTAATATACATGACTAAACAGTACTATGTCACTGGTTTCGATTTTCCCCACAATCCAAAAAAATTCAAAAAAATTTCGTTTTTGCGAGATTTATAACTATATAAATATAAATAAAATCTACAAATTCTGTGGGATTTGTCTAATTTCTTAAAAAAGTATTAAATTCGTGTGGAAACACCTATATATAACAAGAATTTCACGTTCGCATGCAGGGGAATATGGGTTTGTATGTGTAAATCGTCCAATTGTAAAAATCGTCGTTTCTTGCGGTAAAAACACGATTTTTCTATAAATATTAATAAAATCTTTGTATTCCAACCGATTGTGCTAATACTTTCACAGAGTGTTTAAAATACATGACTAAACAGTATTATATCACTGGTTTCGATTTTCCCCACAAACCAAAATCTTTAAAAAAATTTCGTTTTTGCGAGATTTATAACTATATCAATAACAATAAAATCTACAAATTCCGTGGGATTTGTCTAATTTCTTAAAGAAGTGTTAAATTCGTATGGAATCACCTATATATAACAACAATTTCACGTTCGCATGCAGGGGAATGTGTGTTTGTATGTGTAAATCGTCCAATCGTAAAAATCGTCGTTTCTTGCGGTAAAAACATTTTTTTTTTTTAAAAGTTAATAAAAACTCTGTATTCCAACCGATTGTGCTAATTCTTTCGCAGAGTGTTTAATATACATGACTAAACTGTACTATGTCACTGGTTTCGATTTTCCCCACAAACCAAAAAAATTCAAAAAAATTTCGTTTTTGCGAGATTTATAACTATATAAATATAAATAAAATCTACAAATTCTGTGGGATTTGTCTAATTTCTTAAAAAAGTATTAAATTCGTGTGGAAACACCTATATATAACAAGAATTTCACGTTCGTATGCAGGGGAATGTGGGTTTGTTTGTGTAAAGCGTCCAATTGTATAAATCGTCGTATCTTGCGGTAAAAACACGACTTTTCTATAAATGTTAATAAAATCGCTGTATTCCAACCGATTGTGCTAATTCTTGCACAGAGTGTTTAATATACATGACTAAACAGTATTATATCACTGGTTTCGATTTTCTCCACTAACCAAAATCTTTCAAAAAATTTCGTTTTTGCGAGATTTATAACTATATAAATATGAATAAAATCTAGAAATTCCGTGGGATTTGTCTAATTTCTTAAAAAAGTGTTACATTCGTGTGGAATCACATATATATAACAACAATTTCACGTTCGCATGCAGGGGAATGTGGGTTTGTATGTGTAAATCGTCCAATTGTAAAAATCGTCGTTTCTTGCGGTAAAAAAACGATTTTTCTATAAACGGTAATAAAATCTCTGTATTCCAACCGATTGTGCTAATTCTTGCACAGAGTGTTTAATATACATGACTAAACAGTGTTATATCACTGGTTTCGATTTTCTCCACTAACCAAAATCTTTCAAAAAATTTCGTTTTTGCGAGATTTATAACTATATAAATATGAATAAAATCTACAAATTCCGTGGGATTTGTCTAATTCCTTAAAAAAGTGTTAAATTCGTGTGGAATCACCTATATATAACAACAATTTCACGTTCGCATGCAGGGGAATGTGGGTTTGAATTTGTAAATCGTCCAATTGTAAAAATCGTCTTATCTTGAAGTAAAAACACGATTTTTTTATAAATGTTAATGAAACCTCTGTATTCCAACCGATTGTGCTAATTATTTCACAGAGTGTTTAATGTACGTGATTGAACAGTATTATATCACAGGTTTCGATATTCCCCACAAACCAAAATCTTTAAAAAAATTTCGTTTTTGCGAGATTTTTAACTATATAAATATCAATAAAATATACAAATTCCGTGGGATTTGTCTAAGTTCTTAAAAGTGTGTTAAATTCATGTGGAATCACCTGTATATAACAACAATTTCACGTTCGCATGCAGGGGAATATGGGTTTGTTTGTGTAAAGCGTCCAATTGTATAAATCGTCGTTTCTTGCGGTAAAAACAGGATTTTTCTATAAACGTTAATAAAATCTCTGTATTCCAACCGATTGTGCTAATTCTTTCGCAGAGTGTTTAATATACATGACTAAACAGTACTATGTCACTGGTTTCGATTTTCCCCACAAACCAAAAAAATTCAAAAAAATTCGTTTTTGCGAGATATATAACTATATAAATATAAATAAAATCTACAAATTCTGTGGGATTTGTCTAATTTCTAAAAAAAGTATTAAATTCGTGTGGAAACACCTATATTTACCAAGAATTTCACTTTCGCATGCAGGGGAATGTGGGTTTGTTTGTGTAAAGCGTCCAAATTTATAAATCGTCGTATCTTGCGGTAAAAACACGACTTTTCTATAAATGTTAATAAAATCGCTGTATTTAAACCGATTGTGCTAATTCCTGCACAGAGTGTTTAATATACATGACTAAACAGTATTATATCACAGGTTTCGATATTCCCCACAAACCAAAATCTTTAAAAAAATCTTGTTTTTGCGAGATTTTTAACTATATAAATATCAATAAAATCTACAAATTACTTGGGATTTGTCTAATTTCTTAAAAGTGTGATAAATTCATGTGGAATCACCTATATATAACAACAATTTCACGTTCGCATGCAGGGGAATATGGGTTTGTTTGTGTAAAGCGTCCAATTGTATAAATCGTCGTTTCTTGCGGTAAAAACACGATTTTTCTTTAAACGTTAATAAAATCTCTGTATTCCAACCGATTATGCTAAATCTTGCACAGAGTGTTTAATATACATGACTAAACTGTATTATATCACTGGTTTCGATTTTCCCCACTAACCAATAATCTTTCAAAAAATTTCGTTTTTGAGATTTATAACTATATAAATATGAATAAAATCTACAAATTCCGTGGGATTTGTCTAATTTCTTAAAAAAGTGTTAAATTCGTGTGGAATCACCTACATATATCAACAATTTCACGTTCGCTTGCAGGGGAATGTGGGTTTGTATGTGTCAAACGTCCAATTGTAAAAATCGTCGTTTCTTGCGGTAAAAGCACGATTTTTCTACAAACGTTAATAAAATCGCTGTATTCCAACCGATTGTGCTAATTCTTGCACAGAGTGTTTAATATACATGACTAAACAGTATTATATCACTGGTTTCGATTTTCTCCACTAACCAAAATCTTTCAAAAAATTTCGTTTTTGCGAGATTTTTATTTATATAAATATCAATAAAATTTACAAATTCCGTGGGATTTGTCTAATTTCTTAAAAGTATGTTAAATTCATGTGGAATCACTTATATATAACAACAATTTCACGTTAGCACGCAGGGGAATATGGGTTTGTATGTGTAAATCGTCCAATTGTAAAATTCGTCGTTTCTTGCGGTAAAAACACGATTTTTCTATAAATGTTAATAAAATCTCTGTATTCCAACCGATTGTGCTAATTCTTTCACAGAGTGTTTAATATACATGACTAAACAGTATTATTTCACTGGTTTTGATTTTCCCCACTAACCAAAATCTTTCAATAAATTTCGTATTTGCGAGGTTTATAACTATATAAATATGAATAAAATCTACAAATTCCGTGGGATTTGTCTAATTTCTTAAAAGTGTCTTAAATTCGTGTGGAATCACCTATATATAACAACAATTTCACGTTCGCATGCAGGGCAATGTGGGTTTGTATGTGTAAATCGTCCAATTGTAAAAATCGTCGTTTCTTGCGGTAAAAACACGTTTTTTTTAAATGTTAATAAAATCTCTGTATTCCCACCGATTGTGCTAATTCTTTCACAGAGTGTTTAATATACTTGACTAAACAGTACTATGTCACTGGTTTCGATTTTCCCCACAAACCAAAATCTTTCAAAAAATTTCGTTTTTGCGAGATTTATAACTATATAAATATGAATAAAATCTACAAATTCCGTGGGATTTGTCTAATTTCTTAAAAAAGTGTTAAATTCGTGTATATATATAACAACAATTTCACGATCGCAAGCCAAGCAGGGGAGTATGGGTTTGTTTGTGTAAAAGCGTCCAATTGTATAAATCGTCGTTTCTTTCGGCAAAAACAAGATTTTTCTATAAACGTTAATAAAATATCTGTATTCCAACCGATTGTGCTAATTCTTGCACAGAGTGTTTAATATACATGACTAAACAGTATTATATCACTGGTTTCGATATTAGCCACAAACCAAAATCTTTCAAAAAATTTCGTTTTTGTGAGGTTTTTAACTATATAAATATCAATAAAATCTACAAATTCCGTGGGATTTGTCTAATTTATTAAAAGTGTGTAAAATTCATGTGGAATCACCTATATATAACAACAATTTCACGTTCATGCAGGGGAATATGGGTTTGTATGTGTAAATCGTCCAATTGTAAAAATCGTCGTTTCTTGCGGTAAAAAACACGATTTTTCTATAAACGTTAATAAAATCGCTGTATTCCAACCGATTGTGCTAATTCTTGCACAGAGTGTTTAATATACATGACTAAACAGTATTATATCACTGGTTTCGATTTTCTCCACTAACCAAAATCTTTCAAAAAATTTCGTTTTTGCGAGATTTATAACTATATAAATATGAATAAAATCTACAAATTCCGTGGGATTTGTCTAATTTTTTAAAAAAGTGTTAAATTCGTGTGGAATCACCTATATATAACAACAATTTCACGGTCGCATGCAGGGGAATATGGGTTTGTATGTGTAAATCGTCCAATTGTAAAAATCGTCGTTTCTTGCGGTAAAAACACGATTTTTTATAAATATTAATAAAATCTCTGTATTCCAACCGATTGTGCTAATACTTTCACAGAGTGTTTAAAATACATGACTAAACAGTATTATATCACTGTTTTCGATTTTCCCCACTAACCAAAATCTTTAAAAAAATTTCGTTTTTGCGAGATTTATAACTATATAAATAACAATAAAATCTACAAATTCCGTGGGATTTGTCTAATTTCTTAAAAAGTGTTAAATTTGTTTCTAATCACCTATATATAACAACAATTTCACGTTCGCATGCAGGGGAATGTGTGTTTGTATGTGTAAATCGTCCAATCGTAAAATCGTCGTTTCTTGCGGTAAAAACACGATTTATCTATAAAAGTTTATTAAAACTCTGTATTCCAACCGATTGTGCTAATTCTTTCGCAGAGTGTTTAATATACATGACTAAACAGTACTTTGTCACTGGTTTCGATTTTCCCCACAAATCAAAATAATTCAAAAAAATTTCGTTTTTGCGAGATTTAAAACTATATAAATATAAATAAAATCTACAAATTCTGTGGGATTTGTCTAATTTCTTAAAAAAGTATTAAATTCGTGTGGAAACACCTATATATAACAAGAATTTCACGTTCGCATGCAGGGGAATGTGGGTTTGTTTGAGTAAAGCGTCCAATTGTATAAATCATCGTATCTTGCGGTAAAAACACGACTTTTCTATAAATGTTAATAAAATCTCTGTATTCCAACCGATTGTGCTAATTCTTTCACAGAGTGTTTAATATACATGACTAAACAGTATTATATCACTCGTTTCGATTTTCCCCACTACCCAAAATCTTTCAAAAAATTTCGTTTTTGCGAGATTTATAACTATGTATATATGAATAAAATCTAGAAATTCCGTGGGATTTGTCTAATTTCTTAAAAAAGTGTTACATTCGTCTGGAATCACATATATATAACAACAATTTCACGTTCGCATGCAGGGGAATGGGGGTTTGTATGTGTAAATCGTCCAATTGTAAAAATCGTCGTTTCTTGCGGTAAAAACACGATTTTTCTATAAACGTTAATAAAACCTCTGTATTCCAACCGATTGTGCTAATTCTTGCACAGAGTGTTTAATATACATGACTAAACAGTATTATATCACTGGTTTCGATTTTCTCCACTAACCAAAATCTTTCAAAAAATTTTGTTTTTGCGAGATTTATAACTATATAAATATGAATAAAATCTACAAATTCTGTGGGATTTGTCTAATTTCTTAAAAAAGTGTTAAATTCGTGTATATATATAACAACAATTTCACGTTCGCATGCAGGGGAATATGGGTTTGTTTGTGTAAAGCGTCCAATTGTATAATTCGTCGTTTTTTGCGGTGAAAACAAAATTTTTCTATAAACGTTAATAAAATATCTGTATTCCAACCGATTGTGCTAATTCTTGCACAGAGTGTTTAATATACATGACTAAACAGTATTATATCACTGGTTTCGATATTAGCCACAAACCAAAATCTTTCAAAAAATTTCTTTTTTGTGAGGTTTTTAACTATATAAATATCAATAAAATCTACAAATTCCGTGGGATTTGTCTAATTTCTTAAAAAGTGTTAAATTCGTGTGGAATCACCTATATATAACAACAATTTCACGTTCGCATGCAGGGGAATGTGGGTTTGTATTTGTAAATCGTCCAATTGTAAAAATCGTCTTATCTTGAAGTAAAAACACGATTTTTTTAATAAAAGTTAATAAAACCTTTGTATTCCAACCGATTGTGCTAATTATTTCACAGAGTGTTTAATGTTCATGATTGAACAGTATTATATCACAGGTTTAGATATTCCCCACAAACCAAAATCTTTAAAAAAATTTCGTTTTTGCGAGATTTTTAACTATATAAATATCAATAAAATCTACAAATTCCGTGGGATTTGTCTAATTTCTTAAAAGTGTGATAAATTCATGTGGAATCACCTATATATAACAACAATTTCACGTTCGCATGCAGGGGAATATGGGTTTGTTTGTGTAAAGCGTCCAATTGTATAAATCGTCGTTTCTTGCGGTAAAAACAGGATTTTTCTATAAACGTTAATAAAATCTCTGTATTCCAACCGATTGTGCTAAATCTTGCACAGAGTGTTTAATATACATGATTTTTTTTTTTTTTTTTTTTTTTTTTTTTTATTTTTTTTTTTTTTTTTTTTTATTTTTAATTTTTAATTTTTTTTTATTTATTAATGGTTTCGATTTTTATTAATGAAAATTCGTGGATTTGTCTAATTTCTTAAAAAAGTGTTAAATTCGTGTGGAATCACATATATATAACAACAATTTCACGTTCGCTTGCAGGGGAATTTTGGTTTGTATGTGTCAATTGTCCAATTGTAAAAATCGTCGTTTCTTGCGGTAAAAACACGATTTTTGTATAAATGTTAATAAAATCTCTGTATTCCATCCGATTGTGCTAATTCTTTCACAGAGTGTTTAATGTACATGATTGAACAGTATTATATCACAGGTTTCGATATTCCCCACTAACCAAAATCTTTCAAAAAATTTCGTTTTTGCGAGATTTTTATTTATATAAATATCAATAAAATCTACAAATTCCGTGGGATTTGTCTAATTTCTAAAAAGTATGTTAAATTCATGTGGAATCACTTATATATAACAACAATTTCACGTTCGCATGCAGGGGAATATGGGTTTCTATGTGTAAATCGTCCATTTGTAAAATTCGTCGTTTCTTGCGGTAAAAATACGATTTTTCTATAAATGTTAATAAAACCTCTGTATTCCAACCGATTGTGCTAATTCTTTCACAGAGTGTTTAATATACATGACTAAACAGTATTATTTCACTGGTTTCGATTTTCCCCACTAACCAAAATCTTTCTATAAATTTCGTTTTTGCGGGGTTTATAACTATATAAATATGAATAAAATCTACAAATTACTTGGGATTTGTCTAATTTCTTAAAAGTGTGTTAAATTCGTGTGGAATCACCTATATATAACAACAATTTCACGTTCGCATGCAGGGGAATGTTGGTTTGTATGTGTAAATCGTCCAATTGTAAAAACGTCGTTTCTTGCGGTAAAAACACGATTTTTCTATAAACGTTAATAAAGTCTCTGTATTCCAACCGATTGTGCTAATTCTTGCACAGAGTCTTTAATATACATGACTAAACTGTATTATATCACTGGTTTCGATTTTCCCCAATAACCAAAAATCTTTCAAAATATTTCGTTTTTGAGATTTATAACTATATAAAATGAATAAAATCTACAAATTCCGTGGGATTTGTCTAATTTCTTAAAAAAGTGTTAAATTCGTGTGGAATCACCTATATATAATAACAATTTCACGTTCGCATGCAGTGGAATATGGGTTTGTATGTGTAAATCGTCCAATTGTAAAAATCGTCGTTTCTTGCGGTAAAAACACGATTTTTCTATAAATATTAATAAACTCTGTGTATTCCAACCGATTGTGCTAATACTTTCACAGAGTGTTTAAAATACATGACTAAACAGTATTATATCACTGGTTTCGATTTTCCCCACTACTCAAAATCTTTCAAAAAATTTCGTTTTTGCGAGATTTATAACTATATAAATATGAATAAAATCTAGAAATTCCGTGGGATTTGTCTAATTTCTTAAAAAGTGTTACATTCGTGTGGAATCACATATATATAACAACAATTTCACGTTCGCATGCAGGGGAATGTGGGTTTGTATGTGTAAATCGTCCAATTGTAAAAATCGTCGTTTCTTGCGGTAAAAACACGATTTTTCTATAAATGTTAATAAAATCTCTGTATTCCATCCGATTGTGCTAATTCTTTCACAGAGTGTTTAATGTACACGATTGAACAGTATTATATCACAGGTTTCGATATTCCCCACAAACCAAAATCTTTCAAAAAATTTCGTTTTTGCGAGATTTTTATTTATATAAATATCAATAAAATTTACAAATTCCGTGGGATTTGTCTAATTTCTTAAAAGTATGTTAAATTCATGTGGAATCACTTATATATAACAACAATTTCACGTTAGCATGCAGGGGAATATGGGTTTGTATGTGTAAATCGTCCAATTGTAAAATTCGTCGTTTCTTGCGGTAAAAACACGATTTTTTTATAAATGTTAATAAAATCTCTGTATTCCAACCGATTGTGCTAATTCTTGCACAGAGTGTTTAATATACTTGACTAAACAGTACTATGTCACTGGTTTCGATTTTCCCCACAAACCAAAATCTTTCAAAAAATTTCGTTTTTGCGAGATTTATAACTATATAAATATGAATAAAATCTACAAATTCCGTGGGATTTGTCTAATTTCTTAAAAAAGTGTTAAATTCGTGTATATATATAACAACAATTTCACGTTCGCATGCAGGGGAATATGGGTTTGTTTGTGTAAAGCGTCCAATTGTATAAATCGTCGTTTCTTTCGGTAAAAACAAGATTTTTCTATAAACGTTAATAAAATATCTGTATTCCAACCGATTGTGCTAATTCTTGCACAGAGTGTTTAATATACATGACTAAACAGTATTATATCACAGGTTTCGATATTAGCCACAAACCAAAATCTTTAAAAAATTTCGTTTTTGTGAGGTTTTTAACTATATAAATATCAATAAAATCTACAAATTCCGTGGGATTTGTCTAATTTCTTAAAACTGTGTAAAATTCATGTGGAATCACCTATATATAACAACAATTTCACGTTCATGCAGGGGAATATGGGTTTGTATGTGTAAATCGTCCAATTGTAAAAATCGTCGTTTCTTGCGGTAAAAACACGATTTTTTATAAACGTTAATAAAATCGCTGTATTCCAACCGATTGTGCTAATTCTTGCACAGAGTGTTTAATATACATGACTAAACGGTATTATATCACTGGTTTCGATTTTCTCCACTAACCAAAATCTTTCAAAAAATTTCGTTTTTGCGAGATTTATAACTATATAAATATGAATAAAATCTACAAATTCCGTGGGATTTGTCTAATTTCATAAAAAAGTGTTAAATTCATGTGGAATCACCTATATATAACAACAATTTCACGTTCATGCAGGGGAATATGGGTTTGTATGTGTAAATCGTCCAATTGTAAAAATCGTCGTTTCTTGCGGTAAAAACACGATTTTTTATAAACGTTAATAAAATCGCTGTATTCCAACCGATTGTGCTAATTCTTGCACAGAGTGTTTAACATACATGACTAAACAGTATTATATCACTGGTTTCCATTTTCCCCACTAACCAAAATCTTTAAAAAAATTTCGTTTTTGCGAGATTTATAACTATATAAATAACAATAAAATCTACCAATTCCGTGGGATTTGTCTAATTTCTTAAAAAAGTGTTAAATTCGTGTGGATTCACCTATATATAACAACAATTTCACGTTCGCATGCAGGGGAATGTGTGTTTGTATGTGTAAATCGTCCAATCGTAAAAATCGTCGTTTCTTGCGGTAAAAACACGATTTTTCTATAAAAGTTAATAAAAACCCTGTATTCCAACCGATTGTGCTAATTCTTTCGCAGAGTGTTTAATATACATGGCTAAACAGTACTATGTCACTGGTTTCGATTTTCCCCACAAACCAAAATAATTCAAAAAAATTTCGTTTTTGCGAGATTTAAAACTATATAAATATAAATAAAATCTACAAATTCTTGGGGATTTCTCTAATTTCTTAAAAAAGTATTAAATTCGTGTGGAAACACCTATATATAACAAGAATTTCACGTTCGCATGCAGGGGAATGTGGGTTTGTTTGTGTAAAGCGTCCAATTGTATAAATCGTCGTATCTTGCGGTAAAAACACGACTTTTCTATAAATGTTAATAAAATCGCTGTATTCCAACCGATTGTGCTAATTCTTTCACAGAGTGTTTAATATACATGACTAAACAGTATTATATCACTCGTTTCGATTTTCCCCACTACCCAAAATCTTTCAAAAAATTTCGTTTTTGCGAGATTTATAACTGTAAAAAAATGAATAAAATCTAGAAATTCCTTGGGATTTGTCTAATTTCTTAAAAAAGTGTTAAATTCGTGTGGAAACACATATATATAACAACAATTTCACGTTCGCATGCAGGGGAATGGGGGTTTGTATGTGTAAATCGTCCAATTGTAAAAATCGTCGTTTCTTGCGGTAAAAAACACGATTTTTCTATAAACGTTAATAAAATCTCTGTATTCCAACCGATTGTGCTAATTCTTGCACAGAGTGTTTAATATACATGACTAAACAGTATTATATCACAGGTTTCGATTTTCTCCACTAACCAAAATCTTTCAAAAAATTTTGTTTTTGCGAGATTTATAACTATATAAATATGAATAAAATCTACAAATTCCGTGGGATTTGTCTAATTTCTTAAAAAAGTGTTAAATTCGTGTATATATATAACAACAATTTCACGTTCGCATGCAGGGGAATATGGGTTTGTTTGTGTAAAGCGTCCAATTGTATAAATCGTCGTTTCTTGCGGTGAAAACAAGATTTTTCTATAAACGTTAATAAAATATCTGTATTCCAACCGATTGTGCTAATTCTTGCACAGAGTGTTTAATATACATGACTAAACAGTATTATATCACTGGTTTCGATATTAGCCACAAACCAAAATCTTTCAAAAAATTTCGTTTTTGTGAGGTTTTTAACTATATAAATATCAATAAAATCTACAAATTCCGTGGGATTTGTCTAATTTCTTAAAAGTGTGTAAAATTCATGTGGAATCACCTATAAATAACAACAATTTCACGTTCATGCAGGGGAATATGGGTTTGTATGTGTAAATCGTCCAATTGTAAAAATCGTCGTTTCTTGCGGTAAAAACACGATTTTTCTATAAATATTAATAAAATCTTTGTATTCCAACCGATTGTGCTAATACTTTCACAGTGTGTTTAAAATACATGACTAAACAGTATTATATCACTGGTTTCCATTTTCCCCACTAACCAAAATCTTTAAAAAAATTTTGTTTTTGCGAGATTTATAACTATATAAATAAAAATAAAATCTACAAATTCTGTGGGATTTGTCTAATTTCTTAAAAAAGTGTTAAATTAGTGTGGAATCACCTATATATAACAATAAATTTCACGTTCGCATGCAGGGGAATGTGTGTTTGTATGTGTAAATCGTCCAATCGTAAAAATCGTCGTTTCTTGCGGTAAAAACAAGATTTTTTTTATAAAAGTTAATAAAAACTCTGTAATCCAACCGATTGTGCTAATTCTTTCGCAGAGTGTTTAATATACATGACTAAACTGTACTATGTCACTGGTTTCGATTTTCCCCACAAACCAAAAAAATTCAAAAAAATTTCGTTTTTGCGAGATTTATAACTATATAAATATAAATAAAATCTACAAATTCTGTGGGATTTCTCTAATTTCTTAAAAAAGTATTAAATTCGTGTGGAAACACCTATATATAACAAGAATTTCACGTTCGCATGCAGGGGAATGTGGGTTTGTTTGTGTAAAGCGTCCAATTGTATAAATCGTCGTATCTTGCGGTAAAAACACGACTTTTCTATAAATGTTAATAAAATCGCTGTATTCCAACCGATTGTGCTAATTCTTGCACAGAGTGTTTAATATACATGACTAAACAGTATTATATCACTGGTTTCGATTTTCTCCGCTAACCAAAATCTTTCAAAAAATTTCGTTTTTGCGAGATTTATAACTATATAAATATGAATAAAATCTACAAATTCCATGGGATTTGTCTAATTTCTTAAAAAAGTGTTAAATTCGTGTGGAATCACCTATATATAACAACAATTTCACGTTCGCATGCAGTGGAATATGGGTTTGTATGTGTAAATCGTCCAATTGTAAAAATCGTCGTTTCTTGCGGTAAAAACACGATTTTTCTATAAATATTAATAAAATCTGTGTATTCCAACCGATTGTGCTAATACTTTCACAGAGTGTTTAAAATACATGACTAAACAGTATTATATCACTGGTTTCGATTTTCCCCACTACTCAAAATCTTTCAAAAAATTTCGTTTTTGCGAGATTTATAACTATATAAATATGAATAAAATCTACAAATTCCGTGGGATTTGTCTAATTTCTTAAAAAAGTGTTAAATTCGCGTGGAATCACCTATATATAACAACAATTTCACTGTCGCATGCAGAGGAATATGGGTTTGTATGTGTAAATCGTCCAATTGTAAAAATCGTCGTTTCTTGCGGTAAAAACACGATTTTTCTATAAACGTTAATAAAATCGCTGTATTCCAACCGATTGTGCTTATTCTTGCACAGAGTGTTTAATATACATGACTAAACAGTATTATATCACTGGTTTCGATTTTCTCCACTAACCAAAATCTTTCAAAAAATTTCGTTTTTGCGAGATTTATAACTATATAAATATGAATAAAATCTACAAATTCCGTGGGATTTGTCTAATTTCTTAAAAAGTGTTAAATTCGCGTGGAATCACCTATATATAACAACAATTTCACTGTCGCATGCAGAGGAATATGGGTTTGTATGTGTAAATCGTCCAATTGTAAAAATCGTCGTTTCTTGCGGTAAAAACACGATTTTTCTATAAATATTAATAAAATCTCTGTATTCCAACCGATTGTGCTAATACTTTCACAGAGTGTTTAAAATACATGACTAAACAGTATTATATCACTGGTTTCGATTTTCGCCACTAACCAAAATCTTTAAAAAAATTTCGTTTTTGCGAGATTTATAACTATATAAATAACAATAAAATCTACAAATTCCGTGGGATTTGTCTAATTTCTTAAAAAAGTGTTAAATTCGTGTGGAATCACCTATATATAACAATAAATTTCACGTTCGCATGCAAGGGAATGTGTGTTTGTATGTGTAAATCGTCCAATCGTAAAAATCGTCGTTTCTTACGGTAAAAACAAGATTTTTTTTATAAAAGTTAATAAAAACTCTGTAATCCAACCGATTGTGCTAATTCTTTCGCAGAGTGTTTAATATACATGACTAAACAGTACTATGTCACTGGTTTCGATTTTCCCCACAATCCAAAAAATTCAAAAAAATTTCGTTTTTGCGAGATTTATAACTATATAAATATAAATAAAATCTACAAATTCTGTGGGATTTGTCTAATTTCTTAAAAAAGTATTAAATTCGTGTGGAAACACCTATATATAACAAGAATTTCACGTTCGCATGCAGGGGAATGTGGGTTTGTTTGTGTAAAGCGTCCAATTGTATAAATCGTCGTATCTTGCGGTAAAAACACGACTTTTCTATAAATGTTAATAAAATCGCTGTATTCCTACCGATTGTGCTAATTCTTGCACAGAGTGTTTAATATACATGACTAAACAGTATTATATCACTGGTTTCGATTTTCTCCACTAACCAAAATCTTTCAAAAAATTTCGTTTTTGCGAGATTTATAACTATATAAATATGAATAAAATCTACAAATTCCGTGGGATTTGTCTAATTTCTTAAAAAAGTGTTAAATTCGTGTGGAATCACCTATATATAACAACAATTTCACGTTCGCATGCAGGGGAATATGGGTTTGTATGTGTAAATCGTCCAATTGTAAAAATCGTCGTTTCTTGCGGTAAAAACACGATTTTTCTATAAATATTAATAAAATCTTTGTATTCCAACCGATTGTGCTAATACTTTCACAGAGTGTTTAAAATACATGACTAAACAGTATTATATCACTGGTTTCGATTTTCCCCACTAACCAAAATCTTTAAAAAAATTTCGTTTTTTGCGAGATTTATAACTATATCAATAACAATAAAATCTACAAATTCCGTGGGATTTGTCTAATTTCTTAAAAAAGTGTTAAATTCGTATGGAATCACCTATATATAACAACAATTTCACGTTCGCATGCAGGGGAATGTGTGTTTGTATGTGTAAATCGTCCAATCGTAAAAATCGTCGTTTCTTGCGGTAAAAATATTCTTTTTTTTTTAAAAGTTAATAAAAACTCTGTATTCCAACCGATTGTGCTAATTCTTTCGCAGAGTGTTTAATATACATGACTAAACTGTACTATGTCACTGGTTTCGATTTTCCCCACAAACCAAAAAAATTCAAAAAAATTTCGTTTTTGCGAGATTTATAACTATATAAATATAAATAAAATCTACAAATTCTGTGGGATTTGTCTAATTTCTTAAAAAAGTATTAAATTCGTGTGGAAACACCTATATATAACAAGAATTTCACGTTCGTATGCAGGGGAATGTGGGTTTGTTTGTGTAAAGCGTCCAATTGTATAAATCGTCGTATCTTGCGGTAAAAACACGACTTTTCTATAAATGTTAATAAAATCGCTGTATTCCAACCGATTGTGCTAATTCTTACACAGAGTGTTTAATATACATGACTAAACAGTATTATATCACTGGTTTCGATTTTCTCCACTAACCAAAATCTTTCAAAAAATTTCGTTTTTGCGAGATTTATAACTATATAAATATGAATAAAATCTAGAAATTCCGTGGGATTTGTCTAATTTCTTAAAAAAGTGTTACATTCGTGTGGAATCACATATATATAACAACAATTTCACGTTCGCATGCAGGGGAATGTGGGTTTGTATGTGTAAATCGTCCAATTGTAAAAATCGTCGTTTCTTGCGGTAAAAACACGATTTTTCTATAAACGGTAATAAAATCTCTGTATTCCAACCGATTGTGCTAATTCTTGCACAGAGTGTTTAATATACATGACTAAACAGTGTTATATCACTGGTTTCGATTTTCTCCACTAACCAAAATCTTTCAAAAAATTTCGTTTTTGCGAGATTTATAACTATATAAATATGAATAAAATCTACAAATACCGTGGGATTTGTCTAATTCCTTAAAAAAGTGTTAAATTCGTGTGGAATCACCTATATATAACAACAATTTCACGTTCGCATGCAGGGGAATGTGGGTTTGAATTTGTAAATCGTCCAATTGTAATAATCGTCTTATCTTGAAGTAAAAACACGATTTTTTTATAAATGTTAATAAAATCTCTGTATTTCAACCGATTGTGCTAATTATTTCACAGAGTGTTTAATGTACGTGATTGAACAGTATTATATCACAGGTTTCGATATTCCCCACAAACCAAAATCTTTAAAAAAATTTCGTTTTTGCGAGATTTTTAACTATATAATATCAATAAAATATACAAATTCCGTGGGATTTGTCTAAGTTCTTAAAAGTGTGTTAAATTCATGTGGAATCACCTGTATATAACAACAATTTCACGTTCGCATGTAGGGGTATATGGGTTTGTTTGTGTAAAGCGTCCAATTGTATAAATCGTCGTTTCTTGCAGTAAAAACAGGATTTTTCTATAAACGTTAATAAAATCTCTGTATTCCAACCGATTGTGCTAATTCTTTCGCAGAGTGTTTAATATACATGACTAAACAGTACTTTGTCACTGTTTCGATTTTCCCCACAAACCAAAATAATTCAAATAAATTTCGTTTTTGCGAGATTTATAACTATATAAATATAAATAAAATCTACAAATTCTGTGGGATTTGTCTAATTTCTTAAAAAAGTATTAAATTCGTGTGGAAACACCTATATATAACAAGAATTTCACGTTCGCATGCAGGGGAATGTGGGTTTGTTTGTGTAAAGCGTCCAATTGTATAAATCGTCGTATCTTGCGGTAAAAACACGACTTTTCTATAAATGTTAATAAAATCTCTGTATTCCAACCGATTGTGCTAATTCTTTCACAGAGTGTTTAATATACATGACGAAACAGTATTATATCACTCGTTTCGATTTTCCCCACTACCCAAAATCTTTCAAAAAATTTCGTTTTTGCGAGATTTATAACTATGTATATATGAATAAAATCTAGAAATTCCGTGGGATTTGTCTAATTTCTTAAAAAAGTGTTACATTCGTCTGGAATCACATATATATAACAACAATTTCACGTTCGCATGCAGGGGAATGGGGGTTTGTATGTGTAAATCGTCCAATTGTAAAAATCGTCGTTTCTTGCGGTAAAAACACGATTTTTCTATAAACGTTAATAAAATCTCTGTATTCCAACCGATTGTGCTAATTCTTGCACAGAGTGTTTAATATACATGACTAAACAGTATTATATCACTGGTTTCGATTTTCTCCACTAACCAAAATCTTTCAAAAGATTTTGTTTTTGCGAGATTTATAACTATATAAATATGAATAAAATCTACAAATTCCGTGGGATTTGTCTAATTTCTTAAAAAAGTGTTAAATTCGTGTATATATATAACAACAATTTCACGTTCGCATTCAGGGGAATATGGGTTTGTTTGTGTAAAGCGTCCAATTGTATAATTCGTCGTTTCTTGCGGTGAAAACAAAATTTTTTCTATAAACGTTAATAAAATATCTGTATTCCAACCGATTGTGCTAATTCTTGCACAGAGTGTTTAATATACATGACTAAACAGTATTATATCACTGGTTTCGATATTAGCCACAAACCAAAATCTTTCAAAAAATTTTTTTTTGTGAGGTTTTTAACTATATAAATATCAATAAAATCTACAAATTCCGTGGGATTTGTCTAATTTCTTAAAAAAGTGTTAAATTCGTGTGGAATCACCTATATATAACAACAATTTCACGTTCGCATGCAGGGGAATGTGGGTTTGTATTTGTAAATCGTCCAATTGTAAAAATCGTCTTATCTTGAAGTAAAAACACGATTTTTTTAATAAAAGTTAATAAAACCTTTGTATTCCAACCGATTGTGCTAATTATTTCACAGAGTGTTTAATGTTCATGATTGAACAGTATTATATCACAGGTTTAGATATTCCCCACAAACCAAAATCTTTAAAAAAATTTCGTTTTTGCGAGATTTTTAACTATATAAATATCAATAAAATCTACAAATTCCGTGTGATTTGTCTAATTTCTTAAAAGTGTGATAAATTCATGTGGAATCACCTATATATAACAACAATTTCACGTTCGCATGCAGGGGAATATGGGTTTGTTTGTGTAAAGCGTCCAATTGTATAAATCGTCGTTTCTTGCGGTAAAAACAGGATTTTTCTATAAACGTTAATAAAATCTCTGTATTCCAACCGATTGTGCTAAATCTTGCACACAGTGTTTAATATACATGACTAAACTGTATTATATCACTGGTTTCGATTTTCCCCACTAACCAAAAATCTTTCAAAAAATTTCGTTTTTGAGATTTATAACTATATAAATATGAATAAAATCAACAAATTCCGTGGGATTTGTCTAATTTCTTAAAAAAGTGTTAAATTCGTGTGGAATCACATATATATAACAACAATTTCACGTTCGCTTGCAGGGGAATGTTGGTTTGTATGTGTCAATTGTCCAATTGTAAAAATCGTCGTTTCTTGCGGTAAAAACACGATTTTTGTATAAATGTTAATAAAATCTCTGTATTCCATCCGATTGTGCTAATTCTTTCACAGAGTGTTTAATGTACATGATTGAACAGTATTATATCACAGGTTTCGATATTCCCCACTAACCAAAATCTTTCAAAAAATTTCGTTTTTGCGAGATTTTTATTTATATAAATATCAATAAAATCTACAAATTCCGTGGGATTTGTCTAATTTCTAAAAAGTATGTTAAATTCATGTGGAATCACTTATATATAACAACAATTTCACGTTCGCATGCAGGGGAATATGAGTTTGTATGTGTAAATCGTCCATTTGTAAAATTCGTCGTTTCTCGCGGTAAAAATACGATTTTTCTATAAATGTTAATAAAACCTCTGTATTCCAACCGATTGTGCTAATTCTTTCACAGAGTGTTTAATATACATGACTAAACAGTATTATTTCACTGGTTTCGATTTTCCCCACTAACCAAAATCTTTCTATAAATTTCGTTTTTGCGGGGTTTATAACTATATAAATATGAATAAAATCTACAAATTACTTGGGATTTGTCTAATTTCTTAAAAGTGTGTTAAATTCGTGTGGAATCACCTATATATAACAACAATTTCACGTTCGCATGCAGGGGAATGTTGGTTTGTATGTGTAAATCGTCCAATTGTAAAAACGTCGTTTCTTGCGGTAAAAACACGATTTTTCTATAAACGTTAATAAAGTTTCTGTATTCCAACCGATTGTGCTAATTCTTGCACAGAGTCTTTAATATACATGACTAAACTGTATTATATCACTGGTTTCGATTTTCCCCAATAACCAAAAATCTTTCAAAATATTTCGTTTTTGAGATTTATAACTATATAAAATGAATAAAATCTACAAATTCCGTGGGATTTGTCTAATTTCTTAAAAAAGTGTTAAATTCGTGTGGAATCACCTATATATAACAACAATTTCACGTTCGCATGCAGTGGAATATGGGTTTGTATGTGTAAATCGTCCAATTGTAAAAATCGTCGTTTCTTGCGGTAAAAACACGATTTTTCTATAAATATTAATAAAATCTGTGTATTCCAACCGATTGTGCTAATACTTTCACAGAGTGTTTAAAATACATGACTAAACAGTATTATATCACTGGTTTCGATTTTCCCCACTACTCAAAATCTTTCAAAAAATTTCGTTTTTGCGAGATTTATAACTATATAAATATGAATAAAATCTAGAAATTCCGTGGGATTTGTCTAATTTCTTAAAAAGTGTTACATTCGTGTGGAATCACATATATATAACAACAATTTCACGTTCGCATGCAGGGGAATGTGGGTTTGTATGTGTAAATCGTCCAATTGTAAAAATCGTCGTTTCTTGCGGTAAAAACACGATTTTTCTATAAATGTTAATAAAATCTCTGTATTCCATCCGATTGTGCTAATTCTTTCACAGAGTGTTTAATGTACATGATTGAACAGTATTATATCACAGGTTTCGATATTCCCCACAAACCAAAATCTTTCAAAAAATTTCGTTTTTGCGAGATTTTTATTTATATAAATATCAATAAAATTTACAAATTCCGTGGGATTTGTCTAATTTCTTAAAAGTATGTTAAATTCATGTGGAATCACTTATATATAACAACAATTTCACGTTAGCATGCAGGGGAATATGGGTTTGTATGTGTAAATCGTCCAATTGTAAAATTCGTCGTTTCTTGCGGTAAAAACACGATTTTTTTATAAATGTTAATAAAACCTCTGTATTCCAACCGATTGTGCTAATTCTTGCACAGAGTGTTTAATATACTTGACTAAACAGTACTATGTCACTGGTTTCGATTTTCCCCACAAACCAAAATCTTTCAAAAATTTCGTTTTTGCGAGATTTATAACTATATAAATATGAATAAAATCTACAAATTCCGTGGGATTTGTCTAATTTCTTAAAAAAGAGTTAAATTCGTGTATATATATAACAACAATTTCACGTTCGCATGCAGGGGAATATGGGTTTGTTTGTGTAAAGCGTCCAATTGTATAAATCGTCGTTTCTTTCGCTAAAAACAAGATTTTTCTATAAACGTTAATAAAATATCTGTATTCCAACCGATTGTGCTAATTCTTGCACAGAGTGTTTAATATACATGACTAAACAGTATTATATCACAGGTTTCGATATTAGCCACAAACCAAAATCTTTAAAAAAATTTCGTTTTTGTGAGGTTTTTAACTATATAAATATCAATAAAATCTACAAATTCCGTGGGATTTGTCTAATTTCTTAAAAGTGTGTAAAATTCATGTGGAATCACCTATATATAACAACAATTTCACGTTCATGCAGGGGAATATGGGTTTGTATGTGTAAATCGTCCAATTGTAAAAATCGTCGTTTCTTGCGGTAAAAACACGATTTTTCATAAACGTTAATAAAATCGCTGTATTCCAACCGATTGTGCTAATTCTTGCACAGAGTGTTTAATATACATGACTAAACAGTATTATATCACTGGTTTTGATTTTCTCCACTAACCAAAATCTTTCAAAAAATTTCGTTTTTGCGAGATTTATAACTATATAAATATGAATAAAATCTACAAATTCCGTGGGATTTGTCTAATTTCTTAAAAAAGTGTTAAATTCATGTGGAATCACCTATATATAACAACAATTTCACGTTCATGCAGGGGAATATGGGTTTGTATGTGTAAATCTTCCAATTGTAAAAATCGTCGTTTCTTGCGGTAAAAACACGATTTTTTATAAACGTTAATAAAATCGCTGTATTCCAACCGATTGTGCTAATTCTTGCACAGAGTGTTTAATATACATGACTAAACAGTATTATATCACTGGTTTCGATTTTCCCCACTAACCAAAGTCTTTAAAAAAATTTCGTTTTTGCGAGATTTATAACTATATAAATAACAATAAAATCTACAAATTCCGTGGGATTTGTCTAATTTCTTAAAAAAGTGTTAAATTCGTGTGGAATCACCTATATATAACAACAATTTCACGTTCGCATGCAGGGGAATGTGTGTTTGTATGTGTAAATCGTCCAATCGTAAAAATCGTCGTTTCTTGCGGTAAAAACACGATTTTTTATAAAAGTTAATAAAAACTCTGTATTCCAACCGATTGTGCTAATTCTTTCGCAGAGTGTTTAATATACATGACTAAACAGTACTATGTCACTGGTTTCGATTTTCCCCACAAACCAAAATAATTCAAAAAAATTTCGTTTTTGCGAGATTTAAAACTATATAAATATAAATAAAATCTACAAATTCTTGGGGATTTCTCTAATTTCTTAAAAAAGTATTAAATTCGTGTGGAAACACCTATATATAACAAGAATTTCACGTTCGCATGCAGGGGAATGTGGGTTTGTTTGTGTAAAGCGTCCAATTGTATAAATCGTCGTATCTTGCGGTAAAAACACGACTTTTCTATAAATGTTAATAAAATCGCTGTATTCCAACCGATTGTGCTAATTCTTTCACAGAGTGTTTAATATACATGACTAAACAGTATTATATCACTCGTTTCGATTTTCCCCACTACCCAAAATCTTTCAAAAAATTTCGTTTTTGCGAGATTTATAACTATATAAAAATGAATAAAATCTAGAAATTCCGTGGGATTTGTCTAATTTCTTAAAAAAGTGTTAAATTCGTGTGGAAACACATATATATAACAACAATTTCACGTTCGCATGCAGGGGAATGGGGGTTTGTATGTGTAAATCGTCCAATTGTAAAAATCGTCGTTTCTTGCGGTAAAAACACGATTTTTCTATAAACGTTAATAAAATCTCTGTATTCCAACCGATTGTGCTAATTCTTGCACAGAGTGTTTAATATACATGACTAAACAGTATTATATCACAGGTTTCGATTTTCTCCACTAACCAAAATCTTTCAAAAAATTTTGTTTTTGCGAGATTTATAACTATATAAATATGAATAAAATCTACAAATTCCGTGGGATTTGTCTAATTTCTTAAAAAAGTGTTAAATTCGTGTATATATATAACAACAATTTCACGTTCGCATGCAGGGGAATATGGGTTTGTTTGTGTAAAGAGTCCAATTGTATAAATCGTCGTTTCTTGCGGTGAAAACAAGATTTTTTATAAACGTTAATAAAATATCTGTATTCCAACCGATTGTGCTAATTCTTGCACAGAGTGTTTAATATACATGACTAAACAGTATTATATCACTGGTTTCGATATTAGCCACAAACCAAAATCTTTCAAAAAATTTCGTTTTTGTGAGGTTTTTAACTATATAAATATCAATAAAATCTACAAATTCCGTGGGATTTGTCTAATTTCTTAAAAGTGTGTAAAATTCATGTGGAATCACCTATATATAACAACAATTTCACGTTCATGCAGGGGAATATGGGTTTGTATGTGTAAATCGTCCAATTGTAAAAATCGTCGTTTCTTGCGGTAAAAACACGATTTTTTTATAAATATTAATAAAATCGTTGTATTCCAACCGATTGTGCTAATACTTTCACAGTGTGTTTAAAATACATGACTAAACAGTATTATATCACTGGTTTCCATTTTCCCCACTAACCAAAATCTTTAAAAAAATTTCGTTTTTGCGAGATTTATAACTATATAAATAAAAATAAAATCTACAAATTCTGTGGGATTTGTCTAATTTCTTAAAAAAGTGTTAAATTAGTGTGGAATCACCTATATATAACAATAAATTTCACGTTCGCATGCAGGGGAATGTGTGTTTGTATGTGTAAATCGTCCAATCGTAAAAATCGTCGTTTCTTGCGGTAAAAACAAGATTTTTTTTTATAAAAGTTAATAAAAACTCTGTAATCCAACCGATTGTGCTAATTCTTTCGCAGAGTGTTTAATATACATGACTAAACAGTACTATGTCACTGGTTTCGATTTTCCCCACAAACCAAAAAAATTCAAAAAAATTTCGTTTTTGCGAGATTTATAACTATATAAATATAAATAAAATCTACAAATTCTGTGGGATTTGTCTAATTTCTTAAAAAAGTATTAAATTCGTGTGGAAACACCTATATATAACGAGAATTTCACGTTCGCATGCAGGGGAATGTGGGTTTGTTTGTGTAAAGCGTCCAATTGTATAAATCGTCGTATCTTGCGGTAAAAACACGACTTTTCTATAAATGTTAATAAAATCGCTGTATTCCAACCGATTGTGCTAATTCTTGCACAGAGTGTTTAATATACATGACTAAACAGTATTATATCACTGGTTTCGATTTTCTCCACTAACCAAAATCTTTCAAATAATTTCGTTTTTGCGAGATTTATAACTATATAAATATGAATAAAATCTACAAATTCCGTGGGATTTGTCTAATTTCTTAAAAAAGTGTTAAATTCGTGTGGAATCACCTATATATAACAACAATTTCACGTTCGCATGCAGTGGAATATGGGTTTGTATGTGTAAATCGTCCAATTGTAAAAATCGTCGTTTCTTGCGGTAAAAACAAGATTTTTCTATAAATTTTAATAAAATCTGTGTATTCCAACCGATTGTGCTAATACTTTCACAGAGTGTTTAAAATACATGACTAAACAGTATTATATCACTGGTTTCGATTTTCCCCACTACTCAAAATCTTTCAAAAAATTTCGTTTTTGCGAGATTTATAACTATATAAATATGAATAAAATCTAGAAATTCCGTGGGATTTGTCTAATTTCTTAAAAAAGTGTTACATTCGTGTGGAATCACATATATATAACAACAATTTCACGTTCGCATGCAGGGGAATGTGGGTTTGTATGTGTAAATCGTCCAATTGTAAAAATCGTCGTTTCTTGCGGTAAAAACACGATTTTTCTATAAATGTTAATAAAATCACTGTATTCCATCCGATTGTGCTAATTCTTTCACAGAGTGTTTAATGTACATGATTGAACAGTATTATATCACAGGTTTCGATATTCCCCACAAACCAAAATCTTTCAAAAAATTTCGTTTTTGCGAGATTTTTATTTATATAAATATCAATAAAATTTACAAATTTCGTGGGATTTGTCTAATTTCTTAAAAGTACGTTAAATTCATGTGGAATCACTTATATATAACAACAATTTCACGTTAGCATGCAGGGGAATATGGGTTTGTATGTGTAAATCGTCCAATTGTAAAATTCGTCGTTTCTTGCGGTAAAAACACGATTTTTTTATAAATGTTAATAAAATCTCTGTATTCCAACCGATTGTGCTAATTCTTTCACAGAGTGTTTAATATACATGACTAAACAGTATTATTTCACTGGTTTTGATTTTCCCCACTAACCAAAATCTTTCAATAAATTTCGTCTTTGCGAGTTTTATAACTATATAAATATGAATAAAATCTACAAATTCCGTAGGATTTGTCTAATTTCATAAAAATGTGTTAAATTCGTGTGGAATCACCTATATATACCAACAATTTCACGTTCGCATGCAGGGGAATGTGGGTTTGTATGTGTAAATCGTCCTATTGTAAAAATCGTCGTTTCTTGCGGTAAAAACACGATTTTTCTATAAACGTTAATAAAATCGCTGTATTCCAACCGATTGTGCTAATTCTTGCACAGAGTGTTTAATATATTTGACTAAACAGTACTATGTCACTGGTTTCGATTTTCCCCACAAACCAAAATCTTTCAAAAAATTTCGTTTTTGCGAGATTTATAACTATATAAATATGAATAAAATCTACAAATTCCGTGGGATTTGTCTAATTTCTTAAAAAAGTGTTAAATTCGTGTATATATATAACAACAATTTCACGTTCGCATGCAGGGGAATATGGGTTTGTTTGTGTAAAGCGTCCAATTGTATAAATCGTCGTTTCTTTCGGTAAAAACAAGATTTTTCTATAAACGTTAATAAAATATCTGTATTCCAACCGATTGTGCTAATTCTTGCACAGAGTGTTTAATATACATGACTAAACAGTATTATATCACAGGTTTCGATATTAGCCACAAACCAAAATCTTTAAAAAAATTTCGTTTTTGTGAGGTTTTTAACTATATAAATATCAATAAAATCTACAAATTCCGTGGGATTTGTCTAATTTCTTAAAAGTGTGTAAAATTCATGTGGAATCACCTATATATAACAACAATTTCACGTTCATGCAGGGGAATATGGGTTTGTATGTGTAAATCGTCCAATTGTAAAAATCGTCGTTTCTTGCGGTAAAAACACGATTTTTCTATAAACGTTAATAAAATCGCTGTATTCCAACCGATTGTGCTAATTCTTGCACAGAGTTTTTAATATACATGACTAAACAGTATTATATCACTGGTTTCGATTTTCTCCACTAACCAAAATCTTTAAAAAAATTTCGTTTTTGCGAGATTTATAACTATATAAATATGAATAAAATCTACAAATTCCGTGGGATTTGTCTAATTTCTTAAAAAAGTGTTAAATTCGCGTGGAATCACCTATATATAACAACAATTTCACGGTCGCATGCTGGGGAATATGGGTTTGTATGTGTAAATCGTCCAATTGTAAAAATCGTCGTTTCTTGCGGTAAAAACACGATTTTTCTATAAATATTAATAAAATCTCTGTATTCCAACCGATTGTGCTAATACTTTCACAGAGTGTTTAAAATACATGACTAAACAGTATTATATCACTGGTTTCGATTTTCGCCACTAACCAAAATCTTTAAAAAAATTTCGTTTTTGCGAGATTTATAACTATATAAATAACAATAAAATCTACAAATTCCGTGGGATTTGTCTAATTACTTAAAAAAGTGTTAAATTCGTGTGGAATCACCTATATATAACAACAATTTCACGTTCGCATGCAGGGGAATGTGTGTTTGTATGTGTAAATCGTCCAATCGTAAAAATCGTCGTTTCTTGCGGTAAAAACACGATTTTTCTATAAAAGTTAATAAAAACTCTGTATTCCAACCGATTGTGCTAATTATTTCGCAGAGTGTTTAATATACATGACTAAACAGTACTATGTCACTGGTTTCGATTTTCCCCACAAACCAAAATAATTAAAAAAAATTTCGTTTTTGCGAGATTTATAACTATATAAATATAAATAAAATTTACAAATTCTTGGGGATTTGTCTAATTTCTTAAAAAAGTATTAAATTCGTGTGGAAACACCTATATATAACAAGAATTTCACGTTCGCATGCAGGGGAATGTGGGTTTGTTTGTGTAAAGCGTCCAATTGTATAAATCGTCGTATCTTGCGGTAAAAAAACGACTTTTCTATAAATGTTAATAAAATCGCTGTATTCCAACCGATTGTGCTAATTCTTGCACAGAGTGTTTAATATACATGACTAAACAGTATTATATCACTGGTTTCGATTTTCTCCACTAACCAAAATCTTTAAAAAAATTTCGTTTTTGGGAGATTTATAACTATATAAATATGAATAAAATCTACAAATTCCGTGGGATTTGTCTAATTTCTTAAAAAAGTGTTAAATTCGTGTGGAATCACCTATATATAACAACAATTTCACGTTCGCATGCAGGGGAATATGGGTTTGTATGTGTAAATCGTCCAATTGTAAAAATCGTCGTTTCTTGCGGTAAAAACACGATTTTTCTATAAATATTAATAAAATCTTTGTATTCCAACCGATTGTGCGAATACTTTCACAGAGTGTTTAAAATACATGACTAAACAGTATTATATCACTGGTTTCCATTTTCCCCACTAACCAAAATCTTTAAAAAAATTTCGTTTTTGCGAGATTTATAACTATATCAATAATAATAAAATCTACATATTCCGTGGGATTTGTCTAATTTCTTAAAAAAGTGTTAAATTCGTATGGAATCACCTATATATAACAACAATTTCACGTTCGCATGCAGGGGAATGTTGGTTTGTATGTGTTAATTGTCCAATTGTATAAATCGTCGTTTCTTGCGGTAAAAACACGATTTTTTTTTAACGTTAATAAAATCTCTGTATTCCAACCGATTGTGCTAAATCTTGCACAGAGTGTTTAATATACATGACTAAACTGTATTATATCACTGGTTTCGATTTTCTCCACTAACCAAAATCTTTAAAAAAATTTCGTTTTTGCGAGATTTATAACTATATAAATATGAATAAAATCTACAAATTCCGTGGGATTTGTCTAATTTCTTAAAAAAGTGTTAAATTCGCGTGGAATCACCTATATATAACAACAATTTCACGGTCGCATGCAGGGGAATATGGGTTTGTATGTGTAAATCGTCCAATTGTAAAAATCGTCGTTTCTTGCGGTAAAAACACGATTTTTCTATAAATATTAATAAAATCTCTGTATTCCAACCGATTGTGCTAATACTTTCACAGAGTGTTTAAAATACATGACTAAACAGTATTATATCACTGGTTTCGATTTTCGCCACTAACCAAAATCTTTAAAAAATTTCGTTTTTGCGAGATTTATAACTATATAAATAACAATAAAATCTACAAATTCCGTGGGATTTGTCTAATTTCTTAAAAAAGTGTTAAATTCGTGTGGAATCACCTATATATAACAACAATTTCACGTTCGCATGCAGGGGAATGTGTGTTTGTATGTGTAAATCGTCCAATCGTAAAAATCGTCGTTTCTTGCGGTAAAAACACGATTTTTCTATAAAAGTTAATAAAAACTCTGTATTCCAACCGATTGTGCTAATTATTTCGCAGAGTGTTTAATATACATGACTAAACAGTACTATGTCACTGGTTTCGATTTTCCCCACAAACCAAAATAATTAAAAAAAATTTCGTTTTTGCGAGATTTATAACTATATAAATATAAATAAAATCTACAAATTCTTGGGGATTTGTCTAATTTCTTAAAAAAGTATTAAATTCGTGTGGAAACACCTATATATAACAAGAATTTCACGTTCGCATGCAGGGGAATGTGGGTTTGTTTGTGTAAAGCGTCCAATTGTATAAATTGTCGTATCTTGCGGTAAAAACACGACTTTTCTATAAATGTTAATAAAATCGCTGTATTCCAACCGATTGTGCTAATTCTTTCACAGAGTGTTTAATATACATGACTAAACAGTATTATATCACTCGTTTCGATTTTCCCCACTACCCAAAATCTTTCAAAAAATTTCGTTTTTGCGAGATTTATAACTATATAAAAATGAATAAAATCCAGAAATTCCGTGAGATTTGTCTAATTTCTTAAAAAAGTGTTAAATTCGTGTGGAAACACATATATATAACAACAATTTCACGTTCGCATGCAGGGGAATGGGGGTTTGTATGTGTAAATCGTCCAATTCTAAAAATCGTCGTTTCTTGCGGTAAAAACACGATTTTTCTATAAACGTTAATAAAATCTCTGTATTCCAACCGATTGTGCTAATTCTTGCACAGAGTGTTTAATATACATGACTAAACAGTATTATATCACAGGTTTCGATTTTCTCCACTAACCAAAATCTTTCAAAAAATTTTGTTTTTGCGAGATTTATAACTATATAAATATGAATAAAATCTACAAATTCCGTGGGATTTGTCTAATTTCTTAAAAAAGTGTTAAATTCGTGTATATATATAACAACAATTTCACGTTAGCATGCAGGGGAATATGGGTTTGTTTGTGTAAAGCGTCCAATTGTATAAATCGTCGTATCTTGCGGTAAAAACACGACTTTTCTATAAATGTTAATAAAATCGCTGTATTCCAACCGATTGTGCTAATTCTTGCACAGAGTGTTTAATATACATGACTAAACAGTATTATATCACTGGTTTCGATTTTCTCCACTAACCAAAATCTTTCAAAAAATTTCGTTTTTGGGAGATTTATAACTATATAAATATAAATAAAATCTACAAATTCTGTGGAATTTGTCTAATTTCTTAAAAAAGTATTAAATTCGTGTGGAAACACCTATATATAACAAGAATTTCACGTTCGCATGCAGGGGAATGTGGGTTTGTTTGTGTAAAGCGTCCAATTGTATAAATCGTCGTATCTTGCGGTAAAAAAACGACTTTTCTATAAATGTTAATAAAATCGCTGTATTCCAACCGATTGTGCTAATTCTTGCACAGAGTGTTTAATATACATGACTAAACAGTATTATATCACTGGTTTCGATTTTCTCCACTAACCAAAATCTTTAAAAAAATTTCGTTTTTGGGAGATTTATAACTATATAAATATCAATAAAATCTACAAATTCCGTGGGATTTGTCTAATTTCTTAAAAAAGTGTTAAATTCGTGTGGAATCACCTATATATAACAACAATTTCACGTTCGCATGCAGGGGAATATGGGTTTGTATGTGTAAATCGTCCAATTGTAAAAATCGTCGTTTCTTGCGGTAAAAACACGATTTTTCTATAAATATTAATAAAATCTTTGTATTCCAACCGATTGTGCGAATACTTTCACAGAGTGTTTAAAATACATGACTAAACAGTATTATATCACTGGTTTCCATTTTCCCCACTAACCAAAATCTTTAAAAAAATTTCGTTTTTGCGAGATTTATAACTATATCAATAATAATAAAATCTACATATTCCGTGGGATTTGTCTAATTTCTTAAAAAAGTGTTAAATTCGTATGGAATCACCTATATATAACAACAATTTCACGTTCGCATGCAGGGGAATGTTGGTTTGTATGTGTTAATTGTCCAATTGTATAAATCGTCGTTTCTTGCGGTAAAAACACGATTTTTTTTTAACGTTAATAAAATCTCTGTATTCCAACCGATTGTGCTAAATCTTGCACAGAGTGTTTAATATACATGACTAAACTGTATTATATCACTGGTTTCGATTTTCCCCAATAATCAATAATCTTTCAAAAAATTTCGTTTTTGAGATTTATAACTATATAAATATGAATAAAATCTACAAATTCCGTGGGATTTGTCTAATTTCTTAAAAAAGTGTTAAATTCGTGTGGAATCACCTACATATAACAACAATTTCACGTTCGCTTGCAGGGGAATGTGGGTTTGTATGTGTGAAACGTCCAATTGTAAAAATCGTCGTTTCTTGCGGTAAAAGTACGATTTTTCTATAAACGTTAATAAAATCGCTGTATTCCAACCGATTGTGCTAATTCTTGCACAGAGTGTTTAATATACATGACTAAACAGTATTATATCACTGGTTTCGATTTTCTCCACTAACCAAAATCTTTCAAAAAATTACGTTTTTGCGAGATTTTTATTTATATAAATATCAATAAAATTTACAAATTCCGTGGGATTTGTCTAATTTCTTAAAAGTATGTTAAATTCATGTGGAATCACTTATATATAACAACAATTTCACGTTAGCAAGCAGGGGAATATGGGTTTGTATGTGTAAATCGTCCAATTGTAAAATTCGTCGTTTCTTGCGGTAAAAACACGATTTTTCTATAAATGTTAATAAAATCTCTGTATTCCAACCGATTGTGCTAATTCTTTCACAGAGTGTTTAATATACATGACTAAACAGTATTATTTCACTGGTTTTGATTTTCCCCACTAACCTAAATCTTTCAATAAATTTCGTATTTGCGAGGTTTATAACTATATAAATATGAATAAAATCTACAAATTCCGTGCGATTTGTCTAATTTCTTAAAAGTGTGTTAAATTCGTACGGAATCACCTATATATAACAACAATTTCACGTTCGCATGCAGGGCAATGTGGGTTTGTATGTGTAAATCGTCCAATTGTAAAAATCGTCGTTTCTTGCGGTAAAAACACGTTTTTTTTAAATGTTAATAAAATCTCTGTATTCCCACCGACTGTGCTAATTCTTTCACAGAGTGTTTAATATACTTGACTAAACAGTACTATGTCACTGGTTTCGATTTTCCCCACAAACCAAAATCTTTCAAAAAATTTCGTTTTTGCGAGATTTATAACTATATAAATATGAATAAAATCTACAAATTCCGTGGGATTTGTCTAATTTCTTAAAAAAGTGTTAAATTCGTGTATATATATAACAACAATTTCACGTTCGCATGCAGGGGAATATGGGATTGTTTGTGTTAAGCGTCCAATTGTATAAATCGTCGTTTCTTTCGGTAAAAACAAGATTTTTCTATAAACGTTAATAAAATATCTGTATTCCAACCGATTGTGCTAATTCTTGCACAGAGTGTTTAATATACATGACTAAACAGTATTATATCACAGGTTTCGATATTAGCCACAAACCAAAATCTTTAAAAAAATTTCGTTTTTGTGAGGTTTTTAACTATATAAATATCAATAAAATCTACAAATTCCGTGGGATTTGTCTAATTTCTTAAAAGTGTGTAAAATTCATGTGGAATCACCTATATATAACAACAATTTCACGTTCATGCAGGGGAATATGGGTTTGTATGTGTAAATCGTCCAATTGTAAAAATCGTCGTTTCTTGCGGTAAAAACACGATTTTTCTATAAACGTTAATAAAATCGCTGTATTCCAACCGATTGTGCTAATTCTTGCACAGAGTGTTTAATATACATGACTAAACAGTATTATATCACTGGTTTCGATTTTCTCCACTAACCAAAATCTTTCAAAAAATTTCGTTTTTGCGAGATTTATAACTATATAAATATGAATAAAATCTACAAATTCCGTGGGATTTGTCTAATTTCTTAAAAAAGTGTTAAATTCGTGTGGAATCACCTATATATAACAACAATTTCACGGTCGCATGCAGGGGAATATGGGTTTGTATGTGTAAATCGTCCAATTGTAAAAATCGTCGTTTCTTGCGGTAAAAACACGATTTTTTATAAATATTAATAAAATCTCTGTATTCCAACCGATTGTGCTAATACTTTCACAGAGTGTTTAAAATACATGACTAAACAGTATTATATCACTGTTTTCGATTTTCGCCACTAACCAAAATCTTTAAAAAAATTTCGTTTTTGCGAGATTTATAACTATATAAATAACAATAAAATCTACAAATTCCGTGGGATTTGTCTAATTTCTTAAAAAGTGTTAAATTCGTTTCTAATCACCTATATATAACAACAATTTCACGTTCGCATGCAGGGGAATGTGTGTTTGTATGTGTAAATCGTCCAATCGTAAAAATCGTCGTTTCTTGCGGTAAAAACACGATTTTTCTATAAAAGTTTATCAAAACTCTGTATTCCAACCGATTGTGCTAATTCTTTCGCAGAGTGTTTAATATACATGACTAAACAGTACTTTGTCACTGGTTTCGATTTTCCCCACAAACCAAAATAATTCAAAAAAATTTCGTTTTTGCGAGATTTATAACTATATAAATATAAATAAAATCTACAAATTCTGTGGGATTTGTCTAATTTCTTAAAAAAGTGTTAAATTCGTGTATATATATAACAACAATTTCACGTTCTCATGCAGGGGAATATGGGTTTGTTTGTGTAAAGCGTCCAATTGTATAAATCGTCGTATCTTGCGGTAAAAACACGACTTTTCTATAAATGTTAATAAAATCTCTGTATTCCAACCGATTGTGCTAATTCTTTCACAGAGTGTTTAATATACATGACTAAACAGTATTATATCACTCTTTTCGATTTTCCCCACTACCCAAAATCTTTAAAAAAATTTCGTTTTTTTCGAGATTTATAACTATGTATATATGAATAAAATCTAGAAATTCCGTGGGATTTGTCTAATTTCTTAAAAAAGTGTTACATTCGTCTGGAATCACATATATATAACAACAATTTCACGTTCGCATGCAGGGGAATGGGGGTTTGTATGTGTAAATCGTCCAATTGTAAAAAATCGTCGTTTCTTGCGGTAAAAAACACGATTTTTCTATAAACGTTAATAAAATCTCTGTATTTCCAACCGATTGTGCTAATTCTTGCACAGAGTGTTTAATATACATGACTAAACAGTATTATATCACTGGTTTCGATTTTCTCCACTAACCAAAATCTTTCAAAAAATTTTGTTTTTGCGAGATTTATAACTATATAAATATGAATAAAATCTACAAATTCCGTGGGATTTGTCTAATTTCTTAAAAAAGTGTTAAATTCGTGTATATATATAACAACAATTTCACGTTCGCATGCAGGGGAATATGGGTTTGTTTGTGTAAAGCGTCCAATTGTATAATTCGTCGTTTCTTGCGGTGAAAACAAAATTTTTTCTACAAACGTTAATAAAATATCTGTATTCCAACCGATTGTGCTAATTCTTGCACAGAGTGTTTAATATACATGACTAAACAGTATTATATCACTGGTTTCGATATTAGCCACAAACCAAAATCTTTCAAAAAAATTTTTTTTTGTGAGGTTTTTAACTATATAAATATCAATAAAATCTACAAATTCCGTGGGATTTGTCTAATTTTTAAAAAAGTGTTAAATTCGTGTGGAATCACCTATATATAACAACAAATTCACGTTCGCATGCAGGGGAATGTGGGTTTGTATTTGTAAATCGTCCAATTGTAAAAATCGTCTTATCTTGAAGTAAAAACACGATTTTTTTAATAAAAGTTAATAAAACCTTTGTATTCCAACCGATTGTGCTAATTATTTCACAGAGTGTTTAATGTTCATGATTTGAACAGTATTATATCACAGGTTTAGATATTCCCCACAAACCAAAATCTTTAAAAAAATTTCGTTTTTTGCGAGATTTTTAACTATATAAATATCAATAAAATCTACAAATTCCGTGGGATTTGTCTAATTTCTTAAAAGTGTGATAAATTCATGTGGAATCACCTATATATAACAACTATTTCACGTTTCGCATGCAGGGGAATATGGGTTTGTTTGTGTAAAGCGTCCAATTGTATAAATCGTCGTTTCTTGCGGTAAAAACACGATTTTTCTATAAACGTTAATAAAATCTCTGTATTCCAACCGATTGTGCTAAATCTTGCACAGAGTGTTTAATATACATGACTAAACTGTATTATATCACTGGTTTCGATTTTCCCCACTAACCAAAAATCTTTCAAAAAATTTCGTTTTTGAGATTTATAACTATATAAATATGAATAAAATCAACAAATTCCGTGGGATTTGTCTAATTTCTTAAAAAAGTGTTAAATTCGTGTGGAATCACATATATATAACAACAATTTCACGTTCGCTTGCAGGGGAATGTTGGTTTTGTATGTGTCAATTGTCCAATTGTAAAAATCGTCGTTTCTTGCGGTAAAAAACACGATTTTTGTATAAATGTTAATAAAATCTCTGTATTCCATCCGATTGTGCTAATGCTTTCACAGAGTGTTTAATGTACATGATTGAACAGTATTATATCACAGGTTTCGATATTCCCCACTAACCAAAATCTTTCAAAAAATTTCGTTTTTGCGAGATTTTTATTTATATAAATATCAATAAAATCTACAAATTCCGTGGGATTTGTCTAATTTCTAAAAAGTATGTTAAATTCATGTGGAATCACTTATATATAACAACAATTTCACGTTCGCATGCAGGGGAATATGAGTTTGTATGTGTAAATCGTCCATTTGTAAAATTCGTCGTTTCTTGCGGTAAAAATACGATTTTTCTATAAATGTTAATGAAACCTCTGTATTCCAACCGATTGTGCTAATTCTTTCACAGAGTGTTTAATATACATGACTAAACAGTATTATTTAACTTGTTTCGATTTTCCCCACTAACCAAAATCTTTCTATAAATTTCGTTTTTTGCGGGGTTTATAACTATATAAATATGAATAAAAATCTACAAATTACTTGGGATTTGTCTAATTTCTTAAAAGTGTGTTAAATTCGTGTGGAATCACCTATATATAACAACAATTTCACGTTCGCATGCAGGGGAATGTTGGTTTGTATGTGTAAATCGTCCAATTGTAAAAACGTCGTTTCTTGCGGTAAAAAACACGATTTTTCTATAAACGTTAATAAAAGTCTCTGTATTCCAACCGATTGTGCTAATTCTTGCACAGAGTCTTTAATATACATGACTAAACTGTATTATATCACTGGTTTCGATTTTCCCCAATAACCAAAAATCTTTCAAAATATTTCGTTTTTGAGATTTATGACTATATAAAATGAATAAAATCTACAAATTCCGTGGGATTTGTCTAATTTCTTAAAAAAGTGTTAAATTCGTGTGGAATCACCTATATATAACAACAATTTCACGTTCGCATGCAGTGGAATATGGGTTTGTATGTGTAAATCGTCCAATTGTAAAAATCGTCGTTTCTTGCGGTAAAAACACGATTTTTCTATAAATATTAATAAAATCTGTGTATTCCAACCGATTGTGCTAATACTTTCACAGAGTGTTTAAAATACATGACTAAACAGTATTATATCACTGGTTTCGATTTTCCCCACTACTCAAAATCTTTCAAAAAATTTCGTTTTTTGCGAGATTTATAACTATATAAATATGAATAAAATCTAGAAATTCCGTGGGGATTTGTCTAATTTCTTAAAAGTGTGTAAAATTCATGTGGAATCACCTATATATAACAACAATTTCACGTTCATGCAGGGGAATATGGGTTTGTATGTGTAAATCGTCCAATTGTAAAAATCGTCGTTTCTTGCGGTAAAAACACGATTTTTTATAAACGTTAATAAAATCGCTGTATTCCAACCGATTGTGCTAATTCTTGCACAGAGTGTTTAATATACATGACTAAACAGTATTATATCACTGGTTTCGATTTTCTCCACTAACCAAAATCTTTCAAAAAATTTCGTTTTTGCGAGATTTATAACTATATAAATATGAATAAAATCTACAAATTCCGTGGGATTTGTCTAATTTCTTAAAAAAGTGTTAAATTCATGTGGAATCACCTATATATAACAACAATTTCACGTTCATGCAGGGGAATATGGGTTTGTATGTGTAAATCGTCCAATTGTAAAATTCGTCGTTTCTTGCGGTAAAAAAACGATTTTTTTATAAATGTTAATAAAATCTCTGTATTCCAACCGATTGTGCTAATTCTTGCACAGAGTGTTTAATATACTTGACTAAACAGTACTATGTCACTGGTTTCGATTTTCCCACAAACCAAAATCTTTCAAAAAATTTCGTTTTTGCGAGATTTATAACTATATAAATATGAATAAAATCTACAAATTCCGTGGGATTTGTCTAATTTCTTAAAAAAGTGTTAAATTCGTGTATATATATAACAACAATTTCACGTTCGCATGCAGGGGAATATGGGTTTGTTTGTGTAAAGCGTCCAATTGTATAAATCGTCGTTTCTTTCGCTAAAAACAAGATTTTTTCTATAAACGTTAATAAAATATCTGTATTCCAACCGATTGTGCTAATTCTTGCACAGAGTGTTTAATATACATGACTAAACAGTATTATATCACAGGTTTTGATATTAGCCACAAACCAAAATCTTTAAAAAAATTTCGTTTTTGTGAGGTTTTTAACTATATAAATATCAATAAAATCTACAAATTCCGTGGGATTTGTCTAATTTCTTAAAAGTGTGTAAAATTCATGTGGAATCACCTATATATAACAACAATTTCACGTTCATGCAGGGGAATATGGGTTTGTATGTGTAAATCGTCCAATTGTAAAAATCGTCGTTTCTTGCGGTAAAAACACGATTTTTTATAAACGTTAATAAAATCGCTGTATTCCAACCGATTGTGCTAATTCTTGCACAGAGTGTTTAATATACATGACTAAACAGTATTATATCACTGGTTTCGATTTTCTCCACTAACCAAAATCTTTCAAAAAATTTCGTTTTTGCGAGATTTATAACTATATAAATATGAATAAAATCTACAAATTCCGTGGGATTTGTCTAATTTCTTAAAAAAGTGTTAAATTCATGTGGAATCACCTATATATAACAACAATTTCACGTTCATGCAGGGGAATATGGGTTTGTATGTGTAAATCGTCCAATTGTAAAAATCGTCGTTTCTTGCGGTAAAAACACGATTTTTTATAAACGTTAATAAAATCGCTGTATTCCAGCCGATTGTGCTAATTCTTGCACAGAGTGTTTAATATACATGACTAAACAGTATTATATCACTCGTTTCTATTTTCCCCACTACCCAAAATCTTTCAAAAAATTTCGTTTTTGCGAGATTTATAACTATATAAAAATGAATAAAATCTAGAAATTCCGTGGGATTTGTCTAATTTCTTAAAAAAGTGTTAAATTCGTGTGGAAACACATATATATAACAACAATTTCACGTTCGCATGCAGGGGAATGGGGGTTTGTATGTGTAAATCGTCCAATTCTAAAAATCGTCGTTTCTTGCGGTAAAAACACGATTTTTCTATAAACGTTAATAAAATCTCTGTATTCCAACCGATTGTGCTAATTCTTGCACAGAGTGTTTAATATACATGACTAAACAGTATTATATCACTGGTTTCGATATTAGCCACAAACCAAAATCTTTCAAAAAATTTCGTTTTTGTGAGGTTTTTAACTATATAAATATCAATAAAATCTACAAATTCCGTGGGATTTGTCTAATTTCTTAAAAGTGTGTAAAATTCATGTGGAATCACCTATATATAACAACAATTTCACGTTCATGCAGGGGAATATGGGTTTGTATGTGTAAATCGTCCAATTGTAAAAATCGTCGTTTCTTGCGGTAAAAAACACAATTTTTCTATAAATATTAATAAAATCTTTGTATTCCAACCGATTGTGCTAATACTTTCACAGTGTGTTTAAAATACATGACTAAACAGTATTATATCACTGGTTTCCATTTTCCCCACTAACCAAAATCTTTAAAAATATTTTGTTTTTGCGAGATTTATAACTATATAAATAAAAATAAAATCTACAAATTCTGTGGGATTTGTCTAATTTCTTAAAAAAGTGTTAAATTAGTGTGGAATCACCTATATATAACAATAAATTTCACGTTCGCATGCAGGGGAATGTGTGTTTGTATGTGTAAATCGTCCAATCGTAAAAATCGTCGTTTCTTGCGGTAAAAACAAGATTTTTTTTTTATAAAAGTTAATAAAAACTCTGTAATCCAACCGATTGTGCTAATTCTTTCGCAGAGTGTTTAATATACATGACTAAACAGTACTATGTCACTGGTTTCGATTTTCCCCACAAACCAAAAAAATTCAAAAAAATTTCGTTTTTGCGAGATTTATAACTATATAAATATAAATAAAATCTACAAATTCTGTGTGATTAGTCTAATTTCTTAAAAAAGTATTAAATTCGTGTGGAAACACCTATATATAACAAGAATTTCACGTTCGCATGCAGGGGAATGTGGGTTTGTTTGTGTAAAGCGTCCAATTGTATAAATCGTCGTATCTTGCGGTAAAAACACGACTTTTCTATAAATGTTAATAAAATCGCTGTATTCCAACCGATTGTGCTAATTCTTGCACAGAGTGTTTAATATACATGACTAAACAGTATTATATCACTGGTTTCGATTTTCTCCACTAACCAAAATCTTTCAAATAATTTCGTTTTTGCGAGATTTATAACTATATAAATATGAATAAAATCTACAAATTCCGTGGGATTTGTCTAATTTCTTAAAAAAGTGTTAAATTCGTGTGGAATCACCTATATATAACAACAATTTCACGTTCGCATGCAGTGGAATATGGGTTTGTATGTGTAAATCGTCCAATTGTAAAAATCGTCGTTTCTTGCGGTAAAAACACGATTTTTCTATAAATATTAATAAAATCTGTGTATTCCAACCGATTGTGCTAATACTTTCACAGAGTGTTTAAAATACATGACTAAACAGTATTATATCACTGGTTTCGATTTTCCCCACTACTCAAAATCTTTCAAAAAATTTCGTTTTTGCGAGATTTATAACTATATAAATATGAATAAAATCTAGAAATTCCGTGGGATTTGTCTAATTTCTTAAAAAAGTGTTACATTCGTGTGGAATCACATATATATATAACAACAATTTTCACGTTCGCATGCAGGGGAATGTGGGTTTGTATGTGTAAATCGTCCAATTGTAAAAATCGTCGTTTCTTGCGGTAAAAACACGATTTTTCTATAAATGTTAATAAAATCACTGTATTCCATCGATTGTGCTAATTCTTTCACAGAGTGTTTAATGTACATGATTGAACAGTATTATATCACAGGTTTCGATATTCCCCACAAACCAAAATCTTTCAAAAATTTCGTTTTTGCGAGATTTTTATTTATATAAATATCAATAAAATTTACAAATTTCGTGGGATTTGTCTAATTTCTTAAAAGTACGTTAAATTCATGTGGAATCACTTATATATAACAACAATTTCACGTTAGCAAGCAGGGGAATATGGGTTTGTATGTGTAAATCGTCCAATTGTAAAATTCGTCGTTTCTTGCGGTAAAAACACGATTTTTTTTATAAATGTTAATAAAATCTCTGTATTCCAACCGATTGTGCTAATTCTTTCACAGAGTGTTTAATATACATGACTAAACAGTATTATTTCACTGGTTTTGATTTTCCCCACTAACCAAAATCTTTCAATAAATTTCGTCTTTGCGAGGTTTATAACTATATAAATATGAATAAAATCTACAAATTCCGTAGGATTTGTCTAATTTCATATAAATGAGTTAAATTCGTGTGGAATCACCTATATATACCAACAATTTCACGTTCGCATGCAGGGGAATGTGGGTTTGCATGTGTAAATCGTCCAATTGTAAAAATCGTCGTTTCTTGCGGTAAAAACACGATTTTTTCTATAAACGTTAATAAAATCGCTGTATTCCAACCGATTGTGCTAATTCTTGCACAGAGTGTTTAATATATTTGACTAAACAGTACTATGTCACTGGTTTCGATTTTCCCCACAAACCAAAATCTTTCAAAAAAATTTCGTTTTTGCGAGATTTATAACTATATAAATATGAATAAAATCTACAAATTCCGTGGGATTTGTCTAATTTCTTAAAAAAGTGTTAAATTCGTGTATATATATAACAACAATTTCACGTTCGCATGCAGGGGAATATGGATTTGTTTGTGTAAAGCGTCCAATTGTATAAATCGTCGTTTCTTTCGGTAAAAACAAGATTTTTCTATAAACGTTAATAAAATATCTGTATTCCAACCGATTGTGCTAATTCTTGCACAGAGTGTTTAATATACATGACTAAACAGTATTATATCACAGGTTTCGATATTAGCCACAAACCAAAATCTTTAAAAAAATTTCGTTTTTGTGAGGTTTTTAACTATATAAATATCAATAAAATCTACAAATTCGGTGGGATTTGTCTAATTTCTTAAAAGTGTGTAAAAATTCATGTGGAATCACCTATATATAACAACAATTTCACGTTCATGCAGGGGAATATGGGTTTGTATGTGTAAATCGTCCAATTGTAAAAATCGTCGTTTCTTGCGGTAAAAACACGATTTTTCTATAAACGTTAATAAAATCGCTGTATTCCAACCGATTGTGCTAATTCTTGCACAGAGTGTTTAATATACATGACTAAACAGTATTATATCACTGGTTTCGATTTTCTCCACTAACCAAAATCTTTAAAAAAATTTCGTTTTTGCGAGATTTATAACTATATAAATATGAATAAAATCTACAAATTCCGTGGGATTTGTCTAATTTCTTAAAAAAGTGTTAAATTCGCGTGGAATCACCTATATATAACAACAATTTCACGGTCGCATGCAGGGGAATATGGGTTTGTATGTGTAAATCGTCCAATTGTAAAAATCGTCGTTTCTTGCGTAAAAACACGATTTTTCTATAGATATTAATAAAATCTCTGTATTCCAACCGATTGTGCTAATACTTTCACAGAGTGTTTAAAATACATGACTAAACAGTATTATATCACTGGTTTCGATTTTCGCCACTAACCAAAATCTTTAAAAAAATTTCGTTTTTGCGAGATTTATAACTATATAAATAACAATAAAATCTACAAATTCCGTGGGATTTGTCTAATTTCTTAAAAAAGTGTTAAATTCGTGTGGAATCACCTATATATAATAACAATTTCACGTTCGCATGCAGGGGAATGTGTGTTTGTATGTGTAAATCGTCCAATCGTAAAAATCGTCGTTTCTTGCGGTAAAAACACGATTTTTCTATAAAAGTTAATAAAAACTCTGTATTCCAACCGATTGTGCTAATTATTTCGCAGAGTGTTTAATATACATGACTAAACAGTACTATGTCACTGGTTTCGATTTTCCCCACAAACCAAAATAATTAAAAAAAAATTTCGTTTTTGCGAGATTTATAACTATATAAATATAAATAAAATCTACAAATTCTTGGGGATTTGTCTAATTTCTTAAAAAAGTATTAAATTCGTGTGGAAACACCTATATATAACAACAATTTCACGTTCGCATGCAGGGGGAATGGGGGTTTGTATGTGTAAATCGTCCAATTCTAAAAATCGTCGTTTCTTGCGGTAAAAACACGATTTTTCTATAAACGTTAATAAAATCTCTGTATTCCAACCGATTGTGCTAATTCTTGCACAGAGTGTTTAATATACATGACTAAACAGTATTATATCACAGGTTTCGATTTTCTCCACTAACCAAAATCTTTCAAAAAATTTTGTTTTTGCGAGATTTATAACTATATAAATATGAATAAAATCTACAAATTCCGTGGGATTTGTCTAATTTCTTAAAAAAGTGTTAAATTCGTGTATATATATAACAACAATTTCACGTTCGCATGCAGGAGAATATGGGTTTGTTTGTGTAAAGCGTCCAATTGTATAAATCGTCGTATCTTGCGGTAAAAACACGACTTTTCTATAAATGTTAATAAAATCGCTGTATTCCAACCGATTGTGCTAATTCTTGCACAGAGTGTTTAATATACATGACTAAACAGTATTATATCACTGGTTTCGATTTTCTCCACTAACCAAAATCTTTCAAAAAATTTCGTTTTTGGGAGATTTATAACTATATAAATATAAATAAAATCTACAAATTCTGTGGGATTTGTCTAATTTCTTAAAAAAGTATTAAATTCGTGTGGAAACACCTAATTATAACAAGAATTTCACGTTCGCATGCAGGGGAATGTGGGTTTGTTTGTGTAAAGCGTCCAATTGTATAAATCGTCGTATCTTGCGGTAAAAAAAACGACTTTTCTATAAATGTTAATAAAATCGCTGTATTCCAACCGATTGTGCTAATTCTTGCACAGAGTGTTTAATATACATGACTAAACAGTATTATATCACTGGTTTCGATTTTCTCCACTAACCAAAATCTTTCAAAAAATTTCGTTTTTGGGAGTTTTATAACTATATAAATATGAATAAAATCTACAAATTCCGTGGGATTTGTCTAATTTCTTAAAAAAGTGTTAAATTCGTGTGGAATCACCTATATATAACAACAATTTCACGTTCGCATGCAGGGGAATATGGGTTTGTATGTGTAAATCGTCCAATTGTAAAAATCGTCGTTTCTTGCGGTAAAAACACGATTTTTCTATAAATATTAATAAAATCTTTGTATTCCAACCGATTGTGCGAATACTTTCACAGAGTGTTTAAAATACATGACTAAACAGTATTATATCACTGGTTTCCATTTTCCCCACTAACCAAAATCTTTAAAAAAATTTCGTTTTTGCGAGATTTATAAACTATATCAATAATAATAAAATCTACATATTCCGTGGGATTTGTCTAATTTCTTAAAAAAGTGTTAAATTCGTATGGAATCACCTATATATAACAACAATTTCACGTTCGCATGCAGGGGAATGTTGGTTTGTATGTGTTAATTGTCCAATTGTATAAATCGTCGTTTCTTGCGGTAAAAACACGATTTTTTTTTAACGTTAATAAAATCTCTGTATTCCAACCGATTGTGCTAAATCTTGCACAGAGTGTTTAATATACATGACTAAACTGTATTATATCACTGGTTTCGATTTTCCCCACTAACCAATAATCTTTCAAAAAATTTCGTTTTTGAGATTTATAACTATATAAATATGAATAAAATCTACAAATTCCGTGGGATTTGTCTAATTTCTTAAAAAAGTGTTAAATTCGTGTGGAATCACCTACATATAACAACAATTTCACGTTCGCTTGCAGGGGAATGTGGGTTTG